>NC_084476.1:41425207-41738957 GCF_027409185.1 Cynocephalus volans | reverse complement strand
GCCACCTCACCCATAAAGATTCACATAGACTTAGAGTGAAAGGATAGAAAAAGATTGACCATGCAAACAGAAAAGAAAAGCGAGCTGGACAAAATAGACTTTAAACTAAAAACCATAAAAAGAGACAACGAGGGACACTACTTAATGATAAAAGGACTGATCCATCAAGAAGACATAAGAATCATAAATATGTACGCACCCAATGTTGGAGCAGCCAGATTTATAAAACAAACTCTATTAGGCCTAAAGAAGGAAATAGACACTAATACCATAATAGCAGGGGACCTGAACACCCCACTGTCAATATTAGACAGATCATCTAGGCAAAGAATCAGTAGAGAAACACAAGATCTAAACAATACTCTAGACCAATTGGAATTGGCAGATATCTACAGAACATTTCATCCAACAACCTCAGAATATTCATTCTTCTCATCAGCACATGGATCATTCTCCAGGATAGATCACATATTAGGTCACAAATCAAGTCTCAATAAATTCAAAAAAATTGGAATTATCCCATGTATTTTCTCAGACCACAATGGATTAAAACTAGAAATCAATAACAAATGAAACTCTGGAAACTATACAAACACATGGAAATTAAACAGCATTCTACTTAATGACATATGGGTCCGAGAAGAAATCAAAAAATTTATTGAAACTAATGAAAATAATGATACATCATACCAAAACCTGTGGGATACTGCAAAAGCAGTATTGAGGGGGAAATTTATTGCATTAAATGCTCACCTCAGAAGAATGGAAAGATGGCAAGTGAACAACCTAACACTTCACCTTAAAGAACTAGAAAAACAAGAACAATCCAAACTAAAGTTAGCAGATGGAAAGAAATCATTAAGATCCGAGCAGAACTGAATGAATTGAAACCCAAAAAACCCGAAAGATCAATGAATCAAAAAGTTGGTTTTTTGAAAAGATAAATAAAATTGACAAACCATTAGCATGGCTAACAAATAAAAGATGAGAGAAGATTTAAATATGACAAATTAGAAATGAAAAAGGTGATATTACAACTGATTCATCTGAAATACAAGGAATCTTTCGAGACTACTATAAACAAGTATACGCCAACAAATTTGAAAATCTGGAGGAAATGGATAAATTTCTGGACACACACAAGCTCCCAAAACTGAACCATGAAGGCGTAGAAAATTTGAACTGACCAATAACAGTAAAGGAGATTGAAGCTGTTATCAGAAGGCTCCCAACAAAGAAAAGCCCAGGACCAGATGGATTCACAGCAGAATTTTACCAAACATTCAAACAGGAATTGACACCGATTCTTTACAAACTATTCCAAAAGATTGAAACGGACGCAAATCTCCCAAACTCATTCTATGAAGCAAACATCATCCTGATACCAAAACCAGGTAAAGATATAACCAAAAGAGAAAACTACAGGCCGATATCCTTGATGAATATAGATGCAAAAATCCTCACTAAAATACTAGCAAACAATACAGCAACACATACATAAAATTATTCACCACGATCAAGTGGGATTCATCCCAGGGATGCAAGGTTGGTTCAACATACGCAAATCAATAAAGTCAAGCACAAGGACCATATGATCATCTCTATAGATGCTGAAAAAGCATTTGATAAAATTCAGCACTCATTCATGACAAAGACCCTCTATAAGTTAGGTATAGAGGGAAAGTATCTCAACATAATTAAAGCCATATATGACAAACCCACTGCCAATATCATCCTGAATGGGGAAAAGCTGAAAGCTTTTCCTTTAAGAACAGGAACTAGACAAGGATGCCCACTCTCACCACTCCTATTCAACATAGTGTTGGAAGTACTAGCCAGAGCAATCAGAGAAGAGAAGGAAATAAAGGGCATCCAGATTGGAAAAGATGAAGTCAAACTGTCCCTGTTTGCAGATGACATGATCCTATATATCAAACAGCCTAAAACCTCTACATAAAATCTGTTGGAATTGATAAATGATTTCAGCACTGTAGCAGGATACAAAATCAACACACAAAAATCAGTTGCATTTCTATTCTCCAATAGTGAACATGCAGAATGAGAAATCAAGAAAGCCTGCCCATTTACAATAGCCACCAAAAAAAATAAAATACTTAGGAATTGAATTAACCAAGGATGTAAAAAATCTCTATAATGAGAACTACAAACCACTGCTGAGAGAAATTAGAGAGGATACAAGAAGATGGAAAGATATTCCATGCTCTTGGATTGGAAGAATCAACATAGTGAAAATGTCCATACTACCCGAAGTGATATACAAATTCAATGCAATCCCCATCAAAATTCCAAAGACATTTTTCTCAGAAATGGAAACAACTATCCAGACATTTATATGGAATAATAAAAGACTACGCATAGCCAAAGCAATGCTGAGCAAAAAAAATAAAGCTGGAGGCATAACACTACCCGACTTTAAGCTATACTACAAAGCTATAATAACCCAAACAGTATGGTACTGGCATAAAAACAGACACACTGATCAATAGAATAGAATAGAGAATCCAGAAATCAACCCACACACTTACTGCCATCTGATCTTTGACAAAGGCACCAAGCCTATTCACTGGGGAAGGGACTGCCTCTTCAGCAAATGGTGCTGGGATAACTAGATATCCATATGCAGGAGAATTAAACTCGACCTATACCTCTCACCATATACTAACATCAACTCAAAATGGATTAAAGATTTAAATATACACCCTGAAAGAATAAAACTTCTTAAAGAAAACATAGGAGAAACACTTCAGGAAATAGGACTGGACACAGACTTTATGAATACGACCACAAAAGCACAGGCAACCAAAGGAAAAATAAACAAATGGGATTATATCAAACTAAAAAGCTTCTGCACAGCAAAAGAAACAATGAACAGAGTTAAAAGACAACCAACATAGTGGGAGAAAATATTTGCAAAATATACATTTGACAAAGGATTAATATCCAGAATATATAAGGAACTCAAACAACTTTACAAGAAAAAAATAAGCAACCCAATTACAAAATGGTCAAAAGAGCTAAGTAGGCATTTCTCTAAGGAAGATATACAAATGGCCAACAGACATATGAAAAAATGCTCAACATCACTCAGCATCCGGGAAATGCAAATCAAAACCACACTGAGATACCATCTAACCCCAGTTAGGATGGCTAAAATCCAAAAGACTCTGAACGATAAATGCTGGCGTGGTTGCAGAGAAAAAGGAACTCTCATCCATTGGTGGTGGGACTGCAAAATGGTGCAGCCTCTATGGAAAATGGTATGGAGGTTCCTCAAACAATTGCAGATAGATCTACCATATGACCCAGCTATCCCACTGCTGGGAATATACCCAGAGGAATGGAAATCATCAAGTCGAAGGTATACCTGTTCCCCAATGTTCATCGCAGCACTCTTTACAATAGCCAAGAGTTGGAACCAGCCCAAATGTCCATCATCGGATGAGTGGATACGGAAAATGTGGTACATCTACACAATGGAATACTACTCAGCTATAAAAACGAATGAAATACTGCCATTTGCAACAACATGGATGGACCTAGAGAGAATTATATTAAGTGAAACGAGTCAGGCACAGAAAGAATACCATATGTTCTCACTTATTGTTGGGAGCTGAAAATTAATATATAAATTCACACACACACACACACACACAAAAAACCCGGAGGTGGGGGGAAGAAGATATAACAACCATAATTACTTGAAGTTGATACGACAAGCAAACAGAAAGGACATTTTTGTGGGGGAAGGAGGAGAGGGAGGAAGGAGGGAGGTTTTGGTAAGGGGCAACAATAATCAACCACATTGTATGTTGACAAAATAAAAGTTAAAAAATAAATAAATAAATAAATAAATAAATAAAAAAGAGCGATCTGATAACAGTTTAAGATAGAGGCAGAAGTGCACCATTTATACTTAAGATGGGATTTGCTGACAGATAATTTGAGGCTGTGAGCCATAAAGTTGTTAAATACATCACCAAAGATTTTTTTTCCTAATCAGAAAGTCCACATAGTCATTCCTTCACCTTCTGCCCAAGATAATCGTTTTTGTTAGTTTCTTATTTTATCATCAGAATTTCTTTATGTAAGTATAAGCAAATATGAATATGTAGTCAAATCCCCCACCCCTTTTCTATACAAAAGGTGGTATATTATACACACTGAGACATCTTGGTTTTTCACTTAGAGATCCTTCCATATCAGCTCTAAGAGAATTCTTTTTTTTTTTTTTCATTTTCTTTTTTTTTTTTTACAGCTGCATAATACTCTGTTGAATAAATGTACTGCAAGTATATAACTAGTCCTCTGTTGATGTTTGGTTGTTTCTAGTCATTTGCTACATGTAACAAACCATGTCACAAATGAGTAACCTTTTTCATATGTCATTTTGTATGTGTGCAAGTATATTGAGGGGATACACATTTATAATTTCAGTAAATATTGCCAAATTGCCCTCCATTTGTCAATGGCTTAAAAAAACAAAGATTTGTTGCTTGTCTGTGGTACATGTCATGCTTCATGTCAGGGAGTTTTGCTTTAAGTTGTCTTCTCTCTGCAATCTAGGCTAATGGAGCGACCAGCATCTGGAACATTTTCAGTCACAATGGTAAAGAGAAAGAAAAGATAACAAGTGAAGGAGAACATAGCAAATTGTACTCTGGCTCTTAAAATTTCTGCCCATAAATTACATACATGACTTTTGCTCACGATTCCCTGGCTACAGCAAATCATACAACCATACTTAAAGTGAACAGTATGATATATACCTTGAAAGAGATAGAGAGGGATATTTGTGAATAGTTTAATGACTACCCCAAATGGTATATACCTTATATAGGGAATATACCAATTTATAATCCTACTAGTAATGTCATAAGGGTGCTTTCCTTCTTCTTTAACCCACCAGTTGAGTGACTTGTCAGGGTTTTGGATTTTCACTAGTCTGCTAGCCAGTAGTGTCTCAATAGTTTAAATTTTCATTTCTTATCAGTAAAGTTAAGCATATTTTCATATATATAAAGGCTATTAATTTTCTGCGAACAGTCTGTTAATATTCTTCGCCCATTTTTCTATTAAAGTGTTGGTGTTTTTCTTACTAATTCCCAGGAGCTTTTTATGTTTTAGGGAAATTAACTCTGCCTGTGATGTGAGGTACCAATATTTTTTCTCAGTAGGTCATTGTGAGAAAATTTTCCTAATCCAGAAAATGGGGAGAATAATAGTACCTTCCTCTTAGGATTGTAAATTATCTAGTAAAGCTATGATTTAAAAAAAAAGAAAATCAGAAAAATGTACTTCAGTGGCTCCACACTGCCTGCATGATAGAATAAAACCTTTATGATCTAGCTCAGTGTGACTAAAAGTGTGGTCTGTGGACCAGCCTGATCCAGGAACTGCTTGTTTCTAGTCTTTGATGAAATAAGTACTGAAATCGAAAGTGAGCATTTAGAGGCAATTTGAATTTCAATGACATCAAGCACACGATCAATGGCTTCGTGTCATTGAACAGTGTATTAACCAAAAATATCAGTCCGTTACATACTGGGAATAAAAAATTAGGTCTTTAACAAAAAGTAGCTTGATAAGCACTGGCATAGACCATACACGCCTTTCCAGCCTTAACTCTTTTTACTACTCCGTTTAGTCGGTGCTTCTAAAACACAGTTATTTATCTTTCAGGAATTCTCAGAGACTATACGTTTGCTGTTTCCCATGCCTAGAATACTCTTTCTCTTAATTCACCTAGCTAACTTTTAATTCACATCTTCTTTTTTTTTTTAAATTCACATCTTTTAAAACCCAGTTAGGTGTCAGTTTTTGGGTTAAGTTTCCAGACTCTACATATTTTTTCTACATTGGCAATTACCATGATGGAATGGAATTACTTATTTACTGGTATGTCTTACTTTTCTGTGTGCTTCTTATAAGGTCCATGGATGTCAGGGTTATGCTTTTTATTAATAGTATTCTAGAGCCCAGTGTAGAACCTGGCAAAGAGTGTTTAGCCAAACTTTTATGGATGCTTAACTAGACAGAAATGCCCATCATCATTTCCACAGACTTTTCCATGTGTTTCTTTATCTTCTAATTAATCCTGTTTTTTATTTTTCCCAAGGCCCAGTACTTAAAGCCAATAGTAGCAAAATTTTAATTATTAACATTAGCTATATTTTCTTATATAATTTTATATGCATGAACATAATTGTACTGAATTTGGATCATAATACGTGTGGATTTTTAAATTTTCTCACTTAGTTTTTGTGAGCTTTATTCTGGGTTATTAGATATTTTTTGAAAACATGATTTAATGTTTTTTTATGTGTGTGTGTGCAAGATTTAATAAAAACAGAAATAGGAATGGTTGTTTTCAACATTTTCCAGGTTGTGAAAGGCTTGCCATGATTATCTGGGGTGTGGTTCTAAGCTGCTTTAGTGGAACATATGCAAAATGCTGTTCTCCCAGCCAAAAGGCAGTACAGTCAGGCCATATACCATGCCCCTGTGCCTCCTCCAACAGCTAGGCTAGCAAGTTGTCGATGCTGTGATCCAGGCCAAGCCAGGTGTCTGGGTGGCTTTTTTTGTCTGACCAATAGGAATTACGTCTACCTTGTGGTGTGCTCAGCGACTGCAGCAGGGCTGGAGGTGCCAGGTCCTGTTTGTGCACCAGCTCTCAGTGAGACAGGGCTGGCTTCTCAACAGGCTGCTGACAGTGAGTGTGGTGGATTAACAGCAGTAAAGGGGTTCTAACACAGATGCTGGTTGGAAGGGATGGCCCTCCCCAACCCCTACTGCTTGGCCTAATTTTAGAATACCATGGGAAAAAAGCTTTGATAAAAACATCAGGAAGTCAGAATCAGCATGGCAGGGAATAGTGTGAACAATCCATAAGCCAGTCTCTTCATTTAATGATTATTAATAGATTAATAATATTCTAGCATATAGATGTTACATAACAATTCCTCTGTCTTCACTATTGTAAATAATACTATAATGAGGATCATTATGCATAAATGTTTTTATTTCTGATTATTCCTTCAACTTAGTTTTCTCAAAATAAATTACAATAAATTACTGAGTTAAACAGTATATTATTTTTGCTACTGAACTCAAATGCAGCTGTCCACTGCCAAACAGAAACAAAAGATTTGAGAGTTAAACATTGGTGAAAAGGGAAGGCAACTTTATTCAGGACCAGTAAACCTGAAGGAGATGGTAGGCTAACCTGTCTCATTTTCTCAAGCTAACCAAGGGCTTTTATGGGATAAGAAGCAGGAAGTGAAAGGGAGGAGCAAGGGATATGTGTACGGGGCCAGGTGTAAATTCTCATCAAGATTCTTTCTGGTTTCTGTTCTTGTCCTTGACGTTATCTTAGGGCCCTGCAAGATTCTGATTTGCTTTGGGGTAGAGTCAGCATAGCTTTATTGATGTCTTTCTTGGTTTCTCAGGGTCTGGATAGCACGTGCCTCATAGCAAGTTTGCAGCTCCAGGCTATCTGGAAGACAGTTCTAAATAATATCATGCTGCTCCTTAACCAAGGTTCAAAATATCAAGTAACCACAGGAAAAGAGGGAACTCAGAGAAATGCATGCTAAGTAGCCTTTATGCTTATCTTACATTCTGCTAAACAAGTGTATTCCTATTTCTGGAGATTCAGCCCCAAGTTTGCCTTGAAAACTTCCTCCAAGGCTGAGGCCTGCTCCAGCTTTAGGGGAGAAGAATTAAATATGATCAAATATGGGTCCTGCTGCTAAAATTCCCCTCTTTTCATGTTTCTTCCTCAGTCTTGAGGGGGGTGTTCAGTCTTGTTTACTCGAATATTTTTATTTTTATTATTTTGTTTTTCAGCAGCTGGCTGGTACAAGGATCAAACCCTGGACCTTGGAGTTATCAGCACCAACTGAGCTAACTGGCCAGCCCAGTATATTCTTTTTAAAGACTTCTGATAAACTGCTAAATTTATTTTCAGGAAAGTTTTTCCAGTTTGTATTTTCAGTATTTTAATATACTGTACCAATATTGAGTGTTACCATTCAAAATTTTTTGTCAATTTGACAGAAGAATGATATTTCATTGTTTTAATTTGCATTTCTTTGATTATTTGTGATTTGAATATTTCCCATAAGTTTATAAGTCATTTAAACTTCTATAGCTGATATTGCATTAAAAAGACTTTGAGAAACTACCATAGAAACCTGTCTACATTTATGTCATTCCTGTAAGATTGTCAGCAGCTTGAGGGAAGAGATCACATAGGGTCATCTGTGTATCCTCTTGGGCTGGCTGAGTACCTGGCCATGTGCACTTAATAAATGTTCAGTGACATTGCTAATGCTGATGAGGCAGTAATGTTGGTAGTGTGGGTGGGAATGGATATGAATCTGTACCTTATTTGGTTTAGCTGCAGAAAAACCTGGGGGAGGAGGTGAGACTTTTAGCTCTAGAAACGGAGACTGCGGTGGCAGCAGGTGGGTGGGTATTCCAGGTGGAGGGGACAGTGACGGAGAAGGCATGGAGATAGGCCATAAGGAAGGCTTGACAGGCACTCTGGGGTTAATGAAAGCTGAGGAAAGAGAGATTTTGGTAAAATGGGGATAGAACTGAGCAAATAGATTAGAAGCCCCATGTTTAAATGGAGAAGTCCCAGGAGATCCAAGATTGTTGCACCTGGGCAGCCTGAGAGACAGATCAGCATTTTCTCAGGAACAATCACTAAGACAGAACAAATCAGTTCTCTTCTGCAAAGTTCTGTTTTTACTTGTGATTCTTTCCCAAGCAAAGAGACTTCCTTCTTGTCCTATGATTGAAGCCTTGAAAAAGGGGTCCTGTGGGGAAAAAAAAAGATTAGGCTGAAAGGAAGGGCCCTTGAGAACCCCAGCTCTTAGATTTACTTTCCATAATCTTGAACTCCAGAATTTTGTCTGGTCATGGCTGTCTTCTTAAGTATACTACCTCTTTGCCCTCACGGAGACCACCAGTTTCTGATCCCTCTCTTTTCTCACAGTCTTTCAGCCATCTCCTTACCTCTGCTATTTAAACACTTAAAAAAAATTAAAGAATGTTTCGAATAAATAATAATTGTAAAAATAAATTAAACAAAAATGAAATGTATAATGCAAAGTTTCCCTCCTACTTCAGACTCCAGGCATCTAGTCCCCTTTCCCAACATCTCACTACCTATGTCTTGTGAATCAGTACAGAGATAATCTGTGAATCTACAAGCATGTGTGTACATGGATGCATATACATGTGTCTTATGGGCATTGTCCTTTACCTTGCTTTTTTCATTTAATACTATATCTTGGAGATTTTTCCTTATTAGTACAAATAGAGCTACCATTCTGTTAACAGCTACATAAATTTTCTATCAGTACAAATAGAGCTACTAGTTTTAAAAATAGCTACATAGTATTTCTTTCTGTGGATGTATTATAATTTATATACTCTGTTCCCTATTGGTGGATCTTTAAGTTGTTTCTAATATTGTTGCAATGCAAATTCTGTACATAAGCCTGAATACTTCAAGACCTCTCTTAACCACAACTTTTGGTCCCCCTCCACAAGTTTAACTTCGTGATAAGGTCTACCCAAGAACAGACCCTTCCACTGTTTCACAAACCAGAGAGACCTGCCTTGGACAAGGGCCTTAACTGTTGCTCTGAATGCTGTTAGACAGCCCTTGTTCCCAATAGGCCCCTTCTATGCTTTGGGAAACAGAAGAGTCCTTACCTGATATCTTAAACTAGAACCAACACATTCTGCACCTCTGACCTTGACTGAAACCTGGCTGTTCTCTGTAGCCCTCTTTGGTGGAGACTATGCCTTTTTGTAAGATCCATGTATTACCAGGCCAGGAGTGAGGTTTGGTTTTCTCTGGCTGCCTCTGCTACTTCTAAGCCATTACTAGATCCTTGTTTATTCCATTCCTACACCTACCTTCCTTGTTGCAATTAGATTACAACTTTCCCATAACTCTCCACTTATTAATTGAAAACTCTAGTACCTATATCATAGTTTTCCTTTTAATTTTAACTATTGCCATAATAATTATTATCATCATAATAGCCACATTTATTGAATACTACTATTGTCAGGCATGTCAGGTGCTTTACATGTATTACTCAATGAATTCCTCACAATAATTCTATAATTAGGCTTTATGCTATTAGGACCATTTTATAGATTAAGAAACTAAGTATTTAAATAGGTAGACACTTGTCCAGGTTCACCCAGCTAGTAAGAGTTAGAACTGAGATTCAAATCCAGATCTATTTAATTCCAGAGCCTGTGTTACTAATGTTTTTTTGCCACCATAATCTTAGAGCCCTATTTTCCAAAGTGTATTCCACAGGACTCCACTCCAGAGTTTTTAATAGGTGTCATGTGACAAAGTGTTTCATAATCAAAGAAATTTGGGGAATACTGAGTTCAACAGAGCATAACATGAACAGATTGCTTTGTGATAGGACTTCTCAGAAACTTTAGTATACTTAGGCTTGTGATTCTTCAAGAGGGGAATATAATATGCACAACATCATCGCAAACTTACTTGACCATAAAACTCCCTTTTGGAGAAGCATCATGTTGAACCAGTTTTCCAAGGAATATACTTGAGGAAAATCTATTTCAGGAGCTTTCATTAAAATTGCATTTGTGAAGGTCATCAGTGATTTCCTAGCTACCTAATCTAGTGGTTGCTCTTCAGTCTTCATCTTATTGGACCTCTGTGAAGTCCAAAACACTCCCTTCTCCTTTGATGTCTAAGAAACCTCCCTAGCTCTCTTCTCTGATCTCTCTTCCATCTCCCTTTTCTTTTTTTTTTTTTTTATTTTATTTTATTTTATTTTATTTATTTTTTATTTTATTTTATTTTTTTTAATTTTATTTTGTCGATATACATTGTAGCTGATTAATGCTCCCCATCACCAAAACCTCCCTCCCTTCTCCCTCCCCCCCTCCCCCCCAACCATGTCCTTTCTGTTTGTTTGTTGTATCAACTTCAAATAATTGTGGTTGTTATATCTTCTTCCCCCCCCCCCCGGTTTGTGTGTGTATGTGTGTATGTGTGTGTGTGAATTTATATATTAATTTTTAGCTCCCACCAATAAGTGAGAACATGTGGTATTTCTCTTTCTGTGCCTGACTTGTTTCACTTAATATAATTCTCTCGAGGTCCATCCATGTTGTTGCAAATGGCAGTATTTCATTCGTTTTTATAGCTGAGTAGTATTCCATTGTGTAGATGTACCACATTTTCCGTATCCACTCATCTGATGATGGGCATTTGGGCTGGTTCCAACTCTTGGCTATTGTAAAGAGTGCTGCGATGAACATTGGGGAACAGGTATACCTTCGACTTGATGATTTCCATTCCTCTGGGTATATTCCCAACAGTGGGATGGCTGGGTCGTATGGTAGATCTATTTGCAATTGTTTAAGGAACCTCCATACCATTTTCCATAGAGGCTGCACCATTTTGCAGTCCCACCAACAATGTATGAGAGTTCCTTTTTCTCCGCAGCCTCGCCAGCATTTATCGTTCATAGTCTTTTGGATTTTAGCCATCCTAACTGGGGTTAGATGGTATCTCAATGTGGTTTTGATTTGCATTTCCCGGATGCTGAGAGATGTTGAGCATTTTTTCATATGTCTGTTGGCCATTTGGATATCTTCCTTAGAGAAATGCCTACTTAGCTCTTTTGCCCATTTTTTAATTGGGTTGCTTGTTTTCTTCTTGTAAAGTTCTTTGAGTTCCTTATATATTCTGGATATTAATCCTTTGCCAGATGTATATTTTGCAAATATTTTCTCCCACTCTGTTGGTTGTCTTTTAACTCTTTTAATTGTTTCTTTTGCTGTGCAGAAGCTTTTTAGTTTGATATAATCCCATTTGTTTATTTTTCCTTTGGTTGCCCGTGCTTTTGGGGTCGTATTCATGAAGTCTGTGCCCAGTCCTATTTCCTGAAGTGTTTCCCCTATGTTTTCTTTAAGAAGTTTTATTGTCTCAGGGTGTATATTTAAATCCTTAATCCATTTTGAGTTGATTTTAGTATACGGTGAGAGGTATGGATCTAGTTTCATTCTCCTGCATATCGATATCCAGTTATCCCAGCACCACTTGCTGAAGAGGCAGTCCCTTCCCCAGTGAATAGGCTTGGTGCCTTTGTCAAAGATCAGATGGCAGTAAGTGTGTGGGTTGATTTCTGGATTCTCTATTCTATTCCATTGGTCAGTGTGTCTGTTTTTATGCCAGTACCATACTGTTTTGGTTATTATAGCTTTGTAGTATAGCTTAAAGTCAGGTAGTGTTATGCCTCCAGCTTTATTTTTTTTGCTGAGCATTGCTTTGGCTATTCGTGGTCTTTTATTGTTCCATATAAATGTCTGAATAGTTTTTTCCATTTCTGAGAAAAATGTCTTTGGAATTTTGATGGGGATTGCATTGAAATTGTATATCACTTTGGGTAGTATGGACATTTTCACTATGTTGATTCTTCCAATCCAAGAGCATGGAATATCTTTCCATCTTCTTGTATCCTCTCTAATTTCTCTCAGCAGTGGTTTGTAGTTCTCATTATAGAGATTTTTCACCTCCTTGGTTAACTCAATTCCTAAGTATTTTATTTTTTTGGTGGCTATTGTAAATGGGCAGGCTTTCTTGATTTCTCTTTCTGCATGTTCACTATTGGAGAAAAGAAATGCTACTGATTTTTGTGTGTTGATTTTGTATCCTGCTACTGTGCTGAAATCATTTATCAATTCCAAGAGTTTTTTTGTAGATGTTTTAGGCTGTTCGATATATAGGATCATGTCATCTGCAAACAGGGACAGTTTGACTTCATCTTTTCCAATCTGAATGCCCTTTATTTCCTTCTCTTCTCTGATTGCTCTGGCTAGTACTTCCAACACTATGTTGAATAGGAGTGGTGAGAGTGGGCATCCTTGTCTAGTTCCTGTTCTTAAAGGAAAAGCTTTCAGCTTTTCCCCATTCAGGATGATATTGGCTGTGGGTTTGGCATATATGGCTTTAATTATGTTGAGATACTTTCCCTCTATACCTAACTTATAGAGGGTCTTTGTCATGAATGAGTGCTGAACTTTATCAAATGCTTTTTCAGCATCTATAGAGATGATCATATGGTCCTTGTGTTTGAGTTTATTAATATGGTTTATCACATTTATTGATTTGCGTATGTTGAACCAACCTTGCATCCCTGGGATGAATCCCACTTGATCGTGATGAATCCCACTTGATCGTGATGAATAATTTTACGTATGTGTTGCTGTATTCTGTTTGCTAGTAATTTAGTGAGGATTTTTGCATCTATATTCATCAAGGATATTGGCCTGTAGTTTTCTTTTTTGGTTATATCTTTACCTGGTTTTGGTATCAGGATGATGTTTGCTTCATAGAATGAGTTTGGGAGATTTGCGTCTGTTTCAATCTTTTGGAATAGTTTGTAAAGAATCGGTGTCAATTCCTGTTTGAATGTTTGGTAAAATTCTGCTGTGAATCCATCTGGTCCTGGGCTTTTCTTTGTTGGGAGCCTTCTGATAACAGCTTCAATCGCCTTTATTGTTATTGGTCTGTTCAAATTTTCTGGATCTTCATGGTTCAGTTTTGGGAGCTTGTGTGTGTCCAGAAATTTATCCATTTCCTCCAGATTTTCAAATTTGTTGGCGTATAGTTGTTTATAGTAGTCTCGAAAGATTCCTTGTATTTCAGATGAATCAGTTGTAATATCGCCTTTTTCATTTCTAATTTTTGTTATTTGAGTCTTCTCTCTTCTTTTTTTTGTTAGCCATGCTAATGGTTTGTCAATTTTATTTATCTTTTCAAAAAACCAACTTTTTGATTCGTTGATCTTTTGAATTGTTTTTTGGTTTTCAATTTCATTCAGTTCTGCTCTGATCTTAATGATTTCTTTCCGTCTGCTAACTTTAGGTTTGGATTGTTCTTGTTTTTCTAGTTCTTTAAGGTGAAGTGTTAGTTTGTTCACTTGCCATCTTTCTATTCTTCTGAAGTGAGCGTTTAATGCAATAAATTTTCCCCTCAATACTGCTTTTGCAGTATCCCACAGGTTTTGGTATGATGTATCATTGTTTTCATTAGTTTCAATAAATTTTTTGATTTCCTGCTTGATTTCTTCTTGGACCCATATGTCATTAAGTAGAATGCTGTTTAATTTCCATGTGTTTGTATAGTTTCCAGAGGTTTGTTTGTTATTAATTTCTAGTTTTAATCCATTGTGGTCTGAGAAGATACATGGGATAATTGCAATTTTTTTGAATTTATTGAGACTTGATTTGTGACCTAATATGTGATCTATCCTGGAGAATGATCCATGTGCTGATGAGAAAAATGAATATTCTGAGGTTGTTGGATGGAATGTTCTGTAGATATCTGCCAATTCCAATTGGTCTAGAGTCTTGTTTAGATCTCATGTTTCTCTACTGATTCTTTGCCTAGATGATCTGTCTAATATTGACAGTGGGGTGTTCAGGTCCCCTGCTATTATGGTATTAGTGTCTATTTCCTTCTTTAGGTCTAATAGAGTTTGTTTTATAAATCTGGCTGCTCCAACATTGGGTGCATACATATTTATGATTGTTATGTCTTCTTGATGGATCAGTCCTTTTATCATTAAGTAGTGTCCCTCATTGTCTCTTTTTATGGTTTTTAGTTTAAAGTCTATTTTGTCAGATATAAGAATAGCTACTCCAGCTCGTTTTTCTTTTCTGTTTGCATGGTAAATCTTTTTCCATCCTTTCACACTTAGTCTGTGTGAATCTTTATGGGTGAGGTGGGTCTCTTGTAGGCAGCATATAGTTGGGTCCTGCTTTTTGATCCAGTCAGCCAGTTTGTGTCTTTTAATTGGGGGAATTTAAGACTTTTACATTAAGAGTTGTTATTGAAAGTCTTTGTTGAATTTCTCATTGACGTCCTGGATTGTTTTTCTGACTTCGTTGTAATTTCTATATACTTGTACTTGCATCATGTTGAGTTTCCTTAAGATTACTATTTGGAATTCCTGTTCATGAATTTCACTGATTTCCTGTTGTTTGGGGTCTGGTATTGGAGAAGTACTTTTTTTTTTCAGGAGTGTCATGTTTCCTTATATTTTCATGTTTCTTGTATCTCTGCATTGATGTCTGGGCATCTGGTGGTGTAGTCACTTTTAATTTTTGGAGTAGTTTTTGAAGGGAGAAAATTTCTATAGGAGTGGTCTATGTTTATAGTCAGGTTGGGCATTTTAGGTTTGGCTCTGGATGAGTGTATTAGTGCAGACTTCATGCGACTTCTTTGACTGTATTCAATCTTGGAGTTGTCTGTGGGTGCCTTTGTAGCCTAGGTGGTGGGGTCCTCAGCAGTTTCTTATTGGGCAGGGTGTGGGTGGCTGTGGACCCAGCAGGTCTGTACAGTCTGCTTTGGAGGGTCAAAGCTCCAGTGTGATCTGCTGTTGGAGAGCAAGCAGGTGTACACTGGTGCAGCAGATCCTGATGGCTCTGTAGAGGGCCACTGGATCCGCTGTTGAGCCTGGAGCAAGCCTGCACACATGCTATGCTGCAGGACCCAGCTGCTCTTTAGAGGTGTGCTGTGGGGAGGCAAAGCTGCTACCCAATCCATTATTGGCTAGGGAGTAGGTGTGCACAGGTGCTGCAGGGCCTGGCAGTTCTGCAGATGGCTGCCAGATCAGTTGTTGAGCCTGGTGCAAAGCCTGCAAGGAAGCAGCAGGCCCTAACGGCTCTGTGGAGGGACACGTGGCAGGAGGAGGGGCTACCACCGGGTTGGCTGTCAACTGGAGGGGACCCTGTGGGTTTAGTAGATCCACCAGTTGTACGAGGCAGGTGCACACAAATGTGGGGAATTGCTGCTTATTGGCTGCTTCCCTTCTCAGCTGGTCTGCCTACTTGCCTGGGGGGTGGGGTGCTGCATGGGTTCAGACACTGGAGTCTCAGTGTTCCTGTCTGGCCTAGGCTCCAGGCAACTGGGGTTGTGGTCAGGCTGGTGCTTGCATGGATGTGGTAGAATGTGGGCGGGACCTCCAGATAAAGGGAGTCAGTTTCACCAGGTCCAGGGCAGGGTACACTATAGCCATGGGTTCAACTTCAGGATGGTGCTGTGCCATAGCTGCTTAGGGCAGGAAGGGGGTTCCTCTCCCTGCGCTTCTACTATGAGAAGCTGCACAAACTCCCAGTTAACTCTCCAACCGGGCTTGTGTCCTGAAAGGACTGGGGGACTCTCATGTGACAGGAATTGCTGGCATTTGTCATAGCAGTGGAAACAGCTGGGGTTTTTTCCAGGTTACCTTCTCTCTTCCTGACTCTATGCTGATCCCTGTGGCAGCAGGGTAGATGCTGGATGCCTTGCTCTGCTCTCTCTGGTGCTATTCCTGTCTTCCATGCTTCACAAGGATTTTGTCACTCCCCTGGTGGTCTGCAGTATATTTCTTTAGTCTTTCCGGTCAAAATATATTTGCTTTGTTTGTTGTTTTGATTTCTTTCTGTGGCCGGAGGGTGAAAAGGGATGATAGACTAGCACCAGATTCCTCTAGTTAGCCATCTTGTGCCTCTTCTCCTTATTCAGGAAATGTGTTTATTCAGTCCACACCTGAGGACATTCAGACTAAATAGCCAAAGATAACACATTAGGAAGGGCGTTCTAGATGAAGACCAACATCCTGGAGCATTTTTTCATGACAGGTGATATAAAAACTATTGACTGGTTTCTCCCTAAAACACTCTTCCTTCATGGTTTTTTTGATAGCTTTTACTACAAGTTCTTTTCTTAGTTTTGACAGCTCTGTCTTTGTTTTCTGTACAGCATTTCTCTTCCTCTGCTTGCCTGTTAAAACTTGGTGATTCTCAGGCTCTGTTTTCCACCTCATTCTTTTCTCTAGATAATGGCAGCCATGTCCCAACCTGTAACTGATAAGTCCCAAAGTGCTATCTGTACCTCAGTCTTCTTTCATGAGCTCCAGAGTGTTATATCCAGTTGCCTGTGGATATCATTACCTGAATGTTCATAGGCACCTCATGCAATGTGTTCAAACCATACTCATTTTCTTTTCTTTCTTCTCCACTTCCTCTTCCATGTCCTTTCTAAGTAAATGGCACTACCAGTCACCTAAGCAGAAAATCTAGTCACCTAAGCAGAAAATCTACTATTCTTCTCCCTCAGAGGATATAATGTGGTATAACTATGCCCCATGCTATAGTGTTTCCTCCATTAGGTTATGAACTCCCTAATGGCAAGGATCATATCTTTTTATCTTGCCTGATACAACACCTAGGTACTTCATAGGTGTTCATTTATTATTTAAAAAAAATTTTTATGGAATTTGTAATTCTGAAAGGTACTGTATTAGTTTGTTAGGGGTGCTGCAGCAAAGTGCCACAGACAGGTGGTTTAAACAAAAATTTTTTGTCCACAGTTTTAGAATCAAGATGTTGGCAGAGTTGTTTTCTTCTGAGGGATGAGAGAAGGATTTGTTGCAGTCTTCTCTCCTTGGCTTGTAATTGGCTATCTTCTCCCTATTTTTCATTACATTGTCTTCCTTCTGTGTGTATCTCTGTGTGCAGATTTCCCTTTTTTATATCATGTTAGATTAGGGCCCACCCTGATGACTTCATTTTAAAGTGATTATCTGTATAAAAAGGAGGACCCAACTACATGCTGCCTACAAGAGAACCACCTCACCCATAAAGATTCACATAGACTAAGAGTGAAAGGATTGAAAAAGATTTACCATGCAAACAGAAAAGAAAAACGAGCTGGAGTAGCTATTCTTATATCTGACAAAATAGACTTTAAACTAAAAACCATAAAAAGAGACAATGAGGGACACTACTTAATGATAAGAGGACTGATCCATCAAGAAGACATAACAATCATAAATATGTACGCCCCCAATGTTGGAGCAGCCAGATTTATAAAACAAACTCTATTAGGCCTAAAGAAGGAAATAGACACTAATACCATAATAGCAGGGGACCTGAACACCCCACTGTCGATATTAGACAGATCATCTAGGCAAAGAATCAGCAGAGAAACACAAGATCTAAACAATACTCTAGACCAATTGGAATTGGCAGATATCTACAGAACATTCCATCCAACAACCTCAGAATATTCATTCTTCTCATCAGCACATGGATCATTCTCCAGGATAGATCACATATTAGGTCACAAATCAAGTCTCAATAAATTCAAAAAAATTGCAATTATCCCATGTATTTTCTCAGACCACAATGGATTAAAACTAGAAATCAATAACAAACGAACCTCTGGAAACTATACAAACACATGGAAATTAAACAGCATTCTACTTAATGACATATGGGTCCAAGAAGAAATCAAGCAGGAAATCAAAAAATTTATTGAAACTAATGAAAACAATGATACATCATACCAAAACCTGTGGGATACTGCAAAAGCAGTATTGAGGGGAAAATTTATTGCATTAAACGCTCACTTCAGAAGAATAGAAAGATGGCAAGTGAACAAACTAACACTTCACCTTAAAGAACTAGAAAAACAAGAACAATCCAAACCTAAAGTTAGCAGACAGAAAGAAATCATTAAGATCAGAGCAGAACTGAATGAAATTGAAACCCAAAAAACCATACAAAATATCAATGAATCAAAAAGTTGGTTTTTTGAAAAGATAAATAAAATGGACAAACCATTAGCATGGCTAACAAAAAAAAAAAGAAGAGAAGACTCAAATAACAAAAGTTAGAAATGAAAAAGGCGATATTACAACTGATTCATCTGAAATACAAGGAATCATTCGAGACTACTATAAACAACTAAACACCAACAAATTTGAAAATCTGGAGGAAATGGATAAATTTCTGGACACACACAAGCTCCCAAAACTGAACCATGAAGATCCAGAAAATTTGAACAGACCAATAACAATAAAGGAGATTGCAACTGTTATCAGAAGGCTCCCAACAAAGAAAAGCCCAGGACCAGATGGATTCACAGCAGAATTTTACCAAACATTCAAACAGGAATTGACACCGATTCTTTACAAACTATTTCCAAAAGATTGAAACAGACGCAAATCTCCCAAACTCATTCTATGAAGCAAACATCATCCTGACACCAAAACCAGATAAAGATATAACCAAAAAAGAAAACTACAGGCCGATATCCTTGATGAATATAGATGCAAAAATCCTCACTAAAATACTTGCAAACAGAATACGGCAACACATATGTAAAATTATTCACCACGATCAAGTGGGATTCATCCCAGGGATGCAAGGTTGGTTCAACATACGCAAATCAATAAATGTGATACACCATATTAATAAAGTCAAGCACAAGGACCATATGATCATCTCTATAGATGCTGAAAAAGCATTTGATAAAATTCAGCACTCATTCATGACAAAGACCCTCTATAAGTTAGGTATAGAGGGAAAGTATCTCAACATAATTAAAGCCATGTATGACAAACTCACCGCCAATATCATCCTGAATGGGGAAAAGCTGAAAGCTTTTCCTTTAAGAACGGGAACTAGACAAGGATGCCCACTCTCACCACTCCTATTCAACATAGTGTTGGAAGTACTAGCCAGAGCAATCAGAGAAGAGAAGGAAATAAAGGGCATCCGGATTGGAAAAGATGAAGTCAAACTGTCCCTGTTTGCAGATGACATGATCCTATATATCGAACACCCTAAAACCTCTACAAAAAAACTCTTGGAATTGATAAATGATTTCAGCACAGTAGCAGGATACAAAATCAACACACAAAAATCAGTAGCATTTCTATTCTCCAATAGTGAACGTGCAGAACGAGAAATCAAGAAAGCCTGCCCATTTACAATAGCCACCAAAAAAATAAAATACTTAGGAACTGAGTTAACCAAGGATGTGAAAAATCTCTATAATGAGAACTACAAACCACTGCTGAGAGAAATTAGAGAGGATACAAGAAGATGGAAAGATATCCCATGCTCTTGGATTGGAAGAATCAACATAGTGAAAATGTCCATACTACCTAAAGTGATATACAAATTCAATGCAATCCCCATCAAAATTCCAAAGACATTTTTCTCAGAAATGGAAAGAACTATCCAGACATTTATATGGAATAATAAAAGACCACGCATAGCCAAAGCAATGCTGAGCAAAAAAAGTAAAGCTGGAGGCATAACACTACCTGACTTTAAGCTATACTACAAAGCTATAATAACCAAAACAGTATGGTACTGGCATAAAAACAGACACACTGATCAATGGAATAGAATAGAGAATCCAGAAATAAACCCACACACTTACTTCCATCTGATGTTTGACAAAGACACCAAGCCTATTCACTGGGGAAGGGACTTCCTCTTTAGCAAATGGTGCTGGGATAACTGGATATCCATATGCAGGAGAATGAAACTCGACCCATACCTCTCACCTTATACTAAAATCAACTCAGAATGGATTAAGGATTTAAATATACACCCTGAAACAATAAAACTTCTTAAAGAAAACATAGGAGAAACACTTCAGGAAATAGGACTGGACACAGACTTCATGAATACGACCCCAAAAGCACGGGCAACCAAAGGAAAAATAAACAAATGGGATTATATCAAATTAAAAAGCTTCTGCACAGCAAAACAAACAATTAACAGAGTTAAAAGACAACCAACAGAGTGGGAGAAAATATTTGCAAAATATATATCTGACAAAGGATTAATATCCAGAATATATAAGGAACTCAAACAACTGTACAAGAAAAAAACAAGCAACCCAATTAAAAAATGGGCAAAAGAGCTAAGTAGGCATTTCTCTAAGGAAGATATACAGATGGCCAACAGACATATGAAAAAATGCTCAACATCACTCAGCATCCGGGAAATGCAAATCAAAACCACACTGAGATACCATCTAACCCCAGTTAGGATGGCTAAAATCGAAAAGACTCTGAACGATAAATGCTGGCGAGGTTGCGGAGAAAAAGGAACTCTCATACATTGTTGGTGGGACTGCAAAATGGTGCAGCCTCTATGGAAAATGGTATGGAGGTTCCTCAAGCAATTGCAGATAGATCTTCCATACGACCCAGTATCCCACTGATGGGAATATACCCAGAGGAATGGAAATCATCAAGTCGAAGGTATACCTGTTCCCCAGTGTTCATCGCAGCACTCTTTACAATAGCCAAGAGTTGGAACCAGCCCAAATGTCCATCATCGGATGAGAGGATATGGAAAATGTGGTATATCTACACAATGGAATACTACTCAGCTATAGAAACAAATGAAATACTGCCATTTGCAACAACATGGATGGACCTAGAGAGAATTATATCAAGTGAAACGAGTTAGGCACAGAAAGAGAAATACCACATGTTCTCACTTATTGGTGGGAGCTAAAAATTAATATATAAATTCACACACACACACACACACAAAAAAAAAAAAAAAACCGGGGGGGGGGAGAAGATATAACAACCACAATGACTTGAAGTTGATACGACAAGCAAACAGAAAGGACATTGTTGTGGGAGAAGGAGGAGAGGGAGGAAGGAGGGAGATTTTGGTAAGGGGCAACAATAATCAACCACAATGTATATCGACAAAATAAAAGTTAAAAAAAATAAAATATTAAAAAATAAAGTGATTATCTGTAAAGACCCTATCTCCAAATAAGGTCACATTTTGAGATACTGGGGATTAGGTCTTCAACAGATGAATTTGAGGGGGACACAAACATTCAGATACAGTTCAACCCATAACAGGTACCAAAGCAGTTTTACTGTTTTGGCTCCAAGTGCTGTTTTCAGACAAATCACTTGATAAGGTTTCTAGCCTTATCACCATCCTGATGCTTACTCCTGATTGTACTCTAAACAGTGCCACCTGGAAACTGAAGGGATGAGATGGGACATTGAGTAGAAGGGGTTTCATTGGAACAAAGTTAGGGTATTGGGAAGCTGGATCCTTCTAGACATGGACAGGTCAAGAAAGAACTTTGATAATTTGCTAAGAAACTAGGACTTTCTCTCGAGCACATTCACTGAAGCATTTTAAGAAAACAAGTGACAAAATCTATTTCCATTTTAGAAATATCCCTCTAGCAAATTGTGTAGAATGGATCAGGGCTAAGAAAGAGTGAGAGGGAGATAGTCCTGGAGGAAGGGAAACTAGGGAGGATGAATATTTTGCAATAGTTCAAGAGAGAAATAAGCCTGGACTAAAGGTTGTAGAGAAAACAGATTTGATAGATATAAGGTAAAAATAGATTAGACTTGGTGACTGTGTGTCAGAGGGATAAAGGGTTTTGCAGGGGATTCTGTCACTGGATAGAGAATTAGAATACAGTGTATGGCTTCCAAGGGTCTTGTGTTTGAACAGAGAATTCATCTCTGCATGGGATTGATATGGGTGAGCTGGTGGCACAGGGCACTAAGCAGGAATGCTAACACCAACAATGAGCTTATTCTTAGCAGTTTTTGCTTTGTAGGCTAAGCCCAGCTCTCTCTCTTGGCTCATCTAGTTGAGTGCTTCCCTTTCTCTCCATCATGCTTTCCTGTTACTCTGTCAGAGATCCCCAACTAAAGATGGGTCTCCCTTAAAGCCTTCTCTTCCCCTTTGTGCATTAGCTAGCTTCCTGTAACTCTGCCTCATACCAGATACTTTTTAATATATGGAGAATCCTATAGGAAAAACCCTTCTCTTTGGGCTCCTTTTATTGAGTTTCAAGACACTTGAGATTCATGTGCTGGCTAGGGACAAATTTCCATAAACCTACAGCTTTTTTTCTTTTCTTTCGTGTGTGTGTGTGTTTGTGTGTGTGTGTGTGTGTGTGTGTGTGTGTGTGTGTGTGTGTGTGTGTGTGTGTGTGTGTTGTGTTTTCCCCCAAAAGCTTGTAGAAACAGGCCTAAGCCAAGAGAATTCTCCAGATTTGGTTTTGTCCTAAGATTTTTCCCACTGCTGCTTCTCCTTACTTTTGCTGAAAAGTACATCTCAGTACAAGCTACAAAGAACTTAAGGGAATATTTGATCAATATCAAGCCAGTTAAGTCTCCTTTTAGTATAAGAGGTTCACTTCTCCAGGACATTTCAAATTTTGGATTCCCCTTAGAGAATCCTCAACATATGGCCCCATCAATTTCCTTTGGGTATAGAGAGTGAGGCAGGGCCACTGAACTCTGTGGATTGGACTGGGTTATATATAAACAGATTCTTGTTCAAGGCCTGCATTAGTCCTAAATCTGGGAGCTGTGACTTTTGTACAGATTTATGTGAGAGAGCAGTAGACATGTAGACCGCTTATGATATGGGTTTTCAATTATTCGGTTCTGAAATGGATGTGGGGCCACATCCTTTGGAGATATAGACTGAAAACTTAACTGTTTAGCTGGTTAATCCTGAGGAGTTTATTGACTTTTTATTATGTTCAAGATTTTGCTTATCAGGGATGGTGCTTGACCTGATTGTAGGACTGAGATTTGTCAGCAATTTGACTCCTCAGGCCTGCCTTGCAGCTTGTCAGGTCCAATTTAGGTAGTGAAACAACAATGTCTTAGTATATCAGTAAACTCAGCACATCTCTGCCAGACTCATCACTTCCCTAGGGTGGTATGTTCCTGAGGGAAGAAGGAGAATCACCTCCCAGTGCTTGTCATCCTCTGCTGCATATAGTTTTTGAGTAGTTTAGAGAAAGCATAATTCTACAGGGGGGAAAAGACTTTTCACAACAAACCATTTTTCTCATGAAACAAATCCTAGCTGTGTGACCACGTCAGCCTCTTCATGTTGCTTGGCTTTTCTTAGTGGTAGAAAAGGAAAACAGCCACAAGCTGACTTCTGCATAAGATAGACTTTGGCTCCATCTATCCTTTGCATCCTGTGTTGATATTGGAAGATAAGATAGGCACCTGCTGGTTTTGACCCAGCCAGTCTCTGGCAGTGATTCCTGAAAAGGCAAGCCAGGTTTGGAGCAGGCATGTTCTTTGCTTCCAGACCAGTTGTATCTGGCCTCAAGGAGACTTAGATTGGTTTGCATGAGAGGAGAGAATTGTGATTGCTGAGGCCCTCCTCCAGTATCCCTGATACCACCCAGTTGCTTTAGCTGAAGGTGGATTTTGTATGCCAGGTGGTCTTCTGACTAACCCACCATTCAGCTCCCCTTTAGAGCCCCTGTGGCTCTGAACCTTCCCACAACTCTGCGCGAGTGTCAGTGTCTCATGTTGAATTTCCATCTTGACTCATCTGTCTCTAGGCAAAGATCCCTGCAAAGATTTAAATTGGGAACCAGACCCTGAGAATGTCTGTTCACAGCATTTCACAGCTTCTGACTAAATCCCTTTCCCTTCTTAACCCAATCTGTTTTTTTCCAGTACTGCCCAGCTAGCTCTTGAGCAGCCCTACTTTGAGGAGGCTTCCCACCTTAGGTGTGTGCTGTGCTAATTCTTACCTCTAAAAAGCACCCTATCCTTATAGCCTGTCCAGCATTCCCAAGGGCCAGATCCACTGTGACAAGGGGACTGCATTGTTGCTCACATGGCTCAGGAAAGAAATTGCCTGCTTATCCCAAAAGGCTAGTCCACTGAGGAGGTCTGATTGTCCTTTGGTCGTATGATGTCTGGCACTCTGTGGGCCCTGTAGGATGGTGACAGAAGGAACCCTGATTTTTTACCAGAGCTTACACTGACTCCTGTTTACCATTTTTCCCACTGCTGCTTCTCCTTATCTTTGCTGAAACACGGGAAGGTGGAAAGATACAAAGTAATTTGTGGTCAAAGCCATATAAGCTATCTTATGAAGTTTGAAGAGTATAACTAGAGATAGCAAATTTGTTGTGCTCATGTCCTAAACACATCTACTGTCTGAGACTTTGTTTTTCTGGAAAGCCGGAGCTGCTTAGAAGATGGGCTAAATATGTTTGGGTGACAAGATAGGGTTCCATTAGCCTCAGGAATACCATCTGGAGGCCTCAGCCAGGCCCTGGAGCCACTAGTGAATGAGGCAGAAATAAGTAGGTTCTTTAGACAATGTCCTAACTCTGGGCATCTTCCCCAGTTTTGAGAGTTTGAGCTACTACTTAGCCTAGGAAGCCTGGACCCAAACCTGATAATGACAGCCACTGCTCTGGGTTCTTTATGAGTCGTTGCAGAGTTGGGGAGGGAATTCTGCTTTAAGCAGTCTTCCCTGTATTTCTGTTTTAAACCCTTTACCTCTTTCTCCTAGCTGAAGTCTGGGAAACTCCACAGTAAATTGGCTGTGACTTCCTCTGAAAATTGACAGTTTTCAAGTTATTTTTTTCCTCTTTATTTAGATATGGTTATAGTTGTACTGTCAGCCCTTATCTCTTCTGTCATCTAGCCAGCTCCCAACTGGGTTAGGAGGTATTTGCTCTGCTGTCAGTGTTGGCTGCATAATGAAGTGGATGGTTAAGAAATGGATTGTTTAGCATCTCTTGGAATCTAAATTTTCTTTCTAGTTGAGGGGGAAGAAATATTATTGGAAGAAGGCAGTAGGGAGGCAAATGTTGGCTCTGAAATCAACCCTTTCTCCTCAGAATCTTGGATAAGCCAAGGAAATCATTCTTAATTTAAAAGCTTCCTTTATCTACCATATAGGACTGCCTGGTCTGCAGTGATAGATCCTAGCATGGCGTCCATAGACGGACTAACTGATTCATGAGCTAAAGGGGCCATACTCCATTGTGGAATGTCGTGAGGAATGTTGCTGGGCAGCAGAAGTAGCAAGGTTTGAAAGCCTGGTTTGGGTGTGCCAGGTGATCAAACTTGCTTACCTACTGTTGGCTTAAGGAATAAGAGGTCCTTTTCTCATTAGATCAGGCTCAGGGAGGTGGAATAGGAATGGCTTAACTGGATTGTTACTGGCTGATTGGAGCTCTATATTGAGGAGGATTCTGAGGTTCTTGAGGTTCATCAATGTTTTTCCTATCCTGTGGTTGCCATGTAGAAAGGAGTATCATGTTTCATGTGTTTGGCATTTTATGCTCCAGGGCTTCAAAGATCCCTGGCTTATGCTTGGACATTATGTCACATTGAACAACTTGAGTGTTCTTTGAAAATAAGGACATGCAATTTCCCGATGAGTCCTAAGTAGAATTATTGAATTATTAGGAAATAGGGCCAAATGAGAGTCACCTGCCTCATGTCTCCAGGGAGATGGGACTTCCATTGACAAAGAAGGGTTGGGAAATTTGGGATCATGAAAACAGAGCCCTGAATCTTAGACAGCTTTTTGGTCAACGTGGGTATCACTTTAAGTTACTTAGTTCCTAATTCTGTATTTCAAAACAGTCTTTGTTTCTGACTTCTGCCAGTAAAGGGTCCATCTCAGCTCACCCAGCTTCCCCTGCTTCTTCCTAGTCATTGCCTTGGCATAGCCTAAGGGAGTTCTTGTTTTCCAGTGGTTGTTCAGGAAGAACTAGACTAGATGTCTTCTCTGAGAACATGGCACTATTTGGTGTTAACTGGTCGTGAGCGCTTTACCTGTCCTTCAGCTTCTCCAAATGTCAACAGCAGATCATATACATACAGAACAAACAAACCTAGAGCTTGTCTTAGAAGGGAAGATTCCCTTTGTATTATGTTCCAGCTGTTTTTTGCTGCCAGCTTCCCTCTGAGTAGGGAGCTCCTTAAAGTACAGGGTTCTGTCTTATGTCTATATCCTATAATCTAGGCATGAGAGAGGTGGATAGGCAGGGAAGAAGAAAGGAGGGGGGAGAAAAAAATGAAGGAAGGAAGTGGGGGAAGGGCGAGAGTAAGATCTATACTTAGCAAGAGAAAGAGACACTCACCAAGGGTGTGTGAGTGAGCTTGTTGGCGAGGGTTGTGTGTGCGTGAGTGTGCTGGGAAAGGGGGTGTGTGCGCCAGGAACGTGTGAGGAGGGCTGGTGCCCTATGGGAGGTTGCCGGCAGGAAGCAGCTGGAGAGGAGGAGGAGCAGCAGCAGGAGCAGGAACTGCCCGCTTTCTGTCTCAGTCTCAAAGCCTGAAATCGATTGAGTTAGAATTCCACATCCAGTTGAAGTTTGGCTGCTGTTGCATTCAGCAGACTGGTCGTCACAATCCCCCTGGGCAGCGAGGTGTGGACCAGATTGGATTCCTAAATTCGCAGCCAGTGAGATTCCTGCCTGGCCCTTCACTGAAGGGATTTCTCTGCTAGGCATTGTTCCTATCATCAACTTTGCACAGTGAAGCCAGCCAGCTGGGTGTAACTGAGAATAACTCCTCCCTGGTTCTTTT
The DNA here is from genome assembly GCF_027409185.1 of Cynocephalus volans. Lineage (NCBI taxonomy): Eukaryota > Metazoa > Chordata > Mammalia > Dermoptera > Cynocephalidae > Cynocephalus > Cynocephalus volans. Next base: position 41,711,700 of record NC_084476.1, on the reverse strand, counting down.
GTCAGCTGGGTAAGCAGCAGTGCTGTGGCTCAGAAAGTTCATCCTGTGGCTTCTCCATCAGACCAAGGAGTGCTTCTGAATGGATTTCCTCTTAAAGACAGCACTTGCATTCTAAAACTTCAGAATTCATGGTTTTAATGTGTTTTGTTTTGTTCTTTCTTTTCATTTCCTTAACTCTGATTTTGGTTGCAGCAACAAGGTAAGTGGTATCGAGTGTATGACTGGCTCTGAACCACAAGCAGGGACAGAAGCAAAGCATTTGTGGGTGGAATATGGAGCAGCTACATTAATTATATAACTGCTTGAGGCAACTTGCTGGTGAGGGTCATTATAATGAGTGAAAAGTAGCATACTCAGCATTGGGGTAGAATCTTCACATGCATGTGTTTGTAAGCTGATAATTTGACCATCCATTCTTCCTTGGTGCTCTCCTGCATGTATACAAATAATCCATCCACGCTTTGGATGTGTGCATACTTGTATACAAATAATCTTTCACCTTTTTGATGTGCTGATATGTGTTTATAAATAACCTGTCCATTTCTTTCCTGCGTGTACATACATATACACAACTTATTCATTCACGTTGTATGAATACACATACGCCATCTGTCCCTCCTCATACATACATATATAGAGATGATCTTTCCTTTCATCTTATGTGTGTATGCATGTTCTTAGGTAACTTCCTTGTTCTTATGTATATTCAGAAATCTTTCCATCTTTCCAGTGTGTGTATGAGAAAGTATATGTAGTATCTTCAGTCTAATGTGAATTTTTATCCCTCTCATGCATGCATATGCCATATAAACAGAAAAGTCGTCTTGAGTTTTTTCAGTCTTGAGGGTGTGCATATATGCATAATAGATAATCTGTCCACTTATATTATGCATGTATGATAAAAGAGCACAAACTTTGTAGATTGAAATCTCACTTTTAAATCCTGGCTCTACTCAGTGACCTTGGTCAAGTCATTTAGCCTTTCTGAGCATCATTTTTCTCATCTGTGAAATCAGAATAATCCTTCCTGCCTCACAGGGTTGTTGTGATAATAAAATGAGAATCATGTAAACTGAAAAGTTCTGAACAAGTATAATCTTTCACTATTATTATATATTCCTCTAGTATGAGTTGTGTAAGATAACGTACCTTTGACCCAGCTATATTGAAATTATGCTCTTGTCTGTGAGAGGTCTCCAGGCCTGTGTGAAGGGGTAGCTTCTGTTGAAGTAATCAGGTTTATAACGTGGTTTTGCCCAGAGTATTGGAAAGAGCTACATAGAGCTATAGGGTATAGAGAAAGGGTCAGGTTGAGAGGGAGAAAAGAAGTCTTCTGCAGGTTGGGGCCTTGATAATTTGTTGTTTGTAGCCTTGAGGAGGATTAAACCTGACACAAAATGGAAATGTGCTGTTTCCAGCTAGGGTCAAAGTGAGCAAGTTAAAAGATGAGTGAAAGAACAAACGTTCTGCTTCCCTTGAGATGACAGCCTGCCCTTTGCAGTGAGCATCTACTGCCAGGTTTTGAAGGTTCTCCAAAGTGTTCCCTCACCTCATACTTCTAGACCTGTGCTGTTTAATATGGTAGCCACTGACCGTGTGTGACTCTTGAGTACTTGAAGTGTGGCTAGTCTAATTTGAGATGTGTTATAAACATAAGATACATACCAAATTTCAAGGACTTAGTGTAAAAAAAAATGCAGATATACAATTAATGAATTTTATATTGATTACATGTTGAAATGATAATATTTTGGATATTGGGTTAAGTAAAATATATTAAAATTAATTTCATCTGTTTCTTTCTCCTTTTTTTGGTGGCTGGCCAGTATGGCAATCTAAACCCTTGACCTTAGTGTTACAAGGTGGTGCTTTAACCAACTGAGCTAACCAGCCAGCCTTTTTTGTACTTTATTATGTGGCCGCTAAATTTCTTTTTGACATATCCAATTTGTCTGGATTTTTTTTTTTTTTCTGGCCAGTACGGGGATCAAACCCTGGACTTTGGTGTTATCAGCACCATGCTCTAACCAACTGAGTTAACTAGCCAGCTGAAAATTTTTTAAATTACACCTGTGTCTTGCATTATATTTCTGTTGAACAGTTCTGCCCTAGACCCCACTAGCACAAGGATCAGGGCAGCTTTTCCAGCTGGAAGGGCAAATGGGAGTCCCATCATGGCAGCTCTGGGGACAATAGGAACCATTGCAGTGCCTCTCCCTACCAGTCTTATACTCTGGAGAGATAATTGACTAGCTAATTGATAGTCTGGCAGAGGCCAGGACTGCTACCACCCTCTCTTTTTTGTCCTGAGTGAGCTCCCCCCAAATTATGAGTAAATATAATTGGGGAGAGGCTTCTACATTAGTTTTACAATGAAAAGGGGTTGCAAGCCATCAGTCTAGAAGGAAAACTAGAACTTGAAGGTAGCATTTGTCATGGAAACAGAGGTAGGCTAGAAATTAAGAGACCTGGCTTCTAATTCGGCTCTGCCATAGACTCATTTATTTTTTCCATGGCACTGAGTTCTCACTGTGTGCCAGTTTGTGTGCTTGGCATAGTAATGCCCTGTGCTAGGCATTGGGAATTCAAAAACATGTAAGGCACAGCTTCCAGTGTAATGGAGTGATTGCACATCTACTGTGTTCCCTCAAACAAGAACCTGCCACCTAGTAGGAGTCTGCCAAAGTAAAACATTAATGACAACAAGAGTGCCATTCTAGGTCAAGGATTATGAACTTGGGTAAGAGGGCTTTTGAGAAACTAGAGCTCTTGCTCTGCCTAAAGACTCTCAAATGCAAAATTCAGAAAAACATTATGATAATCAAACAAAACTTCTTTATAGACTAGATCACAATGTAGTGTGAGATTCCAGACCTAGATATCCTCTAAAGAATTCTTCTATCTCTAGCATTTTCTGGTTTTCTGTTCTGCCTTTTATTCAGTGACAAGGGTTGGGTGGTTATTTATTGGAGCACAGACACTGTTCTAGGTGCTGGGGATACAGCAGTTCCTGCTCAAGTTCTAGGATGCAGAGGTGGGGGAGGGAGACATAATGAACAGGCAAACAAACATATTATTTATCAGGTGGAAATAAGTTCTATGAAGAAAATATTAGAGGAAGGGAATAGAGAATTTTTCGGAGGGGAGAGGGAGGGTGTTCAGTGGGTAAATTCCTGTTCACATACCTTTTTTGGTCTACTCACAAGAGCCATGAGGTAGTAATGAAAAAGGAGGGCATGATGAGCAATAAAGAAAAAATTATTTTAGGGCTGGCCCGTGGCTCACTTGGGAGAGTGTGGTGCTGATAACACCACGGCCACAGGTTCGGATCCCTGTATAGGGATGGCTGGTTAGCTTACTTGGGAGAGTGTGGTGCTGACAACACTAAGTCAAGGGTTAAGATCCCCTTACTGGTCATCTTTTTTAAAAAAAAGAAAGAAAGAAAGAAAAAAAAAGAAAAAATTATTTTGACACTTAAGATGGTAAGACGGACTTTACTTGGAGGGACCACTACAATGAGGTTTGTAGTAGGGGTGAGAGGTTAAACTCAATTTCAAATATAAGGAAAAGTGGGAATTTATAGCCAAGGAGCTGGGTGGGGCTCAGTGGATAGAAAATTATGAAGAGGGGCCGGCCCGTGGCTCACTCCGGAGAGTGTGGTGCTGAGAACACCAAGGCCCCGGGTTCGGATCCCATATACGGATGGCCGGTTCGCTCACTGGCTGAGCGTGGTGCTCACAACACCAAGTCAAGGGTTAAGATCCCCTTACCGGTCATCTTTTAAAAAAAAAAAAAAGAAAAAAAAAAGAAAATTATGAAGAGAAAATATCAAGGGGATTCTGGCTAAACTGAATTGACAGGATTTTTGCTGAAGGCAGGCCAGGGTGATAAGGTAAGAAATTTGGTCAGATATCAACGGTGGTCAGATACTAAGGGTAGGGGATAAGGAATTTAATCAGTTATCAGGGGTGGGGAGTTTTCACCAAACTGACCCAGCAGAATTCTTGATAAAACTGGACTAAAAGGGCCGAGGACAGAACCCATTGTCAGGGACCTAGTCAAAAAGATGACTCAGGAGACTGACCAAGTTTTGTCAAAGGAAATGGTCTTGGTCATGAGCCAGATTCTGGGTGTGTATGTATTTGTTTTATGATTTGTTAAACCTTGGTACCCTGAAAGGGAGCCCTGGGCCGGGCACAGAATACCCAGCTAGCTCTCCTGACTGACATTTAATCTTCATTCTGAGGTTTTGATATGCCAATCTTCTGAAGGCTAGTTCACCTGAGGTTCTGTCCCCCTTCGTACATATGGAGGCTTGAGGTTTTCTTTCCTTTTCATATGTCCAGCTTCTGGACTATAAACAGGGCTCCTTTTAATGCTGGTGAAGAGGGATGACAAATCCTAGGAACTGCAGTACTGGGACCTTGCTAAGCCTTTGATCTCGAGCATTCCCTACTCCCTTTGGCTAATCTCACTCTTTATACCTTGTGTCCTGATCATTTTCTTCAGATGAGATACTCTGTAGGCATTGATTCTTTCTCAAAGATTAATGTCCTAAGAGTACCCCTACCTGCTGTGGCCCTAGAAATTCATTCCTGTCACTGTATTAGCCATATGGCATAATTGGTAAATGGCCCAAGAATGAGCACTTGGCTTTCTGCCTACGGGACTTGTTTCACACAAAGTGAGAAGCTGCTTGGTATATGTACTACATAAGAGTCCTGCCCTGTTCCCAGAGGTCTTCTGGTTGTTTTCTCCAGCCAAGATTTGGGTCAGAAGCAGTTTTTACAAGGAATAGTCACATTCCTAATTATTATGTTTATTTGACAAGTCAGAGAGGGATAAAAGAAACAGCCCTTTCAGAAAACTGAGGATTTTTTTTTTTTCCTCTTGTCTTTTTTTTGGTAGGCTGGTGCTGATGCAATGTGATTTACTGGGTCTATTCCCTGCCGTAATTCTCAGCTTTCCATCATTAAAGCTTTAATCTTTTTGATTAATTCATTTTGTTTTGATGTGTTCCCTTTTTGAATGTAGATATTCTTTGAAAGGGCTGCTCTGTTTTTTCCAGCCCTAGACATTCCTTAGGAAAAGAGTACAGAAAGATATGGTTATTTCTGAGAGTGTATGTATGAAATGTGGTGAGTTGACCAGAGTGGATAGGCCAACAGGAAAGGGCAGAGTGACAGTACCAGGTACCTTAAAGGAAACTAGAGGGGCTGGGTTTGAACTGGGTGGACACCAAAGCCTCTTTATCGCGTCCCAGCTCAAAAATTACTTATCTGTGGCCTTCTTTGTCCTGTTTTTGGCTGGGCTTCTGACCTTCCCATTCCCTACCTCTGGGATTAAATGCGTACTTCTTATTACAACTTCTCTTATAACATGTATTACTTTATATTGTGATTGTCCATATGTCTATCTCCCTCTCCAAACCTTAATATATTAGAGAGCAGGGACTGTGTCTTATATCCCTGGCACATAGTTTAGTGCCAGGCATACCCAGTAGGTACTCATTCATTTGAATTGACTTGGAAATCAAGTGGTCCTTTTCACAGTTTGGGTCCTGTCATATCATTCCTGCGGACAGTAGTAGCAAAGAGAGGCTGGAAAAGGAGGTGACTTGGGCCTCCTGGCTCTCAGGGTTGCCATTTCTGCTCATTCTGGCTTCTTATATCCTGTTGGACTCTGAACAAAGTGACTGGTTGATCTTCTGGGCATCACATTGAGCTCTGTCCCCTGCTTCAAAGCCTGCAGACCTGGGTGACTGAATGAGTTTGGTGACTTTAGGGAACACATATCCGCAGGAGATGATTTTTAAGTTCACAGTTTACCCAGGGGCAGAAGAAGGTTTGGAGGGTTTTGCTTGTGTGTTTAGTATGGAAGCAAGCATCTTTGTTTGGGTCTGGGAAGAGTTGCTATGGCAGCTCTAGTTGGAAATTTCCTATTTGTCAGTATGGTAGGGAACCAGTTGGCTCTGCCTTTGGTCCTCACCAACATTAGAAAGAAAAACTTGGGCTGGCTGGTTAGTTCAGTTGGAGGTCATAGGAAAGGGCTCTGAACTCAGTGGTTGTACCATTTGCCCCCTGTGTGGCTGGTCAGTCAATGTTGTAGGAACTGCAGTCTGGGAGGGGACACCTGGTAAGTCTGTCCAGGAAGTTAGGCCAGGTCTCTCTGGACTACTGATCTGAAGGGCAGAAGCAGATAGGCCCCAGTTAACCTGGCCTGTACTGAAGCAGCTTCATTTTTGTTCCCAACAAACTGCCCCATCTGGATCAAAGTGTGGCTGGCCTTGGAGGACTTGGCAATGGATTCTGGGCCTCACCAACATTAGATTAGAAAGAAAAGGCTTGGGCTGGCAGGTTAGCTCAGTTGGTTAGAGTGTAGTGCTGATAACTCCAATGTACAGGCTTTCATCCCTGTGGCTAGCCACAAAAAAAAAAAAGAAAGAAAAGAAAAAGAAAAAAAAGAAAAGAAAAACTTGTCTCCTGTAGCCATTTGCCCCTTCTTCATGCTTTTAGGCTGTCTGAGGGAGGATGTCAGGCCTCCTGACACCTGAATGAAGTGTTGGGAACTAAATGATTTGCTCTTCCCATTTCTAACTTTAAAAGAAAACTTCTAGGAGAAAGCAGGACTAACTCAAAGAATGATACTCTACTGGTAGGATTCCAGGCACTGCGGCAGACCATTAAAAGGGACCAGGAAAGGCAGGAGTCTAGGGCAGGGGAAGAAGTCATGGTTCACTCAGATCATACCATTTAGGCAGTTGGGTGCTTGGCTTAGTATTGGTTTCTGTGCTTCTTTGACTCAGGAACTTTCCATGTCAGTAATAATAACACTGCTGTGCTTTACAGATTACTAGGTACCAGTCTGTCATTTTAGCTTTATAACATTTCTGTGATTATCTTCCCTACTTTACAGATGAGGAAAGTAATGCACAGAGAGGTCATGTGTTTAATCCAAGGTCACTGATGAAGCAAGACTCAAACTTAAATCTCTCAGTTCTCAATCCAGTAGCAGTTGCTCATGACCTCATGTGGTTAAACACAGAGCTTCTATCTTGGGTTAGCAATCAGTCTTTCTCCTTTGAGACAAACTTGAAAGGCAAATTGGCAGTTCCAGCCTTTGTAGAGCCAGGGATATTGTTCAGGGCTAACACCAGATGCTAGTGCCAAATCAGGGACACTCAATCCCTGCGTGGTTGGGAAGAAAAGAAAGGTGTGTCTTTGGAAATACACATTTTGTACTTGTGGGAAGAGAGAAGGAAGAATTTGAATTAATCCTAGAATTGGGGGCTTGGTCCGCCTAGGCAATTGGGTACCAAGCCCAAGACCCAGGAATTGTGGTTGTGCACATATAGCATCCTTACAGCTAGACTGATTGGCCAGATTAGGGGTATGGTTGGTCCGGGCCCCTTGAGACCTTAAGGTAAAGCAGTAATTAATGAATTGGGCCTCTTCACTGCCTCACAGGATGGGTAGGATTCTTAGATGAGGAATTTTCAATGAAGCAGAGTTCTTAGATGAGCTGGAGAGAAGAGGGGAAGATATGAAATAGGAATTCAAGTTTCAATCTCTTGGCTCTTGGCCTGGTTGTTTCGAGTAAAAGAAGTCATCTTCATCTTTATCCCAAGGCCTGTGACTTCTCCTTCTGGTTCCTCCTAGTCTGGGGAAGCACAGTGCTTTTAAATTTCAGGCCCACAGACTACAGATGTAAATAGTGGCCTTTCCTGAAAAGGAGTTGCTGTGAGAGCAATCAGTTTGTATTCTTTAAGGCAGTTTTCTCCTTTCAGAATTAACTTGAGTGGTTGGGAAAATAAAAGGAGACAAGGGTTTAGAAGATTTAGCAATCTAGATCAAATCTAAAAGATGGGGTAACCATCTCTGGTCAAAGAACATGAAGGGTAGCATGTCTCCCACTAACACCTCTTACCCCTCCTGGGGTGACCTAGCAGAACCCAGAGTATTGGCAGTCCTGTGCATCTTCTGGATCTCTGCTTTCTCCTTTGTACTTTCCACTCTGCTCCTTTCCTACATGTTGCGCATTCCTAGTAAAAAGGGAATGATGGATGCCTATCCCACAGAAGATAATCATCATCTCTGCATCTGTACTGCAGTTGCCAATAGCTGCACCAAGCCCTTAGGGACTGTTAAATGGAGCTCAGGAACACCAAGCTGAGCCTAAGCCTCCTTTATTGCCAGTTGTGAGCTCATGATAAGTGTGCCTTTGGCTACCTGCCCCCCTAGATACAAATATGCTAAATGCCACCTGAGTTCTGGACAGTGACTATGCCCATACTGTACCCCCTTATTCTGGAATTAGGTGTAGGAATATTTTTTCCTCCAAGCTAAAATTCTTGCCATGGTCCTTTCTCCAAGTTAAGGTTCCTATCATTAAACAAAGGGAAAATACTTTGTGCTATAAGCACAGGCAGGGGTGAACCTTTGAACAAGAAACTGGAAATGAAAGAAAGAAAAACAAACATTCCATGTCTTGTCTTCCACTGTGTATGTGATTTGAGCTTTGGTGCTTAAGCATCTATTTGTTCATTTCTGAGCCAGACTCTAATGCTGAATTTTGTGAAGGTTCAAATTAGGAGTCACTCATTGACCTTACCCCATCTACCTCCCAGTAGCTTGTCTCAATACTGATACCTTTGGTTGCTTGCCCAGAACAGAAAAGACTTGATTTAATTTCACATCAGTACTCTAATGGGAAGCCTAGGAGAGAGAACTGACTGCCTGACTGCCTATAGCCTTTAAGGCCAGAGTCGGGAGGCAGTTCAGAGTTGATAAGGCCTACAATCTTAGAAGGTAACATTCTTATTCCTGCTTGACAGCTTGATTCAAATTAGAATTATCCTGCTGCTTTCTGACCTGAGTGCACTATTTTCCTTTTTCACTAGCTGCAGGATAAGAGTCAAGCCAAGATCCAGGTGCATGTGCCAGGTTTGGAGGCCACACATGGGGCCGTTCCAGGCAGCACTGTGGTCTAAGCCCAAGGCATCAGCCAGCAATAATTACTAGAAGCAGACTGGAAAGAGCAGAACAGGCTATTGCTTTCCAAGGCAATATTTATTAAACATCCTGACTAGAAATAAGAAGAAGCAGAGAACCCTTCAGACACTGAGGGAGAAAATGAAGCGGTTGTTGCCAGAGTGTGAGGAAGAAATCATGGTCACCTTGGGACCCTCCTCCAGGCTTTCCCCAGATAAGGCTAAGGCAGAGACTGTGTGTGGCATCAAGAGCAAGTCCTCAGGTCCTGCTGGATCCTTACTAGAAGACAACTCCCTGCCTCCTTGCCATGGGTCAGCAGCCTCAGCCATGGGTGGAGACAGAGATGGGAACCTGGCCCAGCCATGCACCTTTGGGCAGCAGACCAAGAGCCAGCATCTTCTGGGCTCCACTTCCTATATTTCAGGGTCTGGTTCTCAGGACCTCTCATCTGTCAGCATTACCAAAAGCTGTCGAGAGCCCTCAGAGAGGAACCAAGCCAAGCCCCTTTCGTCCAGAGGCCCCAGACAAGGCTGTAGCTGTGAACAGCAAGAGCCTTTGGGGGATGTGGTAGAATATATCATCAGAGAACTGCAAGGCATCAGCTGTCTTCAGACTGAGATTGCTGAGCTGCGGCAGCACTTGAGCCAAGTCCGGGGCTCAGTGGATGAAGTCTCTAGCTGTGTAGACTCAGTACTGAGTGAAATAGAAGGCTTGCAGATGGGAAGCAGCTCCCTGGCCAAGGTGTGTGTGGGGGGAAAGGCCCAGGAACCCCATGTGGACAGACCCATTGAAGAAGCTATTCTATATCTGTATGGACTTCCTGAGCAAGATGGGGAAAATACTATGGAACTGGTGGACAGCTTCCTAGCCAAGCACCTCTGTGTTAATGGCATGCAGAGTAACAGGTACATCAAGGAGGCTTACAGGGCAGGCAAAACCCCTGCCCCCAGGCCTACTGTTGTGAAGCTTGCCCATCTAGAGCACAGAGACTTCATCTTGCAGAAATCCATTCTCTTGCAGAGTGTGGGGGTCCAGATTGCCACCAGAGAAGAACCAAGCTGGCCACAGGGGTATAAGAATCCCCAAAAGGAGTCTATATCATTTGTGCAACAACAACTTCAGGATCATAGTTGGAATTCTTTAAACCAGGATGAACCAGTTCTTCAAATGGAAACAGGGGATGGAGGACCCATAAAAGAACAGTATCAGATGAGGGCTCAGAATCAACATAGAGACCACCAGGACCTTGAACAGCAGAGCCTTAGCTTCCTACTCAATTTAGCAAAGCAAAGTGATGTGTCTAAGTTACAGGATGAAATAAAAGGAACATCAGGAACATCCCAATTTATCACTGGCAGCTGTGGTGAACCAGCAGGAAGAGAAGGTTCTCTGTCTACCCTTCATCAATTTGGGAAATCTTCCCTGGTGTTAGTCTCAAAAGAGGAGGATTTTGGGAAATCCCAGTGTTTCAAACAGTGCAGCCAAGAACTTGAAGCGTGTAAAGTAGTAAAAACAGAATATGACTGCAGCAATAAAAGTGAGGCCAGCAGCTGCCTGTCACTGTCTGGATTGCTGAAGACAGAGAGAATAAATGCAGAGGACAAGCTCCTGAGCTGTGAAGCTGGATTTAATGTTCTGAGCTCAAAGCAGCTCGAAGACCTTTTGGCAGACAAGTCTAGAGGGTTTGCAACTCTGAGCTGTGACAGTATGATGGAGGAAATTATCATAGGGCCTGAGACTTTCAGTGACATGGTTCATATTGACCTGAATGAAGAGGAGGAATGTGCTGCTCAGGTCCTTAAGGATGTCCTTGATAAATCCTCTTGTGTTCTGGGTGGCTCTCAGGAGGATGAAGATGCAGAAATCAAGTTTTACACAAGTAAACTGGGCCGAGCAATTCACCACTTTCGTTCAGCTCTGCAGGGTGTGTTGCAGAAGCTGGAGAACAGTGGGTCCATCAGTCCTGAGGACCTGGAAAGCAATGAGAGTGGTTCCCAGTCAGAGAACAGTGATCGGCTTCTTGGGACAATGAGTTTGGGGGGTGCCAAGGAGAGCCCTGGGAGTCAGGGGAGTGAGAGCTTGCTCAGTGTGGTCTCTGGTGGAGTGGGTATCTCTACACAGGGACATCAAATGCTTCAAGATCCAAGCAACTTCTCTCTTGCTTCTAATAACTCACCCCTTGCATATTCATTGCCAAGTTTTGCTCTGGCTCCGTGTCTGGGAAGTGAGACTTGTTCCAATGCCGAATCTCCTAAGCAGGGCAGACTAAGCCTAGAGCAAGTGTGTGCAGAGACCATTTACCTCAACAAGTGCATCAGCAACTTTAAAAATGTTCTAAGAGAGAGAAGACTGAGGCAGAAAAAACTTTTGTACGAGCTAGTACATGAGGCAAACCATCTCTCAGTAGAAGACAAGCACTCAGGTATTCTGAGTCTCTATTTAATGGGGTCCCTGGCTAGGTGTGGCCTCCATCTGGCCGGCATGAGACCCAGCATGGTGGCGAGTTGTGCAAGGTGATTGGGGGGTGGTGGTGGGGTATACAAAGCTTGAATCGGCCTAAATTTCTTGAGTCTAGATCTTAAACTAATCCTGTGGGAATTAGAGGAAAGAGTGTTCTAAAGCATCAGGAAAGAAGTTTCTGCCCTCAGGGGGCTTCCAATGTATTGGGGGGAGCTATAGAAAGTTCCTTTTGAAAAGAGGAAAGAACATCTGGGCAGAGTAGTTTGCAGCTGCAGGAGTTTTAGAATATTCAGGTGTGAAGTAGGTGTGTGAGTGGGAGGTAGGAGTAGGGAATGAGGCATAGGTGCCAACAAGCACTAGAAGTGCTAAGAAAGAATTCTGTGTTGCATGTTAAAATTACTCTCCATGGGTTTCTTGCCAAGATGAGATTTCCATTTCCTCAGCAACTAATGGGGCTTCTCTACCTCATAGGCCACTGTGGAAATTTTCCCTACCCTGACCTGTCTTCTTCCTAGTCCCAGACTTGCCAACACAGAACCTTATTTCTGACTTGGAGCATCCAGGAGCTGCTTATAGTGCTGACCCTGCCCAAGAGCCTGACTCTGCCCTCCATAGGTCAGATTCCCTTTCTTCCTTTTCCAGCAAAGGGCTGCTCGCTCAGAACTGGAGGATGGAATGTTTTTTAAAAAATAAATATTAACTTTACTTTTTTTTTTTTGGTTGTACAGGGATCCAAATCTTTCACCTTGATGTTATAGCACCATGCTCAACCAGTTGAGCTAACCAGCCAGACTTGGAATGGTTTTTGACTACAAGAAATGAGAGAACATTTTTCTAGGCAGTGTGGAGATATGTAGCTTTAAAACTACTTCTCCCAATCAAAATTAAATTTATCCAAAGAGCATATGCTGTATTCATCCAGTTTTAAATGTAAGCGGGGTTGTTCTCTTAGGCATATAAACTGCTTAATCTTCCTAAGGCAAAATTAAAATTATGAAGCATATTGTGTTGGCAAAGGTGTGAGGGAACAGGTACTCATACATAGCTGGTGGAATGGTAGTGTAAATTGGGATAACCTTAAGGAAGGCAATTGGCAAATTTTATCAAAATTGCAAATATGTATACCCATTGAGCCCTCAAAACCACTTCCGGGAATTTATCCTGCAGGTATATTTTCACATGTGGAAGTGACATATGTACAAGGCTATTTTTGAAGCATTGTTTTTAATAGCAAAGATAAAAAACAACCTAAATGTTTGTTAAGACATACTGGTTTAGTAAATTATGGGCATGTCCAAACAATGTAATACAGTACCATGTAGCTAAAAGGAAGGAGGTAGCTCTTTACTGAAATGTAAAGATGTCTAAGATATAATGACATATGAAAAAAGCAAAGTGCAGAACAGTATGTGTAGGATGCTTTCATTTGTATAAAAAGGGGAGGGAAAGAATACATACACACCCATAGAATCTGCTTGTATATGTATAGAATATCTAATGAAAGATACATAAAAAACTTGATATGTGGTTCCCAATGGGGAAAGGTATTAGGTGAAAAACTAATGGGATGGGAAGGAGATTTTTCCACTGTATACCCTCTTACACTTTTTAGAATTCGAGTCATATGATATAATACCAAGTCGTAACATTAAAAATTGAAAAATTCTGTCACTGTCCTTTCAAATATCCCTAGAGCTGCAAAGGAAAAAAAATGTCTAGATTCCTGTACTTGGCATTCAAGGTCACTGTAATTGGTCTCTAGTTTCCATTTCCAGGCTTATCTCCCATTGTCTCACTATATACCTCCCAAAAGGAAACTTTGCAGTCTTACAAATTTGTCTGGAACTTTCTGTTTTCAGCATATTCACATATACATGCTTCCTTCTAACTTAAGGTGTTGTGTTCACCAGTTCAGCCTAGCAAAAATCTACTCATTCTTCATCATACAGCCAAAACATTATCTCTTCCAAGAAGCTTTCTATAATTCCTCAGCTGTAAGGGATTTCTCTTTTCCTCTTAATGTTGCAGCTTGTTTTTCTTCTCCCCAGGCATTTAGAAATCATTTCATTACAGCAACAATTGAAATAACAAGTATCAGACCAATACTTCCTTACAACCTCCTTAAACCTTTAGCTGATGTTAGCATGAGCACTGGGGACACTTGTGCCTGACCTGCAAAATTCCCTTTCTGGGCTGACATCCTGCTGGACAATGGAGGAACTGCAGTACCTGTGGTAGCAGGTGGTGGTAGCAGCAGTGATGATGTCAGAAGGTTTTCTGAAGTACCAATAAGAAAGCAAGCCACAGTTCTGGGTCCTAGCCCAGACTCAGTCTGGCCTGAGGGCTGCAGAGGCAGTGTTGGAGGGGACACAAAGTGGTGGCAGTCAGGTTCAGGCCTTACTCCCCCACCATTGTATAGAGCAGAATAAGCAAACAGGCCAGCCTCTTACCAACACATTCCTTTAATAGACTTTGCTAGAGCAGTCACCCTAATCTGGGAAACTCAATCAGTATCACAGAGACTGCTACCACCACACAGCATCTGAGAAATCAGCTTTCCTCACTACCTTGCTTGAGACCTTTTAGGGCCTAAGCTTATTGCAGCTTATCATTAATTTTAGTTTTTATTTTTCATCTTATTTTATTTACTTATTTTTTTGGTATGTGCCAGGTACTGTTTTAGGTAGTCTTGTGTGCATTGTATAAAATTCAATTCTTCCATTCTACCACTCCATGAAAATAGCTTTAGCCAAGGCCATTAGATGACCACCATATTGCCAAACTAATGGTTCATTTTCAGTCCTTAATCAGTCAACCAGCAACTTGACACAATTGATGATCACTTCCTTCTTTTTATTATAACAGATTTATTAAGTTATAATTCACTTATGATAAAATTCACCCTTAAAGTCCCTTAAGTGTACAATCAAGTGGGTTTTTTAGTTATTCAGAGTTATGCAACCAACACCGCTATCTAATTCCAGAACATTTCCATCACTCCATAAGAAATCTGTTATCCATTAGCAGTCACTTCCCAAACCCCCTTGCCCCCAACCTCTGACAACCACTAATTTACTTTCTGTTTCTATGGATTTGCCTATTCTGGGTGTTTCATATAGGTGGATTCATACTGTCTGTGGCCTTTTGTGTCTGAGTTTTTTCACTTAGCATGAAGTTTTTAAGGTTCACCAGTGTTGTAGCATGTATCAGTACTTCATTTCTTTTTGTGGCTGAATAATATCATTGGATAGACATTTTATTTATCCGTCAATTGATGGACATTTGGGGGATTGTTACCACTTTTTGGCTATTATGAATAATGCTGCTATGAACATTTTTGTACAAGTTTTTTATGTGGAAAAATATTTTAAATTATCTTGGGTATTCACCTAGAAATAGGTCATATGTTAAGTCTATATTTAACATTTTAATGTGACTTTAAAATGATTTATTTATTTATATATTAATTTCTGGTGGCTGGCTAGTTACAGAGATTGAACCCTAGACCTTGGTGTTATTATCACCACTCTCTGAGTTAATTAGCCAGCCCTATATTTACATTTTGAGGAACCACCAGATGGTTTTCCAAAATGGTTATACTATTTTGCCTTCCCACCATCGATGTATGGAGGTTTCTAATTTCTCCACATCCTTGGCAACATTTGTTATTATCTGTCTTTTTGATTATTGCCCTCCTTGTTAGTGTGAAATGATATTTCATCATGGTTTTGATATGCATTTCCATAGTGACTAATGATGTTGAATATCTTTTCATGAGTTTATTGGCCATTTTCTTTTTTTTTCTTTTCTTTTTTTTTTGGCAGCTGGCCAGTACAGGGATCCAAACCCATGATCTTGGTGTTATAAGGCTGTGCTATTGGCCATTTTTATATCTTCGTTGGAGTAATGTCTATTCATAACCTTTGCCTATTTTTAAATTAAGTTTTGAGTTGTAAAAGTTCTTTATATATTCTGAATATAAGTTCCGTATCAGTTACATTATTTGTAAATATTTTCTCCCATTCTGTGGGTTATCATTTCAATTTTTTGATGGTATCCTTTGAAGTATAAAATTTTTTTGCTGTTTTATTTTTAAAAATATTTATTGTGGTAAAATATGCGTAGCATAAAATTTATTATTTTCACATTTTTTAAATGTTTAATTCTGTGGCATTAAATACATTGACATTGTTGTGCAGACATCACTAACATTTATGTCCAGAACTTTTTTGTCTTCTCCAGCTGAAATTCTGCATCCATTAAACACTAACTGCCCATTTTCCCCTCCCCTCAGATCCTGGCAATCACCATTCTACTTTGTCTCTTTGCATTTGACTGCTCTAAGTACCTCATATAAGTGGAATTACACAATATTTGTCCTTTTGTGACTGGGTTATTTCACTTAGCATAATATCCTCAAGGTTAATCCATGTTGTAGAATATGTCAGAATTTCCTTCCTCTTTAAGGCTGAATAGCATTCTGTTGTACGTATATATCACATTTTATTTACCTGTTCATCAGTCAATGAACATTTGGGTTGCTTCCACCTTTTGGCTATTGTGAATAATGCTGCTATAAACATGGGTATAAAAATATGTTTGAGTCCTTGCTTTCATTTCTTTTGGGTATATATCCAGAGGTGGAATTGCTGGATCATACAGTAATTCTAGTTTTTGAGGAATCATCATACCATTTTCCACAGTGCCTGCACCATTGTGCATTCCTACCAGTAGTGCACAGGGTCACAATATCTCCACATTGCCCGCAATACTTATTTTCTGGTTTGTTTTTTTTTTAATGATAAATATTATAATGTGTATGATGTAGAGCACAAAAGTTTTAAATTTTGATGTTCAGTTTATCCATTTCTTTCTTGTGTTGATTGTACTTTTGGTGTCATAGCTAAGAAACGATTATCTAATCCAAGGTCACAAAGATTTACCCCTATTTTTTTTTTCCCAAGAGTTTTATAGTTTTAGCTCTTATATTTAGGTCTGCGATACATTTTGAGTTAGTTAATTCTATTCCTTTGATCTTTAGTCTATCCTGATGCCTCCATTTCTCCTTTTTGAAACACTTTCTTCACTTGGCTTCCAGAACACCTCTCTGTCTTGGTTCTCTCCCATCATTACTGGCCATTCCTTCTCAATCATTTTTGCTGGTCTCTCCTCATCTCTCCAACCTCGTAGCATTCCAGGATTCAATCCTGACTTTTTAATTCATACTCACTTCCTAGGTGATAATCTTTCAAACACATGAGTTTTATAAACCTTCCCAGATTTATATCTTCAGCCCAGACATCTTCTGTGAACACCAGACTCCACATCTACTTAACATCCCCATTTGGATATAAATAGGCATCTCAGACTTGACATATCCAAAACCATCTCCTTGTCTTTCTCCCAAAGCCGCTGCCAAACATGCTTTTCTTATAGTCTTTTTTTTTTACAAGCAAGTGGCAACTTCATTCTTGCAGCTACTCAGGCCTAAATCCATAGAATCATTCCTGACTTCTCTTTTTCTCCCACTCACAACTCACATCCAGTCCATTAGTAAATTCTACTGCCGCCTCTATCTATAAAAAATATTCTGAGTCTTACCACTATCTCTACCTCCACCACTGTCATTCTTTTTTTTGGGAGGGGGGCGGCTGACCGGTACAGAGATTGAACCCTGGACCTTGGTGTTGTCAGTACCATGCTCTAACAACTGAGCCAACTGGCTAGCCCCCCTCCACCACTATCATCCTTATATAAGTCACCATTTTCTCTTGTTTAGATTATTGCAGTAGTCCAACTGGTCTCCCTGTTTCTACCCTTGTTCCATATAGTCTGTTCTCCCCACTGCAGAGTAATCCTTATAAAGTATGAGTCAGAGCATAACACTTCTCTGCTCAAAACCTTCCAGTAACTTTCTGTCTCATTCAGAATGAAAATTATTATATATTATTATATATATAATTATTATAAGGGCCTATAGAGTCCTATTTGAACTGGCACTTTATTGCAAACTTGCTGTTCCTCTATGCTAATTATTCTCTCATCTCAGGCTTTGCACTTGCTCTATGTTCTGCCTGAAATACTTTTCTCCTAGAACTGTGAATGACTTCTTTATTCATTTCCTTTAAGTTTCTGCTTAGATGTCACCTTATCAATGATACCTCCCTGACTACCTTTTATAAATTTTAGTAGCAACTCTTAACACCATCATCAGGGGGCATTATCTTTCTTTTTTACCTGAATTTTTCAGTAGAGTCCCTATCACGTGATGTAGCATATGTTTATTTCTTTTTGAGAGCAGACTCTGGAACCAGAATGGCTGTTTTGAATTTTGGCTTTACCACATACTGTGACTTTAGGCAAGTTTTTTAACTCTCCGATCTTCAGTTTAATCAACAAAAAAGTAGAGATAATAGTATTTACCCAGTAGAGCTATTATGAGAAATAAATGAGCTTACTCAAATAAGATGTCAGATACATAGTATGTGTTCAATTAATGTTAGCTACTATCACCATCTTGCTCCTCCTATGAGATAAAAGCTTCTCAAGATCAGGGAGTTTGTTTCATTCACTGCTGCATTACCAGAACCAAGAACAGTGCCTAGTGTACAGTTGGTTCTTAATAAGTATTTGTTGAAGAAATGAATCCTTGCAGTAACCTTGGGAGGTAGCTGTTCTTATCCACTTATTACAGATAAGGAAATTTAGTCTCAAATAAGTTCAGTGCGTCAAGTCTTTTGACTCCCAATTACAATGGAGTTAAGATGGTCTTATTGGGCATATTGGGAGGAGGGAGGATGAAGGAGGTATGTCACTTTCTCATAAAATGGACTGTTTGGAAGAGTGAGATTATTTTAGGGATCAGAGATTTTTCTGCAAAGCAGTTGTTCTATAGACATTTATAACTTAAACTGAAAACTAAATCTGAGTGGAAGAATCCTAAGGCATTTAAGGAAGTTAGGAAACATAGGAAATTTGATTCTTAATAAGAAGAGTTTTTTGGTTTTTGTTTGTTTTTTAAAAAATATTTGTCCAGTGGGTGGGACAAAGTGAATATAGCTAATATAGCAGTTCTTCAGTGTCTGGAAAATGGTACTGATTAAGCGACCTGTGTCTTCTCTGTACTGGGCAAGAGACACCTTCTGAGAAAAGCTGTTGTTTCTTAAGTCCTGAAAGTTGCAGTTTCCCATTACTGCATGCAAATGCTAGGGGATGTGCTAAGCCCTTGGGCTGCAAAAGTGAAATAAAATATACGATCCTTACTCTCAAGACGTTCACAGAATCCTTGCCCACAAGAAGTTCTCAAGAAGTTCACAGTTAAAGAAGTGTAAAGGGAGATATTTATACAGATGACTATAATGAAACATTGTATTGATAACATACTCTTAAGGAAGTGTGCACATAGAAGGGTGGGTATCATGAGCATATCGTGAAGAGGCACTTAATTCTGCCTTTGAGAGGAAGGCAGGTAAAGAAATTTCAAAGAGGCATTAATATTTGAGCTAAATTTTAAAGAATGAGACTGAGCCCACCCAGTAGTCCTGAGAGGTATGGGAGGAAGGTGTGCAGAGTCACAGATGTGATGGACAGTGTTCAGTAAGGCTTGAATATAGGGCCTCTATGAAAAGGAGTGAAAGGAAAGGAAAGCTAGAATGGTAGAGAAAGTATAAATATTGAAGCAGTTTATGTGCTATAATAAGGAATGGGGGAGCCACTGATGCAATTAAACAAACAAAAAAAAGTGATGAGATCCTGGACTAGGGCGATGATAGTTTGAAACAGAGAGGCAGGAATGGATGCCAGAGATATTTAGGACATAGAATATATAGGGCTGGGTGATTGACTGGATAGTGATGGGATGGACAGAGGGGGGAATCCAGTGTCTGACTGGGGGTCTCAGATCTCAGATATAGGGAGGAGGAGGAGTTTAGAGGTGAAAGATATGTGAGTATTTAGACATATTGAATTTTTATTTTTTTTGTTTTTTGGTGGCTGGTCAGTACAGGGATCTGAACCCATCACGTTGGTATTATAAGGCTGCACTCTAAGCAATTGAGCTAACTGGCCAGCCCCCTGGACATGTTGAATTTGAACTAAGCATGGGATATCCAGGTGATATGCAATAGGCAGTTGTTAATGTGTTGGGGTAAAGTAGGGACTTAACAGTTAGGTATAACTACTTTGAGAAGTGGAAGAGCTGACTAGTGAAATGGGAGAGACTTGTCAAGAGACACTGAGGACCCAGTTCAGGTTAAAAATCTGCATCTATTTGCTGTGGTTCTCATCTGTACAGTGGTGGGATTTGTCAAGGCATCCGTCATATTAAATACCAATGAGAAGGATGAACAGAACTTAGGGCACTAGAAGGGCTTAATTACCGTTGCTTGGGTGGGCATCAGGAAAGGTTTCCCAAAACTGTTCTTTGGAGGAGGAATTGGATTTTCCTCTGTGGAAAGAAGGTGCGAGATGCCATTTCAGGTTGATGCAATGGCATTAATGAGTAAGCAAATACGTGGAGTTTTGAGTATGTGACCTTTTTGGGAAACAAGGCAATTAGATTGTAGGAAGTATAAATGGGGGTCAAGAAAGGGAGTGGGAGAGGAGAATTGGGATTGTGGTTAGCTCATGGAGAACCTTGACAGCCTTGCCAACAGATCAGATTTTATTCTTTAGGCATTATGGGGAAATCTGGCGGGGAACAGGACACAATCAAAATAACTTTGACATAGTATGTAGAATGTATTTAAGATGGTGTAAGAGGAGAGAAACATTTCTAGTTTGAGTCATAGGGTCAATTAAAGTTGTCCTTGCCTAATTTTCTTATTCAAAGGGAGCAGAGTGTTCTGAGGGAGGTGGGATGTAGATGCAGAAGAGCTATGTCCCCATTCCAGGAAGTTGTCTGTCTCATCTTTCCCACCTTCCTGGAACTGCGCTGTTTTGTAGGATTCCTAGTCT
Organism: Cynocephalus volans; assembly: GCF_027409185.1. Taxonomy (NCBI): domain Eukaryota; kingdom Metazoa; phylum Chordata; class Mammalia; order Dermoptera; family Cynocephalidae; genus Cynocephalus; species Cynocephalus volans. Next base: position 41,691,295 of record NC_084476.1, on the reverse strand, counting down.
TTAATTCATTCTTCTGTTGGGACAGGTGGCCTATTGGGTCATCAGAAATAGCTTGAAAAATTGAGAACCTGTGAATTAGTTTCATGGATTCTCCCTTTTTTTTTGTAATGTGATTGTGGGTCTTTAAAAGGGAGGGAAAAGAAAGTGGAGGGGAGCTGATGGGCCCAGGTGGTTGGACTTTCCTTAGAGAAGGAAGCCTGTGGGCCTATTTATATGTGGCCTTGAAGGCAATGTAGTCTGACAAGTAGGAAAGGAGTAATCTCTAAACTTTATTCTTCTCCTGTTGTGGCTTACTTGGGTCCTTCTGGAATTGTCTGTTTCCTTTGGAATGTTGTTCAGAGTTTGATAAATAATCAGGCCTGAGTCATGTTTTATCATCCAGATCACTGTGACAGATCACTGTTGGGGCAGCAGCCAGTTGATGCCCCACAGTATGTTCAGCATCCTGGTCCTGGCCTTAACTCCAGGCCTTACCCTGGCCTAACTTAATTCAGGGTCTGGGAAAATAGGCTAGGTCTTGCTGGGCAAATGCAGGGCCAAGCTTGCATTGCAAAATGGAAAGCGTTTGGCCACCAGGCCTTTGGGGTTTGAAGACCTATCCCTGATCCAGAGTAAGCTCATGTGGCTTCTGAGGAGAAAACTCACTCTGTGCTCAGCCAGCTTTGGATAATAGCCTGTTAGAGTGGTCCTTGGTAATAAAGCTGGTCTTATGGCCTTGACAGCCCTGTCCCTGGATGTAGCCACTTTGGAAAAGAGAAAAGGGTGGACTGGAATCTCCAGGTAGACTTTGTCCTTTGGTTTAAGTTGCCCATGGGATGTTCCAAACTAAAAAGCAGGGACCAGCAAATACAGGCTATAAGGATTCTGGGAGCCAGTCAGCTGGCTGTGAACTGCCCAGTTGCCCAGAGGAACCTTTCCCTCTCCTCTGTGTCCTTTGGGTTTAGCTGGCATTTTCTTTGGGTTTCCTGATATAGGACTGAATCTACTAACCATTCTGCTCTTTTTTTCCTACTCTTTCTCTCCTTGCAGAAGGAAAGCGAGGAGCCCTTCAGGTTGTCCTTGTGGCCCTTTGGGCCCTTTTTGTTTATTCTTCATCCCTCCCTCCCGAGCACTGTGTGTGGGCGTGTACATGTGTGCATGCTCTGTGCCTCTGAGCTTTGGCTCATGCAGATAGTCTGTTTTTTCGGGAAACAGTTTGTGTCCGTGCTCCATGCTTATGTGTGCTCCTTAGACGTCTCTGGAGCACAGAGTGAGAATGTGCGTGTGCTGGCATGGGTGCACATTGAATGTAGCATGTGTGTGCTTACACTTGTACTCAGTTTGACTACCCCAGGCACTGATTGCCCTCCTCTTCTCCTACTCTGCCTAACGTGTTTCCATTCTCTACCTATTGCTGCAAACTCTGGCACATGCTGTAAACCCTGGCTGAGCCCAGCATGCATGAATACTTTGTATTTGAGAGTAGGAGTTAATATAGGCTTTTTGTGCCTCTTGCTTGGGGCCGTAAATGTGAATGTGCTTTCTTCTTCTGAGCAGGCTTCCTGGTCTCTCTGTGAGTACAAGTTTCCGTAGACCTATTGTGTGGTTCCTCCAAGCCACTTGAATGTATAGTATACTAATACTCTGTGCTTGCAAGCACTGGCTCTTAAAGACAGTGAGGCTTTGCTTTGCTTGTGATTCAGGCCCTAGTGAATTCTGTGTATCCTTCCCAAATGAGTTTGTGCATATGTTCTGAAGCCGTAAACATAGGATCCATGCTTACTTTGTGTTTCCTTCAGGCACAAGTTGTGTCTATGAATATACGTCCTGTAGGTGATTTGTCTAGACCTCCTCCCACCACCACCAGCCCGCCCTCCTTCAGTGTGCTCTGTGTGCCTGCTGTATGTGCAGGCTTCTGCAGACTAGACATATCGTCCCCTCTGAGCACAGGAAATGCACATGATCTGAGACTGTCTCCTAAAGGATTTTTTTGACTTTGTTTTCTTAAGCCTGGTGGTTTCTGGCAAATATCTGATTCTGGGTAGTAAATAAGAATCTGCCCAGTACAGTGGCTGTTTCCAAAGGGAAGATAAATTCTGGTTGGTAGGATATGGAGATTTAGGGATGGGCTGTCCCCATGCCCACCCCTAACCCCTGCATCTACCCCTGCCCATAAGCAATATTAGGAGACTTGCAGTTTCTCCAGGATAGGAGGCAGATGAGATGGAATGGGGGCCGTGGGCAGTAGGCACCCAGGCTCGATTAGAACATAGACAACCTGAGAAGGGTCTTAAATCCAAAGTTCATCTGAGCCAACTGATGATCCAGGGTAGTTCTTGCTCATTTTTCCATTACTCATTAGCCCTGTCCTATCTCCCTCTATTCTATCCTGTCTTGCCTCATTCTCTTCCTAACTTCTCCCACCTTTAGCTCTCCCAAAACACCTCTGTCCAAAGCTAAGCAGCTTACTTCTGTATCCCTTCTGGAGCTCATTTGCTTCAGGATAGGTAGGGTAGTTGTTGGAGGTGGAGAACAAGGAGAAACAGTAAGCCCCAGACCTGCTAGTACTAAGTTTCTTTTGCCTGAAAAGCATGTGCTATTGGTTCTCTGAAGAGCTCTGGCAGCTTTGGAACTCTCTCTCTTCTCTGTACACTGCTTGAAATATTTGCTGCTGGTTGTTTTTTTTTTTTTTTTTCCTTATAGCAGAAACCTTTAAAAAGTTTTTGTGGTTTTTTTTTTTTTTTTTTTTTAACTGTTTCTTCCTTAAATTATTTGGTGCCTCAATTTTCAACTTCTCGTTCTAGGGCCTATAAGATTCACCAAAATGGTGACCCAGATGTGTAATCTGCCCTGAGTTCTCTTGTTACATAGAGCTTATCAAATGTAGAGAGTGGACTCAGTGTCAGTGTACTCATACACGTGTACTCACTGTCAGTGAGTTAGGGGTTCAAGGAACCCAAGCTAAGTAAAACCACAAGACAAGATGGGAATCCATGAAGACCAGGTCTGACTCTGGGGCAGCCAAGGGAGCTTAGGAATATAGGTGGAAGAAGACCAGACTCTATACGAAATTGTCCGTTTGCTTTAGTGAGGCCTGGAAGCTGAAATAAGCTCTTCTCCTGGGCTCGACTTACTGCTGTCTACACTAATGGCTTGTATAAGGGGTGGGGGTGGGGGGATATGAGTTCTGGCAGCTGTCACACTCCCAGTGGACCTTAGCCCTGGGATCTCAGTGAGCTTGGCCTTATATCCTTTCTATTTCCTGGGAAGAAGAGAGACAAGAACCTCTCATTTCAGCAGCCTGCTATTTGCCCTTGGTGATCAGGCCTTTGGCTTAGACATCAGTCTGGCTATGTTACCACATGGTAAATTTGACCTATTCTGCTCTGGGCTTCCTACTTTACTCTCACTGCCCAACCTACAGGCAGTCTTTCATCTTTCCCAGCGTCTAACTTTTTTCTATCTCTTTTTAAAGATTCCAGATGATGGTTACCGCCCTCTGTCTCAGTGGCTCCCAGAAGGGTAAGTGATTCTTTGTACAGTTTTTGTGGATTTTACATAGTCTCACTCACAGCTTTTAGCTTTTCCCCTGGGAAGCAAGGACAACAGCCCCATAAGTTGGATCCTGGGGAAGGAAGAGGTTGGCTAGTTCTCTGGGGCTGAGGAGAGAACTCTGCTGACTGATTCCTTACAGACAGAAGAGATAAGTTTGCAGAGTGGTTCCCCTGGGGCAGAGAAGGGAGCTTTGGGGCTCCCTTCCCCACCCTTGCCTGTGTAATTTCCAATCCATTTCATCATAGTGTCATATACTCTTTAGGTAGAAGAATGAGGAAACTAGGAGAATATCTGCATTTGGAAACATTTTCTTTCCATTCCATAGTTGATGTTGTAGCTGATTAGATTACTCCCCAGACTGGGTCCCGCTTTGGCTCTTGTGAGTCACCTAGTTATTCCATTCCACTCTAGTCACATAAGTAGCATCTTTTCTGAGCTCTGTGTGTTCTGTCTGTGTTTCTTGTTTAGGAGTTTCAGATCCATGTGATTACACCAGAGAGTCAATTTAATGTGGTCTTTTTTTTTTTTTTGGTAGCTGCCCTATGCAGGGATCTGAACCTGGGACCTTGGTGTTACATAACACCAGCGTCATTTTAAGCTGCCCAACTGCTTCCTGTAACTACTGACTGTTCTTAAGAGAGAAGAGTTTAAGTGCCTCCCCACACCCCAGTCCTTCACCTCCCACACCCCTCCTCCACCACCACCACCACCACCACCACCACCACCACCACACACACACACACACACACACACACACACACACACACACACACACACACACAGCCAATTGGTTCTTCCTTTTCCCTTTGCCTTACAAACGCTTCTGACATCAGAATTCTCAGTAGCTGCCTCCTCTCACTCAGGGCCAGGGAAGAAGAAAGATCAGATTATAAAGTTGTATACTACATTTTCACATACTCTTTTTCTTTGCCATTTGTCTTCTTTTAATTGTCAGTCTTGTGAATGAGCTACCTGTTTCTTTTTTTTTAATTTAGGCTGGCCAGTACAGTGCCCCTTTCTTCTTTTATCAAAAGATCATTTATGTTGCAAAAAAATTCTTGGCTTAAGTTGTGCATATTATAGATTTTAGAATTAGCTACAAACTTGTGGCACCAGTTGTTTCTTCATGAGCTTTATTTCTTTTCTTCTAATAATTGTAAAATACATGCATGCCAGTGAAACAAATTCAAACTATTTTATTTATTATTTTTATTGTAGATGTTCATGGGTACAGTGATATTTTGATACATGTATACAATGTGTGATGTTCAAATTGGGGTAATTAGCATATTTTCTTTACAAACATTTATCATTTCTTTGTGTTGAAAACATTTGAACTCTTCTAGCTATTTGAAATTATATGATAAATTATTGTTAATTATACACACCTAGCACTACTATAGAGTACTAGAACTTATTCTTCCTGTCCAGCTGTATTTGTATCCATTAGCCAACCCAAACTATTTTAAATGGAGCCATGCAGAGGTTTTCTAAATAATTGTGTTGTCTTCCTTTCTTTCAGCATAGTCCTTGGAAGTTGTCACAAGTACAGAACTTCCCTAGGCCTGGTAATCTCATTAAAAATAAAGCTCACTGCTTATGCTGAGGAAGCTAATTTGTTAGAAATCAGCATATGAGTTGCCTGTTCAAACTTCTGGCCTTGACCCAATTTGTCGGTTCATTCTTTGCCTATATAGATGGAAGTACCTACTTATTCTTCTGGGACATTTCTCTCTTTAGACCAGCTGTGGTACACAACCCAACTACCCCCACCCCATTGCTTTCATTAAAACCAAGTACATGAGTTCTTTTTATTAAAACTCAGAATTTCAGCATCCAAAAAAAGACAGAGATTTTGTAGCCCATCAACCTCATGTTACAGAAGTGATACCAAGGCCTAAAGAGAGGAAAGAACTTTGGCAGAGGTTGTGTAGTGAGTTAGTAGAAAATTGGAACTAAAATCCAGGCTTTCTCAACGTAAGCCTGATGTTCTTTGGGGGACATCTTCTGTTTTTATTACATATTATTATGAAAAAACAGGCAAAGAACAACAAAATTAGTAAGTATAGAAAAGGTATACAAGTTTTAGAAATCTCCAGTTGCTCTAGCTATAAATTTTTCCTGATCTCTGTTATGTCCATAAGCCTAGGCCAGACTCTGAGTCCCTTTGCTGTTTCCTTCCTAAATGGTCTTTTTTTTCCCCTCCCTAAATGGTCTTTTTTTTCCCTCCCTAAATGGTTTTTTAAAATCTCTCATCCCATCTCCCCTAACTGCACGTGATTGTGAGGGCTTCTCTCTCCACGGAGACCCTTTTTCTTCAGGAGGTTTGAATAGACAGAACTGGTGATTCTTTTACTCTTCTGCATGTCATTGTTTGGTAGTCTTGCTCACCTAAGCAGCAGTCTCTTCCTATGGAGCCACTCTCATGGGCTCTGTTCTAGCACAGGCCAGGTAAGACTTATCTTTGGGGAGCAGTGTCTCTGGCCTGAGTGTGGTAAGGAGCCCTCTTGACCACCAATTCCCACCTTGTCTTATAGAGCACAAGTACCTTCAACTAAACAGAAGTGCCTTGAACTGTAACTGTGGTATAAAAGTGTTCTCAGTCCTTAGTTAAAACCATAGGAGACATGAGGGTACTCAGAGCAGATTCCATTGCTCACCATCCCATGGCTTTATTTTATTTTATTATTATTATTTTTTTTGTGTGTGTGGCTACCCTCTGCAGGGATCTGAACCCTTGAGCTTGGAGTTATAACACCTTACTCTAGTCATCTGAGCTAACTGGCCAGTCCCATGGTTTTATTTTCTCACTGTCTTCCTTGCCCTTCCCTCTCAAAGGTATAGAGGGAAGGTATAGAGGGAAGGTATAGAGGTATAGAGGGAAGCATGGTATAGAGGTCAGGTCATCTTCCTCTGGGGAGAAGGAGAGTAAGGGGAAAGGAACACTGTGAAACTGCCAGTAACTAAAGGCAGGGTTGAAGGTCCTGACATATTTTTTTCTTTCCTCAGGCCAGCTGGAGGGCTCTATGGCATTGACAGCATGCCAGATCTACGCAGAAAGAAGCCACTGCCACTTGTCAGTGATCTGGTGAGTAAAGACTCTTGTGTAGACTTAGGCATTAGCCTTGGGGTATCCTCCACTGGGCCTTGGCAAGCTGTTGGGATTGGAAGTGGTCCATTTATTGACTCATATTGGTCTGATGATCAATCACTTCAAGCCTTACTGAGACATAGTGATGGCTTCAGTGGGACTTTGTTCTGCCTTACTCCCTAGTCAGAGCCCTAGGTTCTTCATCAGCTCAAGCTCCTACCTGGAACATTTGTGGCTTGGGCCCTCAAAGCTGGGCTTTGGTATCTTCCTCTACATATCTAGTCCCTTTAAGTATCTCTCCAGCCTTCTTGGATGAGCTGGAGTGGAAACTGTCTCTAGCCTTTGATCTAGATCATTGAGCTTGGTGTGGGATGATCATGACTGGAGCTTGACCCCCTCTTGGAGGTCAAGTGAAAGTCTCCTCAAGGTGTAGGCTGTCTAGATTATCTCTGTGACCTAGTATCTGGCATTGAGAGGCAATGATAAAAATTTGTGGAATTGAATTGAAATGGGCATAGAAGTTAAAGCTGATGTCAGGACCTCCAGATGACCAGAAGCTTCCATTTTAGATCGTACCTTTGAGGTAGGATCAGCTCAAGGAATTTTCTGTAGCCTTGTGGATAGTGGGGATAGAGAGGGGTCCAGGCTGTCCCAGAGTCCCAAAGCTCCGAAGCCAAATGTAAGGGTAAGGATTTAGTAAGACTTGAACCCTTTTTCTTATTATTATTTTCTGCTCCTATTTTCTTCTTTTTTCTCCCTATTCTGTTTTATTGTCTTTTTCTGTACACTCCTTTTCTCTTCTTCTCCATTATCTGTTCTATTCCCACCCTACCCCCCACCCCCCACCCCCGACTAGTTTCTCCCTCCTTAGTTGGCTGAATGGAAGTATCATCTGCCATTTTCTTTCTTTCTTTCTTTTTTAAATTTTTATTTATTTATGTATTTATTTATTTACTTTTATTGGTTATGAATATAAATGAGATACAAAGCTGATTGTCACCCCTTGTGCCCATGATGTGAGGGCCAGATTCATACTGGCAGCATGCCCATTACCACAAATTGCATTTGTCCCCCACCCAATTATCCCATCCTCTCTCTCCCTCCCCCTTGCCATTTTCTCTTTATCGTTTTCTTTCTTTGTTTCCTTTATTTCTTACTATTTGTGTATCTTCTCCTTTCTCTTTTCCTCCTTTTCAATGTACTTCTTCCACCAGCTTTTCTTCTAGCTGATTGAAGATAAATTCTTATGTCATCTCTTCTTTATTACCTTCTTTCCTTCCTTTATTGTCTCCTATGTCCTCTTTCTTTTTTTCCTCCTTTCTTTTTTTTCTCCATCCTCTGCTCTCCTTGCCCACCAGCAAGTATCTAGTTCAATTCTTGTTTTCCCTCTTCTATCTTTGACCTTTGTCTGTCTTTCACTTTATGGCGTAACTCTCCTTAGAGTAGGAGCTGTAGGCCCTGGGTGTTGGATAGCTTTCTGGGTTGCAAACAGTTTTTAGTGGATAGAGGTAGAGGGGACTGGGACATGTTCTCTACTTTGGACTATAGGGGAGAACCTCTTGGTTGGGTCTGAAAGTTTTCATTCCCTTGGGGTGCTTTAACATCATGTTGTTCCTTTCTCTGCTCTCCTCATGCAGGCTATGGTGAGTGTCTCCAGAGCCCCTTCCTATCCTCAGTGAGAGTCCACATCCCAAATCACTTGGGCCCCCCCCAGCTGTTCCTCCTGCTTAGGCTGATGTTATGACTTCTGTCTGCCTGCCCAGTGTCTGCTGCTGTAGGGAAACCATATGCCTCTCCCTGGGCTGCAACTAAAGCTTGGGCTTGGCAGATATGTGGGGTCCCTCTACAAAGAGCCTGGCTAGTCGGGCAGCCCCAGCTCTCAGACTTAACCCTCTGTCCTCCTTGATTTAACTAAGGCTCCATTGCCCCTGTCACTTGCCAAGTGCCCTGCTTATTTGGGCTGCTGGCCTCTACAGACACCTGGGGATTATATGGGCATAGGTAGGTAACAAGGGTTATACATTAGCATGGAATCATTGTTCTTGGTGATGTTCTTAATATGATTCTGACAGAACTGTGAGTCTCTCTTATTCTTAATTATGTGTTTCCTACTGTAATTCTAAGCTTTTCATTTTCCTTTGCCTTCCTATAAACAAGGAGTTTCTGTGGGGTAGGACATCTAAGAATAGTGAGGGAAAGAGAAACTCCTTGGGTGACAGATACCCTGAAGGAAGTACTGTTCTAACATTGTTAGAATAGTTCCCTGAGGGCCTCCTGGACATTTGTTTCCTGTTGTCCAGGGGCAGTCCCTGTGAGCAACAGTAAAATAGAGAGAAAGTAATAAGTTATAGTCAAGTGGCTTTGATCACTGAAGATCCCTCCCCAGGACTTTGTAAACCCTTGGAGGTGGCCAAGGCTGACAGCAGGTCTTCTCTCACAGTCACTGGTCCAGTCCCGGAAGGCAGGGATTACCTCTGCAATGGCTACACGCACCTCTCTCAAGGATGAAGAGCTGGTAAGTGACCCATGGGCTTTCATGAGTCTACTGACCTTAGGATTGGTGGTCATCTCTTAGCCATACTAACTGGGAATTCAAGAGTACTGGGCACACATGGTTGATAAGTAAACAGATAGAGAGCATCAGGTCTCAGTTTTCCATACTGGGAGAGGCAAGAGTCCAGACCAGATGGTAAGCCCAGGTCTCATGTTGAAGGATGTGACCACTTAACTTAGGTTTTTATGGTGGGCCTAGCATCCTCTGCTTCCCTAGACAGTGTGAATGCTGGGACAAGGCCAGACCCAGTATCACATCAAACCTGTGTTAAATGACCAGGAGTATCCTAGATTGGGGGCTTCTTCCTGCCACACTGGTGTATAGGCTGGGCCAACCTAGGGCATCTTCTCCATTGTCAGAGGAGAAACCAGGGTCTTGATTGTCTTACAGGGTCTCAGTTCCCAGCAGAGTCCTAAAGTCACTGGTGGGTAATGGGGTATGTGTCTTTCAGAAATCCCATGTGTATAAGAAAACCCTACAGGCCTTAATCTATCCCATCTCGTGCACTACACCCCACAACTTTGAGGTGTGGACGGCCACTACTCCAACCTACTGCTATGAGTGTGAAGGCCTGCTCTGGGGTATTGCCCGGCAGGGCATGCGCTGCAGTGAGTGTGGTGTCAAGTGCCATGAGAAGTGCCAGGACCTGCTCAACGCCGACTGCCTGCAGCGTGAGTGCCCCTGTGGGATGGCGGGTGGGGAGTAGGGACAGCTGGGCCTCTCCAAATAGTCTGTAGCAAAAAGCTAGGATGGCTGAACCATCATTCTGTTCTACCTGATGCTGAAACCCTTTCCTTTTTGGATAAGGCAGGGTCCTACATCAAGGGGTATTGCCTTTCCAAATACAGGTATAGTACCCTCTTAAGCACCTTTAGGAAAAGTTCTTTGAGCTATCTGTGCCATCTGGTGGAACTAAATTTCTTCCAGGATTCAGTTGATCCCAGAGGCTGGGCTTGAGTAGTCTGTACACCATAGTGGCCTTATTGCCCAAAAGACAAGAGCACATTTAATAAGAGGAAAGATTGAATTCTGTGAGGTTTCAGGCCTCACAGAAGAACCACTTCAGGTCTAGATTCTTAGGACCAATGGAAGGCAGCATTTATTCCTTGCTTGTAGATGGAGATTTTAGACAGCAATGCCAGAAATAGAAGGTTCAAATGGATTGGGCAGCGGTCCAGGATGAGAATGTGCCAGACTGTCAAGGCCCTGGCTAAATATCACTTGTGCTGCTATGATGGAGTGGAGAGAACAAAGGAGGTGGTAGTGCTTAAAGTTCCTGTCTCCTTGTTCCCCTCCTGCTGGGCTTGTACTCACTGTGGCTGGACTCCAGGAAGAACAGAGGGATATGAAAAAGTATTCCCCTGCCCCTCCAGGTCTCCTAGGTATTACTGAAGCCAAGCTATAGCAATGAAAGCTTTAAGGGTTGTGGTAGGAGAAGGGAAGGTCACCAGGAGACTCACAAGCACTTCATTATCCCAAGGAGAGATATGTGACATAAAGAGGGCCCAGGGAGAGGCCTTGAGGAATTATTCATTTAAAATGTCCTCCTTTGAAGAGCCCTAGATTGGTGCCAGTGGCATGGCTATGGTAGACATGAAGAGACAGGTAGAACAAAGTCAACAGAAGAGATGGGGCTCTGAAAGGACTGTCTGAAGACAAATGTCTGTGATGACTAAACCCACCATGAGGGAGTGACAAGTACAGGTGCCAGAGGCCCTCGCTTTATTGCTGAGAATTAGCAACAGGCTGTCTGCATAGGATGCTTGTTGGAAGCCTTCTGAAAAATGCTGTTCTGTAGCCAGGGTGTCTGACTTCTCCTGAAGGGCCTTTCAGAGGCCCAGTCCAAGGAAGTAGCACCTTGCATGGGATATGCTAAATGGCAGTAGGATGCAGCCCAGGTCATTTTTCACTTATCAGAGAATATTTTCTGCCTAAGGCTTCTTTCTGTGAAGGGCAGTGTGCAATGAAATGCCCTTCTATGGGCCTCCCTGGACAGAAAGCCTGCTTCCCATGTTCCCAGGGTTAGGATGCAGAAGTTGGCCTTTATTTTTTGCTCTGAGTTTTTAGAGTAAAGGCCTAAGCTTTTAGGGACTGGAGAGAAAGATAAGGGCCAGTGTGCAGGGCCAGTAAAGGAAGGATGGGGCCTCAGGTGCTCCTCTAAGAAGCCTTGTTGGTGAAATACACTGGAGGAGTCTGTGTTCTACCATGATCCTTGGGGCAGTAGGAAAAGCCTCTTAACCTCTGAGATGAGCTGGCTGGGGCCACAGCTGGTGAACATGGTCTTTTGGCCCTGTCAGAGTAATGATGATAGTTGTAGCAATAAAAGTGACCATTTATTGAGCACCTGCTAGGTGCCAGGTTCTGGGCTAGATGCTTTAAACATGCTATCTAAAATAGTGTTTATCACAACCCTGAGAGATAAGCACCATTATCTCTTCTTAGAAGAAACCAATTCACCAATCTAAGAGTGGTGGAGCTTGCATTTGGACTTAAGTCTGCCTGACACCAAAGGCCATACTTTTCTCACTGTACCACACTATTTTCTAAGATCAAAGGCCCTGGAACCCAACTGTGTGTTGTGACAAATTCTGAAATCTATATCATGCTTGGCAGTTGGATAAGATTGGTGGTGGTATCAATGCCTACCCATCACCCATCCCTGATAACTGAGACACTCATTGGTGATATTTTGGCATTACAGTTCGAGAGTTGATAAAAAATTTCAACATGTACCTAAGTAGAGAGAATGGTATACTGAGCCCCCATAACGATTATCAAGATTTTGCTACCCCTTGAGTTGCATTTGGCCAGGCAGCAGGCCCCCACAGTGATTAACTTTTTCCAGAGATATCCCAATCTCCTTAAGCTTCTCCCACTTCTTTGTGGCTTCTCCCAGGCTATATTCCTCAGCTTGACCCTTGGTCTGATAGGTGGCCTCTTCATTAGCCCAACTTTCTGTCTCTGACCATCCTTTAGGGGCTGCAGAAAAGAGCTCTAAACATGGAGCTGAGGACCGGACCCAGAATATTATTATGGCCATGAAGGACCGCATGAAGATTCGAGAGCGGAATAAGCCAGAGATCTTTGAAGTTATCCGAGATGTCTTTGCAGTGAGCAAAGTTGCCCATGTGCAGCAGATAAAAGCAGTGAAGCAGAGTGTATTAGATGGCACCTCCAAATGGTCAGCCAAGATTACCATCACTGGTGAGCAGGCTAAAGTTTGAGAGGATAGGAAGGCCTGGGCTTTGGGGAGGAGACTGGAGAAGAAGCATCCTGAGTGTGAGAGAGCAAGGGACTGGGGAGAAAGAAGACAGAACTGAGAGGAAGAGGGAGCGCCTCATTACTCATCACTCCTCTTCACCTAGACCCTGGTGCTAGGAGAAGCAAGACAGGCACCTGCAAACAATATGAACCATAATGCAAGGATCTGGTAATAATCTGGCCCTATAGACTTGGTTATCAGTTTGATATTATAAGAGCTGGGGGTGGGGGAAAGGAGGCAGACAGGAGACCCAGAAATAGTTAACCTGTGGCTTACCAGCTGGGTGGGTGGGGCTGAAATGTGTATATGTCAGAGGAGGTAAGGACCAATGAAGGGGTAAGTGGCCATTCAGGGCTTCAGTGGGGAGATGGGATTCTTGGGCTAGGCTTTGAGGGAAAGGCTGGGGGTCCAGGACTAAGGATAGATAATGAAGCAGTAAGGTTAGGGTTCCTGTGCAAGGAGCATGGAGAGGCTGCTCTGAGGTGAAGAACTATGTGTAGTGCTATGGAGGGCTTCTGACTTACTCTGAAGCCTCCTATATGTGCTTGGGTTGCAGTGGTGTGTGCCCAGGGCCTACAAGCCAAGGACAAAACAGGATCCAGTGACCCTTATGTGACTGTGCAAGTTGGCAAAACCAAGAAGCGTACCAAGACCATTTTTGGAAACTTGAATCCTGTTTGGGAGGAGAAGTTCCATTTGTAAGTGATAGAGGGCTTTGTCTTACTTGGGACTATGTCTGTTTTGGGAGCAGCATTATATCCTACTCTGGGCTTGAGCCCTAAGATTGAGCAAAGGTAGCAGAGAAAACCCTTCTCACATGCTTCACTTGGGCAACAGCCATTCTTTCTCTGGGTTTCTTCTCATGGACTATTGTATCAGGAAGGTTACTTTACCCGAACCCTGTCTTAACTAGGTCTCTTAAAGTGGTCCCAGAGAACCCCATACTACTTTTTCTACCACTAGAAAGAGTTTATGCTGCTCGGTGACAGAACCAGGGACTAACCACCCTATTATACCTCTCATCCCTGCCACTCTTCCTAGGAAGGGTTAGACTCTTCTAAGTAGTGGGCAGAGAAAGTCCTTGTCCTACAACTGGGAAATTCTGGCTCGAAGATGGAAATATGGGGTCTGGAGAAGTTTCCACTTCCTGGGGAAGCTTTTCTTCCCGCCTCAGCTTCTACACCCACTTCTTTTTCCATTATCTCACTTTCTATGGACTATTCATATGACTAAAGGATGGTTGTTGAAATATGGCAAACTCTAGCCTACAACTTGCACTAATATTTGGAGAATCCAGATGCTTTTTACCCTCCTACAGCCTAGGATCAGGACTTTGGGTCTGAATCAGCTAAACAGGCTGGCTATGTAGAGGCCTTCTTCCATTAGCTTCTCAGAGAACTCATGTAGAAAGGGATTGGGGTGTAGTAAAATTAATCTCCAATCCAGAGGCAACAGTTACTGGGGGAAAGCACCTGTCTCTGTGAGAATCTAAATGGTTCCTGCTTGAATCCTTCTTATAATTAATTTTAAATGAATTGGCTCTATAGTCATTTTTTGCCTACTTTTAGTAAGCTGTTAAGTTCCTATTCTGTGCAAAACACTGTACAAAACACTATACGTGATATACGGTGTATTTAAAACTGAGAAAGATAGTTCCTGACTTCAAGAAGCTTATTGTTGATTTGTCTATTATTTTTCAGTAAAGCAGTAGTTACACTATAATATTTTAATGGAATATGGAAAGATATTATGAGAATATAGGGAAAGGAGCAGCAGATTTTGCTGAGTACAACTTTTGGGTCAGGCAACAGGACCCAGCAAGCAGCTGTTGGGGAGGAGAGCACGAGAGGGGGGACCTGGGCAAGCTCTCTTCTCCAAAGCAAATACCGTATAGGAGACAACAATTCAGTGGGATGTTAAAGGATAGTAGAAGTTTACCAAACACATAGACAGATAGGGGGAGTTAGACAGGAAGCTAAGCAGATATGACCAGATGGACCTATCATGAACATCTAGCACCTTTACTGACTTCATATGTCAGACTCTGAGGAGGGAGCTAGCAGTTGCCTCCTAAGGGCTCTGTGGCATGTCTAGCTGTTTTCCTATTGGTGTTGCAGATACAGCTAGCTGTATAGGAAGTCAAAATTGACCCTAATTACTCTTTCCCCTTTGTCCCAGGGCAATAAGGACTGAATAACAGTTCGTAGAGCCACCCAGGCTGAAGAATGAAGAGCCATTTGCTGGGACAGTCTGATTCACTTGGAACTTTAATACCACTGTCTTTTGACTCTTTCTCTTCCTCTTCCAGGGCCTCAAGTGCTTTTGGGAGGGAACTGGAAATAATAGGAGTGGGCGTTGCATGGTCTGTGCCTAACAGAACTTGCCTAATTCTCTCACAGTGAATGCCACAACTCCTCTGACCGCATTAAGGTACGTGTATGGGATGAAGATGATGACATCAAGTCTAGAGTAAAGCAGCGGCTAAAGCGAGAGTCTGACGATTTCCTTGGCCAAACCATCATCGAGGTTCGGACACTGAGTGGCGAGATGGACGTCTGGTACAACTTGGGTGAGGAAACTAGACCAGAGAAAGTTACTGGAAAAGAGAGCATTCAGGGGGACCTGGGAACAGTCCCATCTACTAAAACCACCACTCAGTCCCCAAAGCATACCTCTATATTGAGCATGTATTACCTGCAAAGAAGTGACCATGGGTAGGGATGGGGGACAGAGGAATGGCTGTGTCTGGAACTCACTCTGGCTGGACATTTTCCAGGTTTCAGAAGGCCCCTTAATCATCATACTCATCCCTAATGCCTTTAGTCCCCTGGGCACTCCTATTCTCCCACCTAGCCGGTTCAGGGGTATTATTGGACTGTGTGGTCACTGGAGTGAGTTTACCTTGTTGAATGAACCCTTGGGTCAGTGCCTTCTTTTCCTTGGGGATGTCTTTACTCTCTGAAGCTGCATTGGTGTCACTCTCCAGTCTTCTTTCCTTCCTAGAGAAGAGGACAGATAAGTCAGCTGTCTCAGGTGCTATCCGACTACAAATCAGTGTGGAGATCAAAGGGGAGGAGAAGGTAGCTCCATACCACGTGCAGTATACATGTCTCCATGAGGTGAGCCAGCCCTTGGGTGGGGGGGGGGGGGGCTGGAAAGTAGTGCTAGAGGGGCCTTTGACCGTAAGTGGGATTACTAGGTGGTTGAAGATCTAGGGCCTGTTTTTTGTTTTATCCTTGGCTTATTGTCCTACCCTGGATAGGCCAAGTGACCGAGCCCGGACTCAGTTCTCTTTCACTAATGTGAGAACAGCTTACTAGGACCACGGGAGGAAATGACCAGTGACTTGAAGGACAGAATTTCTGCAGAACCTTGTTCACATTCTCCTGGACTTTACCACCATGTTTTGTTTTTGTTTTGTGTATGTATTTAACCCTTTCCTTTTCTCTGCTCTGTCTCCTGCAGAACCTTTTCCATTACCTCACAGACATTCAGGGCAGTGGAGGAGTCCAGATCCCTGAGGCTCGAGGAGACGATGCGTGGAAGGTGTACTTTGATGAGACAGCCCAAGAAATTGTGGATGAATTTGCCATGCGCTATGGCATCGAGTCCATATATCAGGCCATGACGTGAGGCTCCCCTGGGGCTCTAGAAAGTGGCTACTGATCCTTGGGGTGGCTAATGAAGGCACACTGACTGGTGGACAGGTCCTTAGTGGGGCAGTATGCAATGACTCCTTCCTTTCCTGTCTGAGCTGGGTGGGATGGGTCTATGCCCCAAGGCAAAGAGGGCATATATAGAAAGGAAGTATGTCAGGAACTCGGGGAGAAGGTATTTATCTCTCTACCCAAGGGTTCAAAGATAGGAAGGGAAAAGGGCGTCGAACAAACCTGCCCTAACACCACAGGCCTGAGCAGACAGGGTGTGTGTAGCTATGTATGTATGTATATGACAGACAAACTGACCTAGACTGGCTTGGAAGTCAGAGAGGGCACTAAACTATAGGGAAAGCAGCTAAGTGTGGAATCGACCAAGACTCCTGTAAGAGGAATTCCTGACTACTATGAGAAATAGTGTAACTTGTCTACTGGTGAGGCTGCCACTAGAGAAGCAACCCTAGGTAAGCAGAGGGTGTCAGTTGTCCTGGCTGTGCTTCATTTGTTCCACAAAGTTTTGTTGAGTTCCTGCTTGGTTTTTGCCGCAAGCCCTGAAGTATCTTTGAGGCCAAGGGTGCTGTGTTTTTCAGGCACTTTGCATGTTTGTCATCCAAGTACATGTGTCCTGGTGTGCCAGCAGTGATGAGCACCTTACTGGCCAACATTAATGCCTACTATGCCCACACAACCGCCTCTACCAATGTCTCTGCATCTGATCGCTTTGCAGCCTCCAACTTTGGGGTGAGTGTGATGTAAACACATATGGACCCATTTGTTATCAATTTAATGAAGTTTGATTTTTCTCAGCCGTTCCTATAGAGTTGATGTGTCCAGTATTCAGATACCTGCACCTTAATAGATAAACCATGTTTCCTTATGGGTATGTAGACCATACTAATAGACTCTCCTAAGACTCAGATAAACAAGGTGAAATAGCACCACTAGGTTTGGTGGGGGCTGTCACCTGGGCTCAGGCAGACCTCTCTGAGCCAACAACTTTGTTGAGTCACCATGTTCTTCAGTCTTACATGTTCATGAAAGGACCTTTCTTAATATCACTGTCTCTCTGTGACAGATTCATGCCACTTAAGTTTATATAAGACTGATATCTAAGCAAGGATGCAAGTGTGTACCTGAACTGATCCCTTTTGCCGTGTCTGGACTGTTTTCTTTATCCAGGATGTGCCCTTCCTGGTGTTAGGGTACCTGAGAAGTTGAGTCATTTACTCGGAATGTCACCTGACATAAATTTGATATAAACTGGATGAAATATTTCTGACTCCGAAGGATTACCTTTTTTAGGAATAAAATTGCTGATATTCCCCCAACCCACTGAGTCTTTGATCCCTGTTTTTTGGTACTAATCACTTTTTCTTGTTGTTGATGGAGTCTTTCTGTAGATGAATTAATGTAATTGATTAAGCTAATCAAATGTCTGTTCCATTCTGTCTCATCTCGTTATTTATTGACTTAATATCTAACAATATAATCAGTTCTAGGAGTGCTATGCCAACAGCCTACAGGCACATGATTCCACATTTAATTATACTTTTTCTACGAAAAGCAACTGTTAAAATAGTACGTGTTTTATATTTTAACATTGAAAAAGGATACACTAAGGGAAATTATGTGGAATGTTGTTTAGAGACCCCCTCATGTCTGCCTGATCATCTTCCAAATGCATCACTATTTCTCTTTCCATCATAGCTGCTAGGTTGTGGCTATATAACTGTTATGAGCTATACCAAGATAAGTTAGGAGACCTCAGACTCAGAAATAAGTTGGAGAATGTGTTTGAAGTTTCCTTTTACCGAAAATGAGTTATAGTCCCAAAGGAATGAAGATGCACTGGTCATGTCATATGCAGAAAGAGCTGTATCTCTTCCCAAGGACTTGGCTTTCCCCTTGTCAGTGTGAGAAGATTCCCCAGTTGGAGACAGAGCTGCTGAGAGATGGAACAGGGACCACCTATCCCATCTCTTATGTTGTTTGTTGTTCTCCCCATGGACAGGGATGGGATAGGATGTATCACCAACCAGAGGTCTCCTTTCCACCCTTTCTACGCACCCAGAGTTGGTTCTGTTTCTGCTATAATCCAGGGAGCTGAAAA
Source organism: Cynocephalus volans (assembly GCF_027409185.1). Lineage (NCBI taxonomy): Eukaryota > Metazoa > Chordata > Mammalia > Dermoptera > Cynocephalidae > Cynocephalus > Cynocephalus volans. The sequence goes on along the minus strand of NC_084476.1, from coordinate 41,673,088 downwards.
ATAGGTTATTTTCTTGTGCCCCTTATTTGTTTCTCACCCTTAGAAAGAGAGATTTGTAAAATTGCTGGACCAGCTACACAACTCACTAAGGATTGACCTCTCTACATACAGGGTAAGTGAAGATGTGGCTGTGGAGTGCATAATAGATAATATCAAGCCCAGTCTAGGAGACTGTAGGCCAATCTTGATTGTAAAGATGGAAGGCAGGGAAAATTGGTCTGTGCCATCATACTCACCTTAGTGACCACTGCCACCTGTGGTTCTCCTAACTCCAGGGACCATGAAGTGTATAAACAGCAGCAAGTATGACTGCTTTTTATAGACAGTTGGCTTTCTAACCCCACTCATATCACTCTACCAAACTCTCTGATGACATTCTCATTAGTGAGTTTCCTGAGGATAATCAGTTCTAGAAGTGCCCCTTAAAAAATTAGGTACTTAATTACATTTCCTTTTTACATTTTTCCACACTCTCTTCATTTTCCATGGGAGGTGTGAGAATCTGGCTTGGGCAAGTTATTTATCAAAGGTCATATCCATTCCCTATGGAGGGAGGAAATAGATGTAGTAGGAGGGTGGGTATCTGGAACAGGGCAGGATAAGGAAGTGGGTAGTTCCTCAGTTCTTCCCAAGTTAGATTTTCTTAGAATGGCTTCATTACTTGCTTTAAAGTGTTATAAATTTCCAGAACAGGCAATATACTCACTCTAAAAAGTAAGTATAAAAATGACCTCAAGGCCAAAAAGAAGTGAGGTTTTAATTATTTGCACTTGCAGTGCCTCCATTTGCATGAATAATGGAGAGTTGACTGTATATCTTACATTTGGCATATAAGTAGTCATTTGAAGGTTTAAAAAACTGACCTTTAAAGTGGAGCATGGTTCAGCATCTCCCTTTGGCTTCCTCCTATCATGCCAAAGGGAATGAAGTGAGGCATGGCAGGGAAGTCCGTAGGAACTCCAAAAGCGGTTCTGCTCAGGGCTTAGCCGTCTGCTGGCTCCAAAACAGTAGAGAGCTAGGTTCTACTGTATAGAAAGTACAGATCTTGGATCTCAGTTTTGTTTGTAGTGTGGCTCCACTTATATTCCAGGATATATAGTTATTTTGTAACCTTTGAAGAACTTACTGTTTGGGTGTAAGAATCTTCATCCAAGAAAATGTTGTGTGTGTGTGTGTGTGTGTGTGTTCATTTGTACAAGTGCTCACACATTGCATGGGAAGTGGGGTTGGGGATGGATTGTTGCTTTTTGTACTAGAGAGTATTAACCCCTGATTTTGGCAAGGGCCTATGTCATTAGAAAACAGGTAGCGAGACCTGTAACAGTACAGCTATTTTTTTGTCCAGCTCAACTAGAGAAAATCCCAATGGGTAGCAGTTAGGGAAGCTTTTGATTTCATTGCTTTTGGCAGGGAAAGTTTTCATATTCCTGTGTTTCTTTCTTACATTTGCTTCATTTGCAACAGAATAATTTCCCTGCTGGGAGCCCTGAACGGCTTCAGGACTTAAAATCTACAGTGGATTTGCTGACCAGCATTACTTTCTTCAGAATGAAGGTAAGCAGTGGACTGGGCTGGGTGGTGCTGGGTGGGGACCTGGCCACAGGAACATGGAGAATAAGAATCACTGGGCAGAATCTAAGGCTATAGGATTCATCACCTCTAAGCTCACATTTCTGTACACGTGTTCCCTGGGTTACTTACTTTTTTTTTTTTTTTTTTGGTGGTTGGCCAGTATAGGGATCAAACCCTGGACCTTAGTGTTACCAGCACCACTCTAACCAACTGAGTTAACTGGCCAGCCTCCCCTGAGTTCTTGTGAGAGAGCACGTAGACCATGGATCAACAAGGATGAGCTGGAAGTTCTCCCCATCAGCTATTCTAGCAGTTTCATCACAGGGCAAGTCTAGGGACCCGTGCAGGGCTGGAGGAATCTAGACTAGGTTTGGGGCAGTGCTAGGAGTATATCCCATTCAGGTGAGCAGGACCCTAGGCCCATATTTCTTTTATTAATCGGCAGGTGCAAGAACTGCAGAGCCCTCCAAGAGCCAGCCAAGTGGTAAAGGATTGTGTGAAGGCCTGTTTGAACTCTACATATGAGTATATCTTCAACAACTGCCATGACTTATACAGCCACCAGTACCAGCTGGTAAGACGTTCAGGATCAGTTGGGGCCAGCTGTCAGTGGCTCTTTGGAGTTTCAGCTTTCCTCTGCTGTAGTCATGGTAGAAAGGAGCTCAGGGCAAAGTCCTTTATGTTCTTGAGGATGAGTGAGTTATGGAGTATGGACCGTCTAGACCATGTGAGACATTTGTGAACGGAAAGGGACCTGTGGACAAGATGTGACATACCTGAGTTGAACAGAAGTGGCCATGATAAATTTTACTTTGGTGCTGAAGAAAGTGAACCTATAAATTCAAGCACAGTTTAAGGGTTCAGTAGGTGAATTCTCAGTCCATCTCAGAGTCTTTTTTCTCTCCTAAGGTTAATTTTATTCTGCCTCACGTGGACCCCTATAAGTTTTGAGCTGCCTTCCTCTGAGATCTGCAGCTCTCTCTCTGAACTACTGGCTCTTAGAAGTTTAACTTTTTCCTCTGATCACTTCTCTCTGCAATGCCATGGTCTTCTGAAATATACTCATCAACTGACTATCAGGGCTGACTCTCTCTTTCTGTGAGGCTCAGCTAACTTCACCTGTTGTAAGCTAGCATCCTAAGTCAGTAAGTGGTGACTTAGTACATTTTTCCAGATTCTTCCAATAGTATCCTTCTTTTTTCCTTATTTCCAATCCAGGACTTTCTTCTGGGTCCAATTACTCAGTTATAGTTCCTGTCTTAGGAATGTCTTGCTGACCATACATTTGCAGAGTAGATTCCCTTCAGTCCAACAAATATATATTGGATGTTTGTTCTAGGCAAGTTCTGAGGAAAGCACAGTGCTCCTTCCATAAATTTGCAGTCTTGTGAGCATATATATAACTCCAATTAAAGCAGTCTCTTATAAGGGCCTTGAAAAAGACATAAGATTGAATGGATTCTAAGGAGAAATGTTACTCTTGATCAAATATTGGGAAAAGCTACATAAAACAAGGGGCATTTGAGATAGAATTTGAAAGGCAGTGGGATTTAGATAGCAAATGATGGAAGGACAATCTAAATCTCTTGGACATCCTTTGGTGGATACATCCAATTTGTAATGCTTCCTAGCAGTACCTTAGTAAAGACTAAGATCTTGTTTGTGCTGCCTCCTCTCATTCTCAAATGTACCTTTTGTGCTGGCCATATATTTAAGGCCTCCTCCTTTTAAAGTTTATAAAACCTCCCATTGGTTCTGAAGTCTATAGGAGGTTTTCCTGGGGCCTTTGTTTTGCTTACTACATTTTGGGCTCCTCTTTCATCCATCTATGGATTCTCTCTGGTTGAGGAAAGGCACTATTCTCAGCTTTGATCTTTTAACTATGCAGGGGTCTTCTTGAATATTTGGTCTCTATTCCTCAGCATGAGAATGAGTTAGACTTTGAAAGAGGGCTTATAAACCATTTAGGGACTTTCTTTAGCCGTTGTATTTTGCCATCTGTTTTTTTACTTTCTCTCAATCTCATTTTCTTATTATTCAATATTTACACTGGAGTAAACCCTTAGTATCTTAAAATTTCCATCTACTGACCTTTAGTCATTGGTTTGTTAATGCATCCATTTATTTAACAAACACAGTATTAGAGATGTAAAGTTGAATAAGACACACCTATGCCTGGGGGGAGCCCATTGTTTGGTGGAGTGGGGGAAAATTACTACATATATTGTTTCTTATTATTTTATTATTACTACGTTTTATATATGTCTGATATGTCTATACCAGAGGTTCACAGAGGGTCCTCAGGGAGTCCAGAGGAGGGGTATCTACCCATACCAGGGGTGTCAGGGAAAACTTCTCTTGAAAGGTGATGTTCAACTTGAATATTGAGGAAGGAATAGGAATTAGCTAAAGAAGGGAGCTAGAGGAGAGGGGGAGACACCATGTGGAGAAAATAGAATGTTCGGAGGCATAGAATTGTGCATGAAATGTTAATTTAAGGAAGTATAAGCAACTTAATTAGGATAGTTATAGCATCAGGCTTTGAACTGAGCTATGTGGTATCACATCTTGGTTCTGCTATTTAGATCTACATGACCTTGGGTAAGTCATGTAATCTAGCTGTCCTTCAGTCTCCTCATCTGTGAAATGAAGGTAATAAAAATTTCTACTCAGCGGAGTTATGAGGGTGTTATGAGTGAGATAATGTGTGTAAAGTTTTTAGCAGAGTGGCTGGCACATAATAAGCACTAAATAAGTTGTGGTAGTGGTGCGGTGATGGTTGCAACAAAAGAGAAGTGGTAAGGTATAAGGTTAAGAGAGAGGTTATATTCTGTAAAGAGTTTGAACATTATTGAAGGACACTGAAGGGCTTTAAGCAGATAAGTAACACTGTGAGATTTTCCTTGTAGAAAGATCACTGACAGCTGCATGGAGGAGGGATTGGATTGAAGATCAAATACCAGTTAGGAGATCCTTGAATGATAAGAACCTGAGCAAGGATAGTGGCAGAGAAAGTAAAAGGAAGAGATGCATTTACATGGTATTAAGGAGATAGAATCAACAGGATGTAGATTCTGTCCTGGTTTTTAGTAACTTCTTGGTAATGCAGGTTCAAGGACTGTGAAGAGTTTGCAGTTACATATTACATCCCACATGAAAGCCCTGTCCATGTCCTTTTGGGCAGCTCCACCTTTGCCTTTGTCCCAGTGGGAGATAATGTCCATTTCTTGTCCCCTACTTGTCCTGTCTGGTGTCTAAATGTAGAAGCCACTTCTGAGATCCACAATTGTATTATTCCCCTGCCTCTTATCAAGCAAGTCCATTTCTTATCCAAATAGGCAAATAGCTCCGTAGATGCAGTTCTTCCCCCTAATCACATTCGGGGGGGTTAAGGGATGTTCTATCCCACAGTTTGGAGGCCAAACTGCATGCTAGGTTTGTTCAGTAACTCCTGTGGAACTGGAAGGAGCTTCTTGGACCTGAGATGTGTATATGCGTGGTGGTGGCGGTGGTGGTGGCGGTGGTGGCGGTGGTGGTGGCGGTGGTGGTGGTGGGAGCATCAGAGGAGGGACACCTCTAGAAGAAGAGAGCTGCCTGTGGGCATCACATAGAACTAGACTACTTAGTGAAGCTGGAGGGGCTGCTTACTTTAGCCAAGGAGTCACTCTATACATAGTAACTGAGAGAAGGAAGAAGGTGGACAGGCACCTTTATGTCTCCTGGGCTTACCAAGTTTATCAGAGCAGTGCCCTGGAGCTGGGGAGAGAAGTTCTTAGGTAGTGTTTTTGTGTCCAAGGATCTCCCAATAGTCACCCCTCTTACAGAACAGGGGCAGTCTTGTGGAAGACAGGCTTTAGGAGAGGAAGGGTCCCTGATTCTAGATGGAGGAGTATGGGGAGGGGAAGAGAAAGAGGAAGATTGGAGACACTCTCCACACATTTACTCTGGCGCTCGCTCTCTCTCTCTCTCTCTCTCTCTCTCTCGCTGTCTGTCTCTCTCTCACTGTCTCCACTGGAACAAGAAGCAGGAGCTACCTCCAGAGGAACAAGGGCCCAGCATTCGGAACCTGGATTTTTGGCCCAAACTCATCACACTCATTGTGTCAATCATAGAGGAAGATAAGAATTCCTACACACCTGTTCTGAATCAGTGAGTATCACTCTACTTGGCCCTGTGTGGTTGGTGATTGGTCTGTCCATCTGTCTAACAGTCTCTTTCTTTCCTATCTCTGTATATTTGCAGTGCTACCTCTTCTTCCTGTCCATCCATCTGTCCCTCTGTCCCTTGTATCTGTCTGGTAACTGTTTCTGGAGACAAGTGTGGAAACATAATGGGGGGTCCTGCCCAGACCAAGCCAGCCTCCCTGGAGTGAGAGGCTTCTGGGACTGTGGCTGCCATTAGGAGCCCCAGGGGATCCAGACAATGTGTGTATGTGTCTGTCTACTTTGAATAAAGTGGACCTTCTTATAGCCCACCCCCTTGTCCTTTCTCCTCTGGGGCTGCCTTCCAGCTTCAACCCTTCTCCTCTGGGCCCACCTTGCCTAAGGGAATTCCCTCTGCCTCCACTTGTCTTACCACTGGCCCCTAGGCCCTTTTTCTCCAGTTTGAGCCTTCTTCAACATGACCTCCAAGAACTTAGGCACTCTAGCTTTGGAATGAATCATATCAAATCATTCTTGCCTTGTTCTCTGACTGTGGCTTTTTCTGTCATCCAGGTTTCCTCAGGAGTTGAATGTGGGAAAAGTCAGTGCAGAAGTGATGTGGCATCTGTTTGCCCAAGACATGAAATATGCATTGGAGGGTAAGGGTCTGCCCAAGTCAGTGGGCTACCAGGCTCCTAGCCCAAGCACCTTGTTCACTGTCCCTTTTCTCTCCCAGATAGCTACAAGTTCTGGGTGAATGGTACAGTGAGAAACTAGAGAGATTCTAGGCATGGTGGGAGGTAGCCTTGAGTGAGCAAAGCTGCAGCCAAAAGACATAATGGAAATGGCTATATCGATGTAGGTTCCTTCTTCCAGCTTTAGAGCAAGTACCTGCTCAAGGCTTTCCCAGCCCAGAGATCAGTTCCTCCCATGGTGGGTGTTTTCAAGTGGTCCACTTTCTGGAGAATGGTTTTGTGGGACTTATCTTGAGGACCTTAAATACATAGATAGATATAGTTGTTTTCTCATACTGGGGTCTGTTTGGCCTGGCTTTCCTTGGAAGCTGCTCTGGATTAGTGTGACAAAACTGGAAAGATATTTCTTCTCTCATTCCTCCTGTAGAGAAGTGCCACAGACAAATTATTATTCATCCTGTTCATTCAGCTTGTTCTTTTACTCATTTCCCACCTTGGCCTACAAAGATATCATTCCCTACCTCTATCAGACCTTCCCCTCTGTGCTCAACTGTTTAGCTGCCTTTCCTGTTTGTTTACACATGTTAATCTATCTCTTCAGTCTATGAAAGTGGATCTAGAAGGAGGAAGAGCTGTCTGGAGCAAGGAAAAAGCAGAGTCTGGATTTCTTATTTGGGTGGAGTGGCAGGGGAAATGCATAACACTCAGACTCTTAAATTTGTGAGCTCTAGAGTCAGTGAGACTTGAGGTTGAAAGAAACCTTGAAGGTTTCTGTTAAGTTTGAAACAGCTAGAGACTGTACGTATACATTCTGTAATTCAGTCTCAGAACAGTGTCCTCCTCCTGCCCACACTGGGTCAACCCAGGGGCGGTAGCCCATGCCTTAGCCTGTCAGGCCAGTGAGGAGGTCATCTGTTCATCCCCACAGGCAGTACTCAGCGAGCCTGATGGGGAGTGTGGTCCCAGTTCTTGAAGAATTCCAGCTCCAGTAGGATTGAGGGAAAAGATAAACACCTGTGAAAAATGTATTAGCTCTACAAAGGGGCTAGTGTGAAGTGAAGCAGAGGTTTTCAAACAGAAATATCTCAGGAGCTTAGTTAAAATGGGAAATCCAGGGGTTGGGCTTCAGGCTTTTTACCTAAGTCAGCTCTGCTTCTATCAATCTTATATGTGGTTCTAGCTAAGATTTGTTTTTTGAAAGGGGAATTCTGCTAACATTTTTTTTTTTTTTTTTTTAAAGATGACCAGTAAGGGGATCTTAACCCTTGACTTGGTGTTGTCAGCACCACGCTCAGCCAGTGAGCAAACCGGCCATCCCTATATGGGATCCGAACCCGGGGCCTTGGTGTTATCAGCACCACACCCTCCCGAGTGAGCCACGGGCCGGCCCCTGCTAACATTTAAAACAAACAAAAAGGTTAAACTCTTGCTGTAAGAGAAATACCTAATGTTGATCTGGTTTTAAATTTTAATTTCATCCCCTGCTTAGCAGTGTGACCTTGGACCGAGCTACTTTTTGTGAGCTCCCATTTTCTCACCTGTAAAATGGGAGTGATGACAGCATCTAATTGAGCTGATGAAGTCACTGAGATGTATATAACTTAGTTAGCATACTGCCTAGCACTTACTCAACACTGAATAAATCTTAGTTATTAAGAACAGTTAACCATTATAGGCTCATAAGCAGAGATGCAATGTGAAGAAAGTAGTATGTTGATAAGGTTTACCTCAGCGAAAGACAAAGGCAGCTTGAACAGGGAGAGAGTTGAAGCGGAAAACACAGATAAAAAAAGGCTATTGTAATAATTTAGGAATGAGGGAATGGGACTGGGATTACTGTGGAGAGGGAAAAATGTGCTTTGGTAGACATTGGAGGGAAATTGTAACAGGACTTAGTGATTGTCAGAATATGAAGGGCAAGAGAAGGGGAGGCCTGGATGATAAGAGGACAGCATTGACTCTGTGAGAGGAAAGTTGGAAATGCTGTCTTTCAACAAATACTTTGTAAGTCAACTTTTTGGGGTATAATTTATATACAATAAAAGAAAAACACTTTAAGAATACAATTGGAAGAATTCTGACAAATACATCTGTATAACTATTCCAACTAAAATATGGATCAGAAAATCCCTCCTGCCTCTTTGCAATAAATTCCCACCCATTCACCAAGTGTTTATTGAGTATTTTCTTTGTGCCAGGCACTGTGCTAGTTCTTGCAGCTCCACTGAGATGAATAAGGCATAGCCCCAGCCCACGAGAAGCTCACAGACCAGTCTAGAAAACAGACATATAAAGTGGCAGTTACAGTACAAAGTTATGAGTACCACAAAAGGAATAAGCATAGGTTGCTGAGTGCATGTAGGAGAGCCATGTAACCCAGACTCCGAGGACTTGGGAAGGCTTCCTGAAGGGGGTGATGTACAAGCTGAAACCTGAAGGATGACAGGACTTAGCCAGTAGGGAGGGAAGGTAGTAGTGACAGGAAAGAGATACAGAAAATTTCATGCAGAGGATTCAGCATGTCCAAGACCTGGGATCTAGAAGGAGCTGGCATGCTTAGAGGACTGGAAGCAGCAGTTCAGTGTGACTAGCAGTTCAGAGGGTAGAGGAAGAAGTAAGTGAAAGATGAGGATTGAGAGGTGGGACAGAGCCAGATCACAAAGGAGGTTGTAAGTTATGTTTAGGCTTTTGGATTCTGTCTGAGGTGGTTGGGAGCCACTGTATATTAAGGAAGGGATTGACATGTTCAGATTTATCATATAGAAAGGCCACTCACTCTGGCTGCAGTATGGAGAATGGACTGGAGGTGGAATGAACAGTCTGGAGGCTACTGTAGTAATCCAGGATAGAGATGGTGGTAATGAGACTTAGGCAGGTAATAATGTGGCTAGAAGGAAATGGATAGATTCCAGAGACATTTTAGAAGTAAAATCAGCAGGTGATAAAACAGGTTGTGAATAAAGAGGAAGAACGAAGATTTGAGAATGATGCTCAGCATTGAACAAGAGGTTAAGACTAGTTGGTATACTTTGGTTAACTTCAGTTGAAGATGTTAAGATGGTGAGAGATGGGGACTAGAGTTAAACCCAGGCTCAGTGAGATGTTCCTTCAAAACCTTATATATAAGAAAAAAAGGTGAAATAAATAAACAAAAACCTTACATAGATGTTATCATAACAAAAGAGATTTGGGGGAGATATCAGCAAACTGGGTAGTTGAAATCATGAAGATTCATGAGGATGAAAGAACTCTCCAAGGATGAAAGATGAATGGAAGGAGGAAAGTGGAAGTCAGGGGTTAGGAGGTTATGGATATGTGATTGCCTCTTCTGACAGATTAAACCCCACCACTACCACTACCACCTCCGACAACAACCTCAAGCAACTTTACTGGAATATGACTCCATGGGACTTGTTAGGACAGTTTAAAGTACGACCAGTGTTTCAGCATTCATCTGTTAGTTCTTATAACACAGAAATTAATGTAGAAATTAGGGCCTGGGGCCAGAGTACAGATAATGGATTGACAGAGAAAGTGAGAATTATGTATAGTAACTTGATGGTCCCTAGAAGAAAGAGTTAGGGAGTTCTGGAGTGATGGGGCAGCCTTGCTTCCAGGTCCAGTGGGTTGCTAAACCAGAAGGAGGAGGGCCCTCCTGGTAGTATATTTTTATGTTTCTAGGTTCTCAGACTGGCTCAAGGACGATAGGGGATGGGGTGGAGGAAAGAGTCTCTCTGATGTCCCTGATTTTTTTCACTGTTTGTTGCTCATTGGTATCTCTGCTCTGTCACAAGCAACCACTGTTATTTGTATATGAAAAGTGCTTTTTCTGGGTGGTAAGAATTTTTGGTTGTTGTCCCTTTGCCTCTAGTCTTATACCTTTTCCCTCTTCTCCTGCTCACTGCTTCATAGAATAGACTGCAAATGCAACTTCAGGTTGAAATGGTGCTGCCTACAGTACCAGAAGATGAAATTCCTGGGACCCAGTTAAGGCTGAACCTCTGGGTTCTGTTTCCTCCTTGCACTAATTTACAAGGGCCAGCTGCCCCGGCTGGGTATTTTGCCTTGACTTGGAGGGGCATCACCCATGACATCTCAAAGTTGAGCAAGAGTCCCCAAGGACACTGGCCTTCCCTTCTCTGTTGCTTAGCATGATTCCCCCATTTGCTTGCTTTTACCATTATGTTACATGTCAGCACACAATTGACTTTTATTATTTAAGTTAATGCTTCAAGTATAAAGGGGGTGGATGAAGAGAACCTGTGGGTGTGGCCAGTGGCCCCAGACTCTCTGAGCAAGCTGTGAGTGATCGTTGTCCTAGATTTTCCAAAAGGCTCTTGAGGTTCAGCTAGATGACTTTTCAGGTCCATTATAAGTGTCCCATTTTCTGCAGCATGATCTCCCTTTCTTCTGGCTGTGTTACCATAGTTTCCACTGACTATTCTTATTTGCATACTTCCCTGAGAGCTCGGTTTTTCAGTGTGTCAGCTCTGCTCTGGATCCCTTCAGTTTATCTCAAGATTCTTTTACACCATGAGTGCTTAACTTCCCTTTCTGTCAACTTGGGCCCACTTTGGTTTTCTCTCTCTGTAGTTGTCATTGACCCACTCATGCCATGTACAACTGTTTGATCTCTGCATTTAAGCCTGTGATAGGGATGGCCAAGCTACTAGAATTAGCTCTCCAGTCCTGGGCAGTCTCCCCACTGATCAGCATTAGCACCCACAGACCTTTCTCCTCTTTTTGACCAATAGACAGTGACCTCACTTTGCACTTTCAAAAGCTAGCACAAGAAGACTGTAGGCTTTATCAGGGAGTCTGTCTGGCTTAGTCTCTCTAAAGGAAGATTTGGGTCAGGCTCTTGGAGAGGTGCTGAGCAGAGCACTGGTGGGAGGAAGATAGATGTGACAAGGAAGTTGGGAATCACCCTTGTTCTGAGACATCTGATGGAGCTGCCTGACTAGATCTGCCGCTTTGGGAAAGCTCAGGAACCACGGCCTCTGTTGCCAGGACCTGAGCCATCTCCCTTCCCACCACTAGAGCATGAGAAAGACCGGCTGTGTAAGAGTGCTGACTATATGAACCTGCACTTCAAGGTGAAGTGGCTCCACAACGAATACATGCGAGATCTGCCTGCCCTCCAGGGGCAGGTGCCTGAGTACCCAGCGTGAGTCACCATGTGGGCATTACAGAGGGAAGGGAAGAGGGCCCTCTGGGTGGGCAGGGCTAGTATCCTCAATTCAGTTTGGCAAGCCAGTCTTGGGACTGCTGTTCCAGGCACAGCTACAGAAAGAGAAAAATGTCAAACCATGCCCCGCTTCCAGAAGATCCCAGTCTGGTAGTGCTGTCAGGCACATGACATATGCCAACCACTAGCTCCAACCCCATTTCTCCTGCTCTGGCTGCAGGTGGTTTGAACAGTTTGTGCTACAATGGCTGGACGAGAATGAGGATGTGTCCCTGGAATTCCTGCGTGGGGCCCTAGAACGAGATAAGAAGGATGGGGTAAGTCAGGGGCTTGGGCTGCATAGAGGCCAGTCCAGATCTCCCAGCAATCAGTTACTGGCAGAAGTTCTTGGGCTCAGCCAGAATGGCTGTTCCATAGGAGGACCATTAAGGGCTACTGAGACAGCCCCTGCTGGGCAGAGCCCTTTGAAACCCTACAAGCTTGGGAAAAGGTAGCAGCTATGGGATGGTGACCCTGTGTGTGGCCTCTCAGTTCCAGCAGACATCAGAGCACGCACTTTTTTCCTGTTCTGTGGTGGACGTCTTCACACAGCTCAACCAGAGCTTTGAGATCATCCGGAAGCTGGAATGCCCAGACCCCAGCATCCTTGCCCACTACATGAGGAGATTTGCCAAGGTGACCATGACCCTTCCTACCCGCTACCCTTTACCTCCATCACACCAACAGCCTGAGCTCAACCCCTCTCAGTGGTGGCCTTTAGGTAAAGCCTAGTGTCATCCCACCCCTTTTCTTGCGTCTGTGGCAGACAAATGGGTCTGTCTCAGTGCTGTTCTGCAGTTGAAAGGGAGCTTTGTCCCTCATTGTGAGATCCTCCTTTATCTCCCTGTTGTTAATGTTCTGGGATGAGAAGCACCACTTCAGGCAAGATCCCTGTAGGGAGAGCTAAGCAATCCTTCTTCTTTCCTTTTCTCCTTTTTTTTCAGACCATCGGGAAGGTGCTGATGCAGTATGCAGACATCTTATCAAAGAACTTCCCAGCTTATTGCACAAAGGAGAAACTGGTAGGGTCAGGCCCTGGGGCCCTTAGAGAACAGGAGTTGGGGACATTTGACTCTGTCTTGCTTTTGAAGCTGTCCTCAGAGCTGAGAGATAGGGTGGTGCTCCTGACTTCTGATTCCCTCCAGGGCATTGCCTGAAATCCATGCCACAAAATAATGAGAAATTGATTAAGAGTTCCTTTGAGTCTCCTTTTGATACTTTATCCTCTACAGGTTATGCAAACCTAATCAGAAAATCTGAAATCTGAAATGCTCCAAAATCTAACACTTTTGGAATACCAACATGATGCTCAAAGGAAATGCTTGTTGGAGCATTTCAGAGTTTGGATTTTTGGATTAGGGATGCATAACCAGTATATATACTGCAAATATTCCAAAATCTGAAAAAAATCTAAAATCCAAAATGCTTCTGGTCCTAAGCATTTCAGATAAGGGATACTCAACCTGTAGTAAGCTAGAGCTTTGCTTAGTCTTTTTTTTTTAATAAAAAAATTTAAGATATCCACAGTTATAGAGGATATCATGAATACCTGGGTACCCATCACCCAGCTTAACAATGAAAACATTTGCTTCTAGTCTTGATTCAAGGAGAATTATCTGAATTGGCTCCAGGTCTTAGTGCTTAGGGAGAGAGCTGTGTACTATGGCTTTGGAATACTGTGAAAGAAGAAAGCACCCTAAGCTAATGGGCCCTGTGCTGACAGGAGCCAAGACTCAACAGCTCCATCTTTCCCCCAAGCCCTGCATCCTGATGAACAACATGCAGCAACTGAGGGTACAGCTGGAGAAAATGTTTGAGGCCATGGGAGGCAAGGAGGTAGGTCTTAGGGTTTGCAGCACTGTACTTTCCCTTTATTCCTAAGCTCTCTGGCCACAGAACTCCACCATGTCTTGACTAGATATAGGCCAGGAGTTTAGTTAGGGGTCTGGGCTGGCTTGATCTGATAGGCTTTGGGGTAAGGCTCTAGGAAGAGGAGTAGGGGTGCAGGAGGGTAGAAGAGGGTAAGAGAAGCAGCCTAGCCAGGCCCACCTCCTGTGGATACAGCTGGACCCTGAAGCTGCAGACAGCCTGAAGGAGCTGCAGGTGAAACTGAATACAGTTCTGGATGAGCTCAGCATGGTGTTTGGAAACAGGTCAGTAGCCCCAAAACACGTGCCCTTAGAGCCAGGGGTGTCCCTGGCCAATCCCAGAGCCCCTACCCCACACCCATCCATACAGCTACAGGTGTGTGGATCTTCCATCTACTTCTGCTGACTTTCTCTGCTGGAGCTGCACCACGAACATGGTGGGAATGGCACCAAGTAGCTGGTGCTGCTACAGAGACAATGTGTGCTTGGGGAGGGGAGGGCTGCATTGTGGGCACATGTGTAGTTTCCAGGTGCGGATTGATGAGTGTGTTCAACAAATGGCTGACATCCTGGGCCAGGTTCGGGGCACAGGAAATGCATCTCCCAATGCCAGGGCCTCAGTGGCTCAGGATGCAGATAGTGTGCTCCGGCCTCTCATGGACTTCCTGGATGGCAAGTGAGTATATCAGGGCTTTCCTGTGGGGGCGAGCAAAGCAGAGGCCATCAGACAGAGCAGCCTCTCAGGGAGGGGGCTCTCAAACTCTGGCCCAGCCTCACCTGCCACCTGGGCTTGCAGCCTCACACTCTTTGCCACTGTGTGTGAGAAGACCGTTCTGAAACGTGTACTGAAGGAGCTCTGGCGGGTGGTGATGAACACAGTGGAAAGGATGATTGTACTGCCCCCGCTCACCGACCAGACGGTAAGGACACCTCCCTTGCACTTCCTCCTGCTGTTTGCCTTCCCTGCCCTCCCTTCCAAAAGCAGAGTTTGGAGTCCTCTGCTTTTGACTGATCCCCTCTCTGCCCAGGGCACACAGCTGATCTTCACTGCTGCCAAGGAGCTGAGCCATCTTTCCAAACTCAAGGTACTCTGGGTGTGGGGTCCTCCTGGCAGGCATGGTCCTTCTGAGGCCAGAGGGAGAGGGTGCCTGGGGAAAGGAAATCTGAGCTTTGGAGACTGAAGAGGAGAAGAAGGAGAGGAACATGCAGCTGTGGGGCTGGCGGGTATGGGCAAGACTTTGGTGACCACCCTGAGCTGACCTGATGCTGCTGCTTTCTCTGGGGTTCCAGGACCACATGGTGCGAGAGGAAACACGGAATCTTACTCCAAAGCAGTGTGCTGTCCTTGACATCGCCTTGGACACCATCAAGGTGCAGACCTCCCCCTTATGCAGACAATCTTACTGCTACACTCACTTGGCCCTGGCATTCCACTCTGCTAGACTTTGTGTACTTCAGGCTCTTACCACTCCACATCTAGAAGAGAGGCACTGTGCACTGTCAAGGATACAGAGAGAATAAGATATGGTTCCTAAGTTCAAGACACTTATCACTGGTAAGGCAGTAATAAGGCAGGTACATATGAACTGTGATTCAAGGCTCTTGGAAGAGGTATGTTACAGGTATCAAGTTGTCTAAGTCTCAGAGGGGTAAAAGAGCACTTATAGCTATTCTTCCTGCCTGAAATGCTTCTATCCCATTTCTGTGCCTATCCAGATAACCCATCCTCCAAACACCACTTAAAGTAATGTGGACATGCCCCACTACATGTGCTAAATACCTAAATAATACCTTTCACCTGGGAGACTATGACTCTGGTTCTATGGGTGGTCCTGATATTATTATTTATTGAATGGCCTATTCTCCTCACCACTGTCTCCTGGCTTCTTTGAGGACAGTGTTGGGGAGCTGCTTCTCTGTAAGTGGATGAAGCAGTCGCAGGTACTCTTTTACCTTTCAGCAATACTTCCATGCAGGAGGCAATGGGCTGAAGAAAACCTTCCTGGAGAAGAGCCCAGATCTGCAGTCCCTACGCTACGCCCTGTCTCTGTACACACAGACCACAGACACACTCATCAAGACCTTTGTGCGCTCACAGACTGCCCAGGGTAAGGCCCTAAGGGCTTTGGATCCCCACCTCCCCTCTCTAACACACATCTAGCCCTGGGGGAGGATCCAACTTCTTCAGAAAGCCTTCAAACTCAGATCTCAGGATTTCTTGAGGGGACCTCAGTATTTACCCTACCCCTGTCTATATGAGGCAAGAGAGTCACAGGGACTTGAGAAATATGCCTGAGGTTTCTTTTCCCAGACATTGCCGGGCTAGTGCATGCTTTTGAGTTCAAGAAGTGTACCCTGTCTGGTAAAGGGTACCTTGAGAATGAGTGGTTGGGACACTCAGGAAGGCTCATAGCTCTAGGAGCCTTGCTGGGAGTTGTCCTGAGGAGAGAAAGCAAAAGACTTCCCAGACTCTCCATTGTGGATGAGGAGAAGATGAAGAGAGGCAAACCCTGGGAGCAGCTGAAGGGAAGACATGGATCACAGGTGCTGTGCATAGCCGAGGCTCCCACCTCATGGGTGATGCTAATATTCAGGGGACCCAGGCACCTGGTGTTCTCCCAGTGGCTTCAGTCCTTAGAACCCCTTCCTGCCTCCAGCCTGACCTGTCCAAAACAAAATGCATCTGCATAGACATGGCTAAGACTGAAATTCTACCTGACCCTGGAGCAGGGCCTTCCTGAGAGGCACCCTCACAAATGTTTGTTATTGCTTGTTTCAGGGAAACCTCGGCAGGCTGTCTGGGGGAGTGAACCTGGTGCAGGGACTTAGAGGCTTAGGCCTCACTGAGCTGTGGGTCTGGAGCACAGGGCTGACCTGGAGTGGAGAGAAATTAAGCAGTTAGACTGGAAGTGACAGGAGGTGAGAAAATGGAAGGGACCTGCAGTACTGCTCCATTTCCCACATCTGTTCTTATTTCTAGTTCAGGGTAGAAAGAAGAGAGAGCAAACAAAGCAGCTATGAGTCTTGTTCAAGGGCACAGGGAGAACTTTGACAGAACTGAGTAAAGGCTTGTACTATCAGGGAAAATATGAGTTGATCCAGAAAGGCTTTTTAGAAGCATTGAGCTTTAAGCTAGATAAAAGGTAAGGAGAGGCTGGAATGGGCACATATAAGGTAAGAGCACGGATGGAGACCACGGGGAGGAGGGTGGGGAGAGGGAGAGAGAGAGAGTGTGTGCGTGTGTGTGTGTGCGTGTGTGTGCGTGCACGTGTGCGCACTTTCTGCCTATAGCTTTATCATTTAAGTGCCTAGGAAATTAGAGCCTACAACCTCTTGCTCTGTCATCTCAGATACCTTCTCTGTATATTTTCTACTGCTTCTGCCCCCGATTTGGTTGATCTCCAACCTGCAAAGTCTCATTTGGAACATTCAGGCACTGACCCCAGCTCTTTGATTTCTCAAACATGTGCCATCTCTGAGCTCCCTCAGAATATGTGTAGAGCTGCTTTGAACGGCTGTTAACTCCTTAGACCTCTAACTGATTCTTCTTTCTCTGTCCTGTTGCTGCTACTACCTCTTGACTTGCCTGTTCTCACTCAGTGCATGATGGGAAAGGTATTAGGTTTACTGCTAATGAGGACATTCGGCCGGAAAAGGGTATGTTATACTTTGCAGATATGAATCTAACATGGGCTAACACTTATCCCTGTGAGCTACTTATGCTGGGTGGGGGAGTGGGGAGGGACCAGGTGTCAAAGTTCAGAAGCTCTACCCCAAGTCTTAGAGGTGGGTGATGTATTCATACAGCCTGGGAAGGGATTCTATTGTTAATATGTCCTGTCCTCCAAATTCTCCCATCCCTCCACCTAAGGAGAAAGAAAGGTTTTATATCCGAGGTGCAAGGTAGTGGTGTTTTCTCAAAATAGGGTGGGGCTTCTGCTGAGGTGAGCCTGAAGATTGGCTCTTTTCAGAGACTGGGCCTGGAGAGTATGGAAGGGCCCAGGTTTGAGTAGGACAAAGTCTTTCTAGGCAGAGGCCCCTGGGAATCCTGGGGATAGGTGGAAAGTTGCTGCTTTTAGCTAGAGGGGACCCACATTGGTCCATTAAGAGCCATCACAGGGTGAACATAGTTCCCAGACACAGATACAGGGTGACAACACTGTTCTTCCCTAACATCTTTCAATGAAAAATTCTTCAGTCTAGGAGATAGGACAGATTTGGGAATACTAAGAGTATGTTTTTGGAAGAAGTTTTGCCTAAGATGCTGTCAGCTTAACTTGTGTTATAACACACAGCCTCATTCTTTATCCTCTTTCCCTTCTCCCATTACTTACTTCCTCGTGGCTACTGTGGGTGATTGCTTCTTGCTTTAGGGTATAGGGTGGTGGCCTTCTTCTTTTTTTTTTTTTTTTTTTTAAAAAGATGACCGGTAAGGGGATCTTAACCCTTGACTTGGTGTGGTCAGCACCACGCTCACCCAGTGAGCGAACCGGCCATCCGTATATGGGATCCGAACCCGGGGCCTTGGTGTTATTAGCACCGCACTCTCCTGAGTGAGCCACGGGCCGGCCCCAGGGTGGTGGCCTTCTAACCCCCTCAGTTTTACCTAGAATAATTAGTCCTGAAGTCCTAGAGTTCTCCAGTGGGAAATCTTCTATCCATCTATCCCTCAGGGTCTGGTGTGGATGATCCTGTGGGAGAAGTCTCTATTCAGGTGGACTTGTTTACACATCCTGGTACTGGGGAGCACAAGGTCACAGTGAAAGGTGAGTGGTATGAACCTAAAGGTCTGACCTTTTCTTGCCTGTGGCTTCACTCATCAGGTGTAGGCAGGGCTGCTCATCCCAGCCCTCCTCCAAGGGAAATGTAACCTGGGGCTCAAGAACTGGGGATGCCTGGTGGGATCACTCACAGGTTTCCCTTGTTTGGGCAGTGGTGGCTGCCAATGACCTCAAGTGGCAGACAGCGGGTATGTTCCGGCCTTTTGTGGAAGTGACCATGGTTGGCCCACACCAAAGTGATAGGAAGAGGAAGTTCACAACCAAGTCTAAAAGCAACAACTGGGCTCCCAAGTACAATGAGACATTCCACTTGTAAGTTATGGGGTGGTGGACCTGCACAACTCTGGGATGGGGGTGATCTGGGGGGTAAGACTTAAAGGAGACAGGGAGGAGGGACGGGCTAGATGGCAGGCTGATACTCTCAGCTCTGTCCTCCCACATTCTTCCCTCTGTTCACAGCCTCCTGGGAAATGAAGAGGGACCAGAGGCCTATGAATTGCAGATATGCGTGAAGGATTACTGCTTTGCCCGGGAGGATCGCATGCTAGGGCTGGCTGTGATGCCTCTGAGGGATGTGGCAGCCAAGGGCAGCTGTGCCTGCTGGTGCCCCTTGGGCCAGAAGATCCACATGGATGAGACAGGCATGACCATTCTCCGGATTTTGTCTCAGAGGAGCAATGACGAGGTGGCCCGAGAGTTTGTGAAACTCAAATCGGAGTCTCGTTCCACGGAGGAGGGGAGCTGAATGCCTTTGGCTCCTGTGCCAACCAGACAGCACCAGTTACACAATCAAAGCCAATGGGATTTAACTGTGTAGCCAGCTTAGGGTCTTTATAGTGAAAAGGCTGATCCCCTTCAATTAAGGATTTTTAAGGAAAAATTTGGGGTGGTGAGAATATGGCTTATCACAGAAAGGGTCATGAAAGGGCTAGCAGGTGTGTGGTGCTAGGAGTTGGGCTGTGGGGGTTATTTCAGAGATTTCTCCATAAAGAGAGAAGGACAGACATTTCTGAGAGTGTCAGCCATTCTTGGTAGACACCCCTCCACTCCATATCCTGTCTTTACTCCTCTTCATACCACACCTTGTCCAGTTAGACATATACATACCAATCATTAGAAGAACAAGTTTAGAGGGTCTGAAGCTTGTGTCTGCCTGGCTAGGTAATCAGTTCAGTCCACACAGCTATTACTAAGCCCTGTGGTCTGGAATGGAATATGGCCAAGGCAGGAGCACACAGGAATAAAATTCAGTGTGTCCCTTGAGCAGAATCCACTGGTTTTATGTGGCTCCAATGAGAACAAGCTTTGAAACTGAGCAAGATATCGTCTGGAAATGATCTGGGCTAATCCATTCCCCCAGATTATATGTCATGAGTAGAACCAAGTTCATGGGGTTCTTCAGAGCCCTGAGCAGAATATTTCTTTGAAACCCTGGGATTAGGGGCCACCTGCTGAGGAGTTCCCCTGCCTTACTCCTATAGGCAGAGGAGTGATGCTTCAGGACATGAAAGGTTGTTCTTATATGTATGTATCTGAGGGCTAGTTGAAAGATCCGGGAGTATTCTTGGGTAGTCCCTAAACAAAGCCAAAAATAGTAGAAACCAGGCTAGAAAGAGTCCTCCTCACCTGTGGCCACTGCCTTCTGGCTGTCCTCCACCTCACAGAAAGAATCTAGCCTTTGGCCTCTCTTTTCATCTGGGTCAGCTGCTGTTCCCCTCATAGATGTTCAGCCCTACAGAAGGAATTTGGACTCTGATCCCTCGGTACAGGCTGGATGGGGGAGTGGCCTCAACACCCCCTGGGAGGTCAGAGACAAACTCTCTTAGGAGGTCGGATGAACTTCCTAGGCCCTTGCTCAGAGATGTGACACGGTCCTTGTATTTCCTCGGTAGCAGCCTCATGAACTTCCTGAGGATTTGGCATCATCCACAGCTGTAATGGCCGTTACACGAAATAAGGAACCAAGCATCTTTGCAGTTAATTATTGTATGTGCCATTGTTACAAGATATTATAGGCTAGTCTGTAATAAATTATCTTATAGCAGCCTTTGGGGTCTGGTAATTCTGCTAAAGTGTGTAAAGCCATAGAAGTGACTGTACTGTATAATGATTTTGGCCCAGTAGCCCTTTGCTGCTTCATTATCCTCCCCCCTCCCCACCCCCACCCCCTGCCAAATCCCCCTATTCCCTGCAGCCATGTGGTAGAACCTAAAGTCGTTCTGGATAAGTACCAAGTATTACAGCAGCCATAGGGCTAGCATCTTGGCCTTGACCTGAGACCACCAATCCTATTAACAGTCATGGGACCTAGGGCATCAGCTTCCTGCAAAATGTCCAGAAGAGTAGGAAATGACCTGTGCCAGTGAAAACTAGTTCATGCTACCTCTTTGTCTAGAATCACCAGGGTAGGGGCCGGCCCGTGGCTCACTCGGGAGAGTGCGGTGCTGATAACACCAAGGCCCCCGGGTTCGGATCCCATATACGGATGGCCGGTTCGCTCACTGGGTGAGCGTGGTGCTGACCACACCAAGTCAAGGGTTAAGATCCCCTTACCGGTCATCTTTTTAAAAAAAAAAAAAAAAAAAAAAAGAATCACCAGGGTAGACCACAGCCTGGGATGTGAGGGTAAGGCAGGGGTCTACTGGGGAGAGATGTGCCCACAAGGGTTGGCAGAGGACTGAGGCTGCCGTGGACAGGACAGAGGGTTAGGCCTGGGAGTACTACACTGGCCTGTTATTCAGGCTTTATTCAAGGAAGAAGAGCTGCAGTAGAAAGATTATTCCCAAAGGGGAGGAAATAATGTAAAAGTGAGGTGTCCAGGCATGGGAATCAGATAGTGCTCACTCTCTTAGCCCACACTATCACCACTTTTGGGGCTGGGACTGAAGGGGCACTGTGCAGGATACTAATTCCATTTCCATTTGCTTGCTAAATAAATCCTTACAATTCATTTACCCAGCCATTTAAAACTTCCTCCTCCTCCCCCTCCTCTCCCAAACCAGTCACCTTCTATCATTTCTGCCTCAAAATTGCCTCTTGAATCCATTGTCTCACCTCAGTTACCACTAACACAAGTGGAGTAGTGGCATCTTGTCTGGATTACTGTGATAATCCGTGCTTCCATTCTTCTCCTGCCCTCTTCACACACTCTGGTAAGTCTCTCTCCTGTGAAAGTTATTCAGTGGTCACCCATAGCCCCACATCACAGCCACTCCCCACCATCCTTCAGCTATTCTAAAGCACTGCTCTGGCAGTTCTTCCACACGCACCATGCACTTGAACCCCTCTGTGCCTTTGCACATTCTGGTCCCCTTGCTGGAATGTCCAGCAGCCTTTTCCACTACCTTCTAGGCCTTGACGTCTCCTGGAAGCATTTAGGACCCAGCCAACCCTGGACTCCTCCCCACAGCACTCTACATTGTTCTAGTTTACTTGTCTGTCTCCCCTCACCAGCCTGTGATCAGTCAGGGTCTGACAATTTCATCTCGTTCGCCCAGCAGCCAGCACAGAGGGGAGGTCAGGTACTTCAAAGCCAGGCCGACAGCAGCAGGCCACCTCCAGGAAACCGCGTGGGGCGGGGGCCTAAGGAAGGGGGCGTGGACAGGGGCGAGCTCGTGAGGTGGGGCGTGGTTGGAGGCGGAGTTCTGCAGCGCCTGCGCAGAAAGGTGCGTTAAGATGACGGTCGCTGGAGTCGACGGCTGTGCGACGATGGTGAGCAAGAGGTGCCCAAAGTGGGCGCCCGAGGAGAAGTTATCGCCTTCTTCCCAACATTCCTGGGAGAGAAACCATATGCCCGTACCACCTGACATTCGTGCCCTTCTTTGTACTTGAAAACTGTTCTCCCAATACGCCCCGAGGTTACTGCCCTCTTCCCTTACTCCTCGAGTATACAGGTTTCCCATATGCTCCCGGAGAAGATGTAGTGTATTTGTCCAGATACATAGCAAAGGGGGTCTTTATCCCCCAAATAACTCCCAAAGGGCATACATTTATCCAGTTATTTTATGAAGCAGATACCCGCGAATCCCCAGCTCGGGGAAATTGTCTACTTTTCCAGCACTGTTCAGATTCTCTTATAAGGAGCCATAAACCCTCTCCCAAAATTGACTTGAAAGTGGCACATTTGCTCTCATTCCACCCCTCTTACGGAACAGGATAGCTCCTCCATAGGGAAAAGTCAAACTCTGGCCGCCCATTGTTTACAACAGGCTTGCAGATTTGTATTAGTAACTAACTTTTTAAAACCGATTTTCACATTTAAAAAATGCAGATTTCCAGCTTTTTTGAAAAATTAGAAGATCTATTAAGTCTTAACTCACATTCCCACAAAGCAACTGGTGGTTGGAGTGGAGAAGCAACTGTTAAATTAGTTTACTACAGTTTGTCACAGACTCTGCTTCTAAATTTTCTTAAGCTGGGCTTTACATTACTTGCAGCATCTGGTAGGCATTTGAGTTTGTGATCCCCAATGCAGAACTTTGGGTCTTTTGCTTAGCCAATATTTTGAACTCCTAATGAGAACTGAAATCCAAAGTTGGATATACGTTTAGGTTGGTTTTGGCTTTTGAAATGTTCTGATTAGGATTAGAGATCATCCTAATAGCTAGAACTCAGGTTGAAATCTGTCCCAAAGTGGTTTTGTTAAGAAAATTCAAGCAGAATATCTGCAGGTAGCTCCCTGGCACATTTGATCTTTGAGGAATCCAGTGTGCAACTCCTCTCTGCTGGGGCCAGGCCAAGGACAATGTATTACTTTTTTCTCTTAGGAACACCTAGCTAAAAAAGGGCCTGGTTCTCTCTGGTCTGTACAGGAAGTGGTCTCAAAAGTGCTGACTCCTTTGCTCTAGAACACAAAGATGGTAACCCTTTTCTCTGAGAGATGTAACATGCCTCAGTATCAAGAGTACAGGGGTAATTCTGTCAGCTGTACCTAATCAGAAGCAGAAAAGAAGTACCTTTAATAATGGACTTTTAAGGAAACAAAATCACTTTTTTCAGCACATGTGTGTGACCCACCTATTCATTGTGAATATTTGGACTAATTCCCTGAATAGGATCCTCCCATACCCAGAAGAAGAAAGGCAAAGCTGAACTAGTGACATAAAAAAAGTGCCGGTGATATTGAAGTAGGAGTCAGAAGACATGAATACTGGTCTCAGCTCTGGTCCATACCAATCAGGAGACCTTGACTTTTAACTTCTCAGAGGCACTGTTTCCTGCATCTGTTAAGTAGAACTAATAATTCCTGCCTGTCTACCTCGGATCAGATGGGCTAATATATGTGAAAGCGCTTGGAAAACTATACATTTTCTCTGTGTATAAGAGATTATTATAAACAATCCTCTGAGCTCTGTTTAGTTAACTTCTAAGGAATTTGTCTTGTTGGGTAATGGGTTCAAATTCAACATATATTTGTTGAGCACTTACTATATGTCTGGTAGTCATGTAGGCATGGGGCCTGGCATTGAGCAAAAGAGACAAAACCCCCTTATAAATTTTGGAGTTATCAGCATACTAAGTGCCTATCAAATACCCAGTGCAGTTTCAGAGCGTATTGTAGTAGTAGGAACAATCTAGAATCTAGACTTAACTCTGCCACTGCATAGCTGTGTGAGAAAGACTTTTCCTTGTGTGAGCCTAAACCTCCTCATCTTTAAAATAAGGTTAAACAAAGTAACCTCTAAGATTCTTTCCAGTTAGAATATATTTGTTGTTTGAGATTCTAATTGCTAAAGTTCCCTACCACTAATGAACTTATTGCCCTGCTAGGATTGCCAGACCGACAAAGCTGAAACAGTCATAGAAGTATGAGAACAGAGTGCTAAGGTCACATGAGATTCAGCAAAACAGTGATAGAAAGTGTTGCTTTGTAGGTAACGGAGTGTTTAGAGAGACTTCTTGGAAGACCAGGTAGATCTGGAAGGATGGGAATCTTTGAATTGGAGGAAAGAAAGGATATTGGAAATTACATGAATGGAAGTACAAAGGAGAAGAAAATGCCATTATTGTTTTTCTAATGTATCAGAGTCCTGGCAGAAAAACAGTATATTCAAAAGGATTTAACTAAAGAGAGTTCAATCAAAGAGCTATATACAGAGATATCATCAGTGTTTAAGGGACTGACAAAAGGAATGGTGAAACACACAGGGACTAGCAACAGTGGTGAGTCAGTAGTACCCCAAGGCCGGAAGGGGAAAGGGGAAGGAGTGTTGTTACCTGAGCCTAGCTAGAGCTGCAACTCTGGAAGAGGGACTGCCTGATAAGAGCTATGGCCGCAAGTGCTAAGCAGTCACTGCAAGAACTTAGGCAAGGCAGAGAGGAAGCAGAGGAATAAATGCCCTAAACTTTCTCTCTTCTCCTGTCCTCGGTATCCAGCTAGTACCTTCCACTGGCAAAACCCAAACAGAAGTCTAGGAGCAAGGGAGTCTGGGTGATGTAGTGCATAGAAATCAACTTCCTAGAGCAGGGCAGGAGGAGTTGGGTGGGGGCGGGGGACAGCAAACAGCATACAAGGTATCTGGGCAAGGAAAAGTTACCACTGTGGAAGCTTTCCAAGAAAGTTTTCCCCTTGTTCAAATTCAAATTCTATGCTAAGTTTCGGTCTGCTTAGCTGTGAAATGGGGATGGTGATGCCTTTGTCCCAGAGTGATGGTGAGGATTCTGTGATATGGCACAGGGCCTTATGTACACTGGAAGCTCAACATATGCTCATTCCTTTTTTCCTACCCGCACATGCCTAAGTGGCTCGTTGGCTGAAATATAATACCTTTTCCAGCTAAGGTCTCAAAGTATGGCTGGAACTGAGTGAATGAAGGGGGGAATAGGAGATATGAAGCCAGAGCACATAGGCCCTATAGCCCATTGTAATGACCTTGGCTTTTGATGGGAATAAGGTAGGAAGTCATTGGAAAGTTCTGCAGGATTGTGTGACTTCTGACATCAGGGTTCTTCCCATTCACTAGGGGATCACCTGTTCATTCAAAAATACTTATTGGAATATATCACATGCTGAGCACTGTTTTAGGCACTGGAGATATATTGATATATAGTTTCCTACCCTCAAGGAGACTGTGGTCTAATGAAGGAGACAGACACTTTCAATTTAAGGTATAAATGTTAAGAAAAGGACAAACATAGAATTTGCTATGGGAGTTCATGGTAAAGGACAATTGACCCATCCTTGGGGCAACTTAGAAGGCTTCCTAAGGAAGGCCATCAATGTAAACTGAATCATACCCAGTAGAACTTGGGTCTAAACAGAGGGAAATGGAGTTCTAGGCATTTGGAGTAGGATGTGTATTTGAAATAAAAAAAAAAAGTTGATGTTGCACTTGGAGTTTCAGGTAGTTTATATCACTGAAGGGTTAGCTTTGGGCAGGGGAGTGGTGATAGAGGTAAGACTAGAAAAGTAAGCAAAGACCAGATCATGAAGAAGAGTTTATACTTTATCCTGAAGGCAATGGTAGATTTTTAAGCAAAAATGTAACAAAAATATAGCTTTTTAGAAAGATTACTTTGGGTAGATAATGAAGAATCAAATGGAGTGGGGTCATGGGAGAGGGGTGGGGAGGTTCAAGATTGGAGACTGGGATGGTAATTAATGATAGTGGCCTGAATTTAGGTAGAAGCTGTGGCAATAGAGGAAGTGGATGATTATTCCAAGTTAACTCTTTATTAGTGAAGGTGGATGTACAGAATTCATGAAGAATTACACATAACGGGGGGGATGAAAAAGAATTATCAAAGATGACTCTCAGGTTTCTGGCTTGGGCAAGTAAGTAAATGGTAACACTAGTGACTGATGTTCAGAGACAAGAAAGATAAGTAATCACGGGTTTGAGGTGTGTACAAGGTGGAGAAAAGAGTTGATGATTTCAGTATTGTACATGTAGTTTTTTTGTGGTAAAATGTACATTACATAAAATTTTCCGTTTTAACCATTCAGAAGTGTACAATTTAATGACATTAAGTATATTCACAATGTTGTGCAACCATCACCACTATCTCATTCCAGATCTTTTTCATCACCCCAAAAGAAAGCCCTATACTCGTTAAGCAGTAACTTCTCAGTACCTGTAGATTTTGAAGCATTTGTGTGACATCCAAATACCCATGTTAAGTAGACATTTGGATATGTAGTAATGAAGCTCAGGATTAAAAATTAGGCTGAAGATACAGATTTCTGAATCATTAGCATACAGATAGGGAGTTTTTAACCTGGGGCCAATAGACTTGAGAAAGAGTCTCTTTCTTGAATTAGATGTAAAATGTGTAGGTATATGTTTATTTTTCTGAAGAAAGGATCTGTGGCATTAATCAAATTCTCAAAGGAATTTCTTAACCTGGACAAAGTTAATAACCATTGATTAAATTAAGCCATAGGGGTGGTTAAGAAAACTCTGGGAAAGTGAGTAATGAGAAAAGAAGAATGAGGATGGAACACTGGGTAACATTTAAGGTGTACAGAGGTCCAAAGGATGTTCTCTTGAATACAAGAAACAAAATTCATGTCTGTGTCAAGATAGGAAAAAACTCTCAAGAGGGCATTGCTGTTTTGTACTTGTCACATGGACCTCAATGTTGCCTATGTCAAATACCCAAACATATTTCACAAACGTTCATTCATGCTCTCAGACTGTTTCCTTAGTACCCTTTTAACTTCTTCCTGATTTAGTATCATTTTTGGCCATTTGGTTGGTGGGGAGGGAATCATTTATGATGATGTTAATGATAGAGAGTTAACCAAGTTATCATAATTTGTAACAGGTGTGTGTATGTGCTTTGTGATGTATTGTGGGCCTTATGCTAAATCAGTGGTTCTCCAAATGTGGCCCCTGAGCCAACAGCATCAGCATCACCTGAATTTGTATGAAGTATATATTCTTGGGCCTTTCCATAGACCTGCTGAATCAGAAACTCAGGGATGGGACCCAGCCTTCCAGATGATTCTGATGAATGCTAAAGTTTGAGAATAACTGTGCTAGACTACATCTAGCCAACTTTTTTCAGTCCATAAGTAAAACAGGTTCCTGGTTCTCTCATTATCTTTCCTATAATAAAATCTGGATGGCAGAATTTTGCAATATCTGGTGAATTTCTCACGAAGAAGTTGTCTTTGAACATTCTTGTCCATTCTTGTCCATCTGTGATCTTGTCTACCACTCTGAATTATAGATACAAATATTTCCTACATGTTATTTTCTCCTTTGGTGTGCAGTAGTCATCTTCAAAAATATAAATTGTAAACTATTCAGTTACTAAAATGTCGTGAAAAGGAAATAATTGTTTCTGTGAATACCCTTTCTTGCCCATTTAGTCCCTTGTGTTGGAATCTCCCAGTGTTCTGCTGAGTCATATCCTTGGCTTTGGAGAGTGTGAAGTGAACCTCATACTCCTCATACTTCCTCTCCCTCCTCCACCCCCACCAAGGGTGTATCAGTTACATGGCCTTGCCTAGTGATGCGGTAGCTATATACAAATCCCTTGGATTCCCTAGAATTAGTAGCCATAGTCAGGAAGGAATTAGAAGAAGCCACAACATGAATTTGGAGAAAATTGGACTTGGTGATCGAGATTAATCAAGGAAGGTTTTCAACTGCTGATCCAAGGGATAAGCCAGGCAATACAGTATTTTAGTTGTTTGTCTTCCTGAGAATACTGTATTCTAATTGAGGGAATAGACAATGTCTTATTTATCTTCATATCTTCAACCATGTCTTAACATTCTAACACATACTAGGCACTCAGTGAACACTTGCCAAATTTAATTTACTTGATTCAGAAGTTAGAAGATAAAGATTTTAACTCTGGCCCTACCTCTAAGCCACTGAGAGTTAATTTAATGGACCTCTGATTCCTCACCTCCAAAACAGATCCAATAGTTTTGCCCTGCCTATTTCCCAGTGTCTTTGTAAGAATCTGAAAAGAGAATATATATGAAATACTAAAAAGTCCAGAGAGCTCTGTAAATGAAATAACAATTTTTTTTAGGACTTCAAGGGCTGACTGCCATCCATGTTTCTCATATCACACTTTAGAACTCCTAAGGCTTTATAGAGCACTGTTAGAAAACCATTGGAATCGATAACTTCCAAGATCTTTTCCAGCTGCAAAACAGTATTATGACTTTATGCCTTCTCACAAGATCTCTGTTCTATGTTTTTCTTAACACTAGTATGACCCAAAGTCAGACTGATTATTTTGGAAGCCAGCTTTCCATTTATTTCCTTCTGATTACCCTAGCTCTTTTGCTGCAAGGCAATGAGTAGTCTAAAATTTGGTAGGCAAAAGAACCTCCTGTGTTTCTTGTTACCAAACAGCACAGAGATTCTGATCCAGTATGGGGGCCAGGTGTCTGTATTTTTCACAAAGACTTTAAAACAAGTGGTCTATGGACCACTCTTTTGGAAAATACTGCTTTCAAGAGGTTTTGAGGCAAAAAGTAAAGAAGTAGGAGATGCTGAAATGTGGGTATATAGTAGAAAAGTGTATTTCCCCCTGAGCTGAGTGCCAGATTCACCAAGAGGAACATCTGGGCATTTAAGACTGTAATTTTTCTCCTTCTGAAACATGGTATTTGACCACAGTTTTCATTTACTGCCCTAGAAATGCCCTTCAGAATCATCTCTTCATCTGTGGCCAAATCTAAGAGGTGATTTAGGGTAGTGGTCAAGAACAGTCTGGCAAGCAGGGATTCAAATCCTTCTTACCACACCCTGATAATATGATCCTGAGCAAGTCATTTAACTCTCTGGAGTCGCAGGATTTTCATATGTGAAAAATAATACCCTTCTCCTAGTCCCAGGTTTTAGTGAAAATTAAACAAGATAATCTATGTGAAGCACTTAGTAAAGTGTCCAGCACATAATACATTTTGATAAATAAGTAGGTTTACTATATCAGCAGGGCCTAAACTAACTGACAAGCAGTTTTTGTTTTATTCTTAGGTGGTGTTTCTCTGAGATGAAATATGTAAAACCTTTTATTTCAGGTAAGTGCTCAGCTCGTATCTACTGAAATACCCAAAGTTCAACAATCAATAATGGTATTTGCTTAGTGCTACACTGTACCATGTTCTACCCACACAGCCAGGAAATCAACTACTTGTGCTCTCAGAGCATTTATCAAAGCATTCAACTGAAGCCCACCAAGAAGCGTCTTACAAGTTTGGATCTCCAAGAAACTCAGCCAGGATTCAAACTTGATTTGCCTCTGACTTGGCCTGAGATTATTTTAGCCACAAAGGTGGGAGGAAAAAAAAAATTACCAAGTCGAACTTGATATTATTATAAAAAGTCTGTGGTTATGACCAATGATGGTATTAATTCACACTTGAGAGTAGTGTTTGAGTGTTCTTTTTAGAGGGCTTGAGGCAGACAGGTAAGTGATTTAATTGTGAAGATGTTTAAAACACAGAGCCATGCTATGATAACCATGGTGGAAGTGTCTTTAGCAAAGCTAAAGGTGAGGGACTGTTTCTGATCTGTGAACTTTCAAGGGGAGATAGGAATAGTCCAACAGAGACTTTCACCGGGTTTATTGATTTAATTTGGATTACTGAAGTTATGAGATATATATATATATATATATATATATCATAATATATATAATATATGTAATATATATAATATATATATTACACATATATTATATATTACATATTACACACATATAATATATGTATATATTATATAATATATATATAAATCATGATCTGAACACTCCTGTTCTCTTGACATCCCTCCCTTCTTTTTCCATGTGAGCTTAAGATGATCAAAAGGTTCTTACTGAATGTTTCCTTTTCCATAGAGATCTAACTTAATAACCCCTTTCTCCAGCCTTAGATTCTTCAGTTTGCATCTGTAATATCACAGTTTGTCTTATTAATATCAGTCACTTTCTGCTATGGCTGTTTCGAGGAAAGCTTGGACTTTCTATCAGATCTGGAACTAAACTCTCCACATCATGGGAAAACCTGCCATAGTTCCTTGTAGACGTTGTTGTAAAGAACTTGAAAAGCAATAAAGGAGCTATGGGACTTCCAATGCATGTGTGTGTGTGTTTGGTGAGGGGAAGAGAAGAGGTTGGTTTTGGTTTTAGTGAAACAAAATAAGTTCCACTTGAACTACATTTGTCATTATAATTTCAAAGTCTGAATTTTATTTTATTTTATTTATTTAATTTATTTATTTTATTTTATTTTAAAAGATGACTGATAAGGGGATCTTAACCCTTGACTTGGTGGTGTCAGCACCATGCTCTCCCAAGTGAGCCACGGGCTGGCCCTCGAAGGCTGAATTTTAAAGGATGGATGGATTTTAGCTAACTAGAGAATGTGAGGGTTACATAAAAGAGAATCATCCTGGGACTTCCAGTCAAGATGGAGGAATAGATGGTACCCAGCATCACTCTCTCCCACAAATCAACAAATTTACAAATATAAAAAAGCAACAACAGCCAAGCTGAGGCCACTAGAGCTCAGGGGAAGAGGAGGAGAGACCTATGGAGTTCATGAAGGCGGGAGAAACCATGATGAGTGAAAGAAAAAACTGCTCTGTTTCAAATCCCGGCTGCTTTCAGGCTGGAGCTGCTGAGCACATGGAGCAGAGGCTGGCAAAAGCCACAGCTGTGCCCTTCAGATGAAGTTGCTTGGAGGCAGGAGGGGAGAAGAGGGCCTTGGTGGCCCTCAGGCCAGCAAGACCACTAATAGTGTTCCCCTGGACTCACATAGGAGCGAGGAGCCACAACAACTGAAAAAAAGGAGCCACTCAGTGGCCAGTGAGTCATTGCAAGGGACCGGAGTATGGCCCATCCCATGGGAAGTGTTCGGTGCACAGGTGGTGGGGGAGACGGGTCCACCGGGGGAATACTGGGGCACAGCAAGGACAGCTGATCTGCCCCCCAATCAGCACAGGACCACTCAGAGGAGACTGGCCAAGAATGTTGAATTGCTTGGGGTGCAGTTTGATGTAAAGACTCAGACCGAGACCAGAGTTTTTACGCAACCCAGGTGCACTGGATTTCTGGAGAGCTGGAAGTACCTATAAACTCAGCCATTAAAACCTGAGCTGCACAAAAAGCCTTCCCTAGGGAATCAGCAGCAAAGCAGCAATTTAGCTCAACCACAGAGCTCAAGTACTGGTCCCCACAGGAAGTTCCCCCATTTTATAAGTAAACAAATTAGTTCCAGCACAAAGTTTAAATGGTGGGAACAGCAAATAATTCAACACAGAACTGAAAGAAAAAACAAAGTACCCACAACCAGAGACAAAGTTTGATATTAACTAGTAAAGGTCTCATTTCACCAAAGAATACCTATAACACCTAGAAGGACCAGAAGTCCCCTTGGCTACCAAGCCAGAAAGAGGGGAGGGCTGGGGGCCTCAGCCATGCCCCCAGACACCCACAACCAGTCCTGAGGGTGGGGGTAAAGGGCCTCAGCCACACACCCCCGACACCCGCAGTTAGCTCAGCGATGACCACCAAGCTGCTGCGGGAAGCACCCCGGGCTCTCCCGAGCCAGGGTGGTGGGGGACCTCTGGCCTCGGTCATGTCCCCGCCTGACACCCACAACCAGCCCAGCAACAACCACCGAGCCGCAGGAAGCACCCCTGGTTCCCGAGCTGGGGTAGTGGGTGGATGAGGGCTTTTGCCACACCCCCTGACATCTGCACCCACCCCAGCAATGACCATGCCACTGCTGGAAGCCCTCTAGTCTCCCCTGTGGGAATGAGGGAGGTGCCACAGGCCTCAATCATGCCCCTCTTGCTCCCTCCTTCTTCCATTCTTTTTCTTTCCCTTTTCTCTTCTCCTCCTCCCTCCCAACTGCTCCACAACAACATCATAGAATGTAAAAAAAAAATATATTAAGAAAAATTAAAAAAATAGAAGAATAAGAAATGTTAGCACAACTTTGAGGTGATTTAAATTACATCCCAAGTAAAAGTTTAAGTTGGTGATAAGTTAAAAAAAAATCATCTTGAGATTGAGGAGGGAGAGTTGTAAAGAATTTCACATGGTATCTTATGTTGTTTGAATCTTTTTTTTTAACTTATTTATACGTGATGTATGATCTTATGTACAGTTATTCAAGTCTTGCCATTAAGGTCTGCATTTGTGGCTATCCAAATCCCATACTTGAGTTTATGGAGGAAGGACCTTTAGTGCTAGAATCTGATTTGACTCCAGTTCTTCCATAGGGAATTTCATCTTCCTTGGCCTTGTTTATAATTTTCCCTGTTTCATGATAGCATCAGTACATTTCTGCCTTTATGGAACATATTATCTGGTTAAGGTCTTGAAATATCCAGGCAGATCTGTGCCCATCTTTGCCTTGCTCTCTTTGTCTTTATGAAAATCTGTGGTGGTTCACTAAACACATTTTTAGGGATGAGGCTGTTTCCTTTAATGTCCTTCAATGTAGGCTGTCAGCATAGTGCCAAAGCATTGTTCAGCCAAAAGCATTCTGAGCTTGGGGCACAGAACAATGCAGTTGAGGTAAGACTTTGATGGTCTGTCTCAAACCAAGGAAGAACAAAATTTAGCACTCATATGGAGATATTCTTAACTTTTTTTTTTTATTTTGAGAACATCATATTGAGAATTTTTAAAAAGCTTAGGATCTCTCCCCAGAAAGAATGCATAGGTTTTTATAGACAGTTTCATGAGGTTCACAAAGTTTCTGAAGCTCATCTGTTGAGCCTTGGTTTAAAAAACAAAAATAGCAAACAAATAAATAAACTGCTCCCAAGAAGTAAACTGTATATCCTTCAAGCAATTCTCCACAAATATTGTTTAACAAGTTTTTTATTAATACTGAGCAGCAGTAAATTCAGAGTTACACCTGGAGTACTGATAGCCTGTATTCTAGAGTTGTGTGCTTTACATCTTAGATCTTTCTCTAGAAGCAAGCACTGGCTCAGGCCGGGAGTCTTAGGAGCAGGATTGGATTAGTGAGTGGGCTGACAAGAGAGCTCCCAAAAAAGGGGAACCATAATCTGGGTGAATGTGAATGTTGAGGGACTCAAAGAGTTCCAGGCCTAGACAAAGGTAACATTGGAGACAAAGATTAGTCAGGAAGGTTGAGATCAAAGTACTAAGGAGAGGGCCAAATGGGGCCCCACAGAATCCAAAGAATGGTAGCAGGGAACAAGTAAAATTATTGATGGCAAGTTTTTTTTTTAAATTTGTAATTGTGGTAAAATAAATGTAACGTTACCATCTTAAGCATTTTTAAGTGTACAGTTCGGTGGCATTAAGTACATTGAAGTTGTGCAACCATCATCAACGTCATCTATCTCTGGAACTTTTTCCCTTGCAAAACTGAAATTCTGTACCCATTTGTAGTGTATTGAATTATGTCCCCCCAAAACTCCCTGAAGCTTGAATTGTATCCCCCAAGTTTTATGTATTAGAAATGTTTATGTATTAGAAACTGTGACTGTTAAGAAGGTGGGAGATTTGATTATGGTAATTGTAAGGTAGAACCTTGAAGAGATGATTGGATTGCAGGACCATGCAGTAGTGAATGGATTAAAAATGGTGGTCAGGGGCGTGGTTCTGAGGGCTTTAAAAGAAGAGGAGAGTCTGTCTTTCTCTCTGCTCTGCTCTCTCTGCTTCCACCATCTTGCAATGTGAGACCCCTGGGTCACTGTTGCCACCACCAGATGGACTTTGGACTTCCCAGCCTCAGAAACTGTAAGCAATAAATTTTATTTTCTTTAAAAATCACCCAGTTCCAGGAATTTTGTTATAAGCAACAAAAACAGACTAATACACCATTAACCAATAACTCCCCATTACCCCTCACCCCAGCCCCTGGCAACCACCATTCTTTCTTTCTCGATGGGTTTGACTACTCTAGTTGCCTCATGTAAGTGGAATCAGTGGAATCCTCTGTGACTGAATTATTTCACTTAATGTCCTCAAGGTTCATCCATGTTGTAGCATGTGTGAGAATTTCCTTCCTTTTTAAGGCTAAATGATATTCCATTGTATGTAAAAGGGATCTTCAAAAAGCTCATGGAAGGATTTGTATTATCTTTTAATTCAATTTTTCTACAAACGTTTTGAAGTACCCTCATATATAACAGATTTTGTTTATCCATTTCTCTGTTGATGAACATTTAGTTGGCTTCCCACCTTTTGGCTATTGTGAATGATGCTGCTATGAACATGGTGTACAAATATCTCTTCATGACCCTGCTTTCAGTTCTTTTGGGTATATACCCAGAAGTGGAATTGCTGGGTCATATGGTAATTCTATTTTTTATTTTTTGAGGAACCACTATACTGTTTTCCATAGCAGCTGCCCAATTTTACATTCCCACTAATAGTGCACAAGGGTTCCAATTTCTCCACATCCTTGCCCACACTTGTTATTTTCTGGGTTTTTGTTGTTGTTGTTGTTGTTGTTGTCTTTATAGCAGCCATCCTAATGAGTGTGAAATGTTGATGGAATCGGTTTTGGGAACAAAACCTGGAAAGGTATTCTGAGACTATGGTACGTTTTAAGAGACATTTTAAGGCACCAATATGTGGAGAGGGAGGTATTAAGGAAACAGGAAAAATTCAGATACTAATAATCACCTGAGCTGGCAATACTTGAAAACCTCCTCATGTAAGTTAAGGAACCTCTGGATACATAATACAAAAAGTCAATAGTTTTCTTAACAGTAATTACCAATTAGAAAATATAATGGAAGATTCCATTCACATTAGCAACAATATCTTAAAATATCTAAGAATAAGCATAAAAAGAAATGCACAAGACCTATATGAAGAAAACTATAACACTTTATTGATGGACAAAGTGTCCTGAATAAATGGCAAAACATAGGCTTGTTCCTTGCTGGATTACAGTCGTTCCCACTTTCACATAGAGTAAAAACCAAGGTCCCTTCAGTAGGCTTCTAGGTCCTACATACTCTGCCCCCACCCTCCCTGACCTCCTCTCTACTACCTCTCTGCCCTTCACTTTTGCTGCTTCAACTACCCTGGCCTTCTTGCCATTCCTTGAACAGAGCCTTTGCTGTCATTATTCCGACTGAAACATTCTTTCTCCAGATAGCCCCTAAGGTTAACTTCCTTCTCTACTTCATGTTTTTGCTCAATCTCAGCTTTCGCATAAGGCCTACCTTAATAATCCTACCACTTCCCCTCACCCCCATACTGCTCACCCTTATTGTAGCATTTATCAGTTTCCAACGTAATTTATAATTAACTTGTTATTTTATTGTTTATTATTTGTCTTTACTTGCAAAATATAAGCTCAACAAGGACAGGATTTTTTTGTCTGTTTTATTCATTGATGTGTGTCTAGTGCTAGAACAATGACTAGCCCAAAGAAGGTGCTTAGGCGCTTAGTATTTACAGTCATGTATCCCTTAATGACAGGGACACTTTCTGAGCAATGCATCATTAGGCTGTTTTGTTGTGTGAACATCATCGAGTATACTTACACAAACCTAGATGGTACAGTCTACTACACACCTAGGGTATTTGGTATAGCCATTATAATGTTATGGGATTGCTGTCGCATATGTGGTCATAGTTAACCAAAACATCGTTAAGTGGCACATGCATGGTAGAAAATTTCGATGTTGAAAATATGTCCATTTTCTCCAAAGGATCCGGTCAACAAATTGAAGGAATCCAACCTAAAATTCCCACAGGAATTTTTAGAACATGATAAGTTGATTTCAATATTCACTTTTTTTGGCCTGTCATTTTATTTTTTATCGAAACATAATTGATTATACATATTTGTGGGGTATAGAGTTGAATATCAATACCTGTGTATAATGTGTGATGATCAAGTCAGGATAATTAGAATATTCATTATTATAAAATGTAATCATTTCTTGTCAATAGAACCTATATTTCTTAACTAGCTGTTTTGTGCTCATCAACTGATTTCTTGCTATCCTCCCTCCCCCTCTCCCTTTCCTCTCTCTAGTAACCACAGTTCTGTTCTCCCCTGAAAGTTCAACATATTATGATTGTTTCCTTCCTTCCTTCCTTCCATTTATTTTTTAGCTCCCACTTATGAATGAGGACATGTGGCATTTCTCTTTCTGTGCCTGACTTATTTCACTTAACATAATTATCTCCAGGCTCATCCATGATGTTGGGAATAGCAGAATTTCATTCCTTTTTAAGGCTGAGTAATATGGTGTATATATACCACATTTTCCTTATCCAGGAGTCCATTGATGGACATTTACGTTGGTTCCACATCTTAGCTATTATAATTAGAGCTGCGATAAACATGGGAGTGCAGGTATCCCTTCAACATGATGATTTGCATTCCTTTGGGTGTATGCCCAGTAGGGGGATTGCTGGATTGTATGGTAGTTCTATCTGTAGTTGTTTGAGAAGCCTCCATACTGCTTTCCATAATGGCTGTACTAATTTACAGTCCCACCAACAGTGTATAAAGGTTCCTCTTTCTCTGTTTCGATTTGTTGGAATGGTTTGAAAAGAATTGGTATTAATTCTTCTTTAAATGTTTGGTAGAATTCAGCAGTGAAGCCATTCTATGATGTTTGCACAACAGCAAAACCACCTAAAGATGCATTTCTCAGAATTGGTCCCCAT
The DNA here is from genome assembly GCF_027409185.1 of Cynocephalus volans. Taxonomy (NCBI): domain Eukaryota; kingdom Metazoa; phylum Chordata; class Mammalia; order Dermoptera; family Cynocephalidae; genus Cynocephalus; species Cynocephalus volans. The sequence continues at coordinate 41,636,206 of NC_084476.1, read as the reverse complement.
CGCTGTGGGGTGCATGAATAATATATGTACACATATATGTATATTTATGTATACACATATATTATATATATACATATATACACACATGTATTTACACACACATGCATACACACATTCCCTCCCCCCTGTCATACTGGCAAAAATAAAGAACTATGGTACTACTCAATGTTGGTAAATACTCTATTATCCTTTTGGTAATAGTGTAAATTGGTACCATATCATGGGAGGGTAATTTGGGATCACCTGTCAAAATTAAAAATGCACAGACTTTGGGACCTAACAACTCTCCTTCTAGGTCTGTAATCTACAGAAATAGTCACACGTTTGTAAACAAACAAACCAAGAAAACCAAAACCCACCATGTAGATGGATGTTCATTACAGCATTCTTCATAACAACAAAAAGCTCAGAGACCACCTACCAATAAGGAAATGTTAAGTAAATGATATCTATACTTTAGAACTAAGTAGATCTATGTCTACTTTTATGAAAATATTTCCAAGACATATTGTTAAGTTAAAGAAAAATATTCACATATGATCCCATTTATGAAAAAAATTTCAAAACTATGTATTGTGGAAATGCATAGAAAAAGGTATGCATGAATGAATACCAAGCCATTAACAATAATTACCTCTGGAGTGGGTTCTGGGATGTGGTGGTGAATATTGTGAAAAGGGACCTTCATGATTTACTTATATACTTATGTCTTGTGTGAATTTTGAAAAATGAGAATATATATTCATGTATTATTTGTGTAAAAAAATTTTTAAATGAGATACTTGAGAGATCTCATGATGTTATGCACTTTGATAGATGGTGTTTTACCTCTACATAGAGACAGTATAATTGTATAATTTAATTCTAAGAGTGTATAGCACCTTAGTCTCTAGGCTTTTTGGAATAGATACAAAGGGAAAGAAAATATCATTCCCATCTTTCCAGTTTATAGGCTACTAAAGAGATAAGACTCCTAAAGAGTGGCATGGCAAAAGGGTAAAACTATATAAACATCACTGGGAAATAAGTAAGATGATTTTTTTTTTAGGTAACAAAAGTCAACTTTTTAATCAGCAAGATTTTTATTTTAACCATTTTACACTTTCTAAAATTTATTAGATTTCATTGGGTGTAATTTTCATGATTTCTTCATTATTTTAGAAATAAGCAGAACAGTTTATGATGTTCTGTAACCACGGTTAGAAGTTATGGTATGGGTGCTTCTGCTGTATTGCAGGTATCCATTCAGCTCTTTCCAATAAGTCGATCATCAAATTTAGCATTGGTAATAATGAGTCAGCACATAAGGAGTTATGTCTTTTGTGACATACTCTTAATCTTCAGCCTGCCTTTCCCCCAACACAACTGATTACTCTCTCTGTGCTCTGTCTGAAACTACTTCTGTTATCCCACTTATCCTGCTTTGTTGTAATTACTTGTTTATGTGTCTTTCTTCCCTTTTAAATAGTGAGCCCCTTAAGGGTAGGGATTATGCATTGATAATTTCCACTTTTTCCATGGTACCTGCGACATTTTGGGTATTGTGTTGGAGCGTATATTTGTAGCATTGTGATTTGGATTTGTTGGACTGGAATTGAAAAATGTAAGGAGAATGCCAGAAATGTTATTAGAAATCTCAGAGATAAACTGGAGAAGAGAAATTCCTGAAAGAGTTTGAGCTTGGATAACATTGGAGGGGAGTGCATTTGAGAATTAGGTCAAAAAACAAAGCTAAGATGTCCTAGATCAGTGCTAAGAAAAGAGTAAAGTACTCTTTTTTTTGGCTGCTGCCCATGCAGTAGGTGGGTGAATCAACCAGATTTTAGGGCTGAGGACTCTGGGGCATAGCACCCAATCCAGTGATCACATTACCACACAATAGAAGGTGATGATAGGTGGAGGGTACTATCCAAAGTGGTGTACTCAAGGCATGGGTACTTGTTCATCTCAGTGCTGACCAGCTGAGAAGAGATAAAAATAGAACTTAGGCAGGTCCTGCTACTGGCCCTTGCTGGCCTCCAGGGCTTATAGGAGTCAGGAGAAATTGTATGAATAAAGGAATTTATAAATAGAGCTTTCTGTAAATGGAAAAACCATCTTGAAAGACAGTGATTTCTTCTTCACTAGAAGTATTTAAGCAAGGCCACTAGGATTACTAAACACAGGGAATGACTACTCTGGGTGGAAGGACGGACTAGATATCTCCCAGTGCCCTTCCAGTTTTGAAATTTTGCAATTTCCAGGATCGAAGTGACTGTAAGAGGCCATCCAAGATCCAGGATGGCTCCTAGCCCAAACATTTTTGGTGGGAGTTGGAAATCAATTTTGAAAGTGATTCTTTACACTGGGGTCTTAGTTTAATTTAGGCACTCTTGGTCTGTCCCTCTGTGACTCTCCTTAGACCCAGTGAAATGTCACATGATATGAGAAAACATTTGACAACTCCGGTTAGCTAGCACTGTGATCCATGGATGTTCCCAGTTTGGTCTCAAAGCCAGTTTCCTGGGGACATATGGGGACAGGGAGCCTGACACTGGAGTGCCTTAGACTCCCACAACTTGCCCTACAATCATATACCACTGCCTTTTGTTATAATCTAACCAGTCAACAGTCAGTTTTTGTCCCCTCATTATATTGTAGACTGAGGAGAGACACTTTACATATTTCATCTTTATATCCCCTTCAGTACCTAGCACAGTGTTTACTTAATAAACACTTTCTGAAGCTGGCTGGCTCAGTTGGTTAGAGTGTGGTTCTGATAACACCAAGTTCCAGGGTTCAATCCCTATACTTTCCAGCTGGAAAAAACAAAAAACAAAACCCATTTACTGAATTCATGAGGCGCATTTAGGTAGCCTAGAGTTGAAAACTACTCTGTGGAGAGGAAGAGGGAGGATATATTCTGCAAGGGGACTTGCCAACATAGAGATATGTTTGACCACAGTGGCTGAAGCAGGCATTGAGATGTGTAACCTGGCTAGAGCAGAAGATTCACATTGGGAAACAACGAAAGGGGAAGGGTCAATAGATGAAGGTTTTCAAAGAAGGAGGTAAGGTATGATGAGCAGAGTAAGTACATTGGCCAGTGCCACTGTTTCCCTTTCCTGAGCATGGAACATTCAGTGCTAAAACCAGGAAAGTCCCAGGCAAACCAGAATGAATTGGTCACCCTAAGAGGAAGGCTGCTACTAGGTGAAAAGGACCAGTAGCACAGAAGAGGAAGCACTTGAACCTGGATCCAGCTGGCTGGTGATGTACATAGCTGCATTCAAGGACCAATGGGGTATAAGAAAAGCAAACATAGTTCTGGCCCTTCCCCAGAGGAATTTTGTATTCCCCCTGTTGATTTCCTCTAAAGATAAGAAGAAAGTGGAGACTTAGGATGAAGTAGGAACATGGAATAAAAAACAGATCTGTAGAAAAGGTTATATTTGAGAGATTTTGCAAAAATTATCTAAAGGAAGTTTTAAAAACTTGGATGTTGGAGAATAAGTTAATACAATGGTACTTCAGAAAGTTTATGGAAAAATAGAATTAGAAGACAATGTGAATCTTTCCATGAACTTTTTGAAGACATATTATACAAATAGGCTTTATTTAATGAATTAGGATCTGGGAAATAATGAAGACAGTAAGAGAAAACAGTTTCTTTTAAACACTCAATCCTTTGTTCTATTTAAAGTTCTAGAAACATCCAAGTCCCAACCATCCTTTTCTGGGAAACTTTCCCTAACTGTTGTGATTCAAACTTAAATATTCTATGTTTAGGACACACATCATTCTGTAAAACAGAAAGTAATTTTAAAAGCAGAAGTAGTTTGTGGTGTTCTGAGGCTATCTACTTTTCCCTTGTCTACTCCTTCTCTCCCTCCTTCTCTTTTTCCTCCCCAGTTTTTTTCTTTGAAAAATTTCAAACTCCCTCCTTCCCTTAAGTTTTTGGAGTGTCTACTGCATGCAGTGTTATGCTAGAGTAAAAAGGTAAATAAGACACAAACCCTGCCCTTAAGTAACTCATTCCCTAATAGGTGGGTTAAGATCTTCTCTTCCTCCCTCTTTCCCTGTCTTTTCTTCTCTTATGTCTTCTTTTTGCATTTATTATGTGTCCCTCTTACTCACCCTTTACCAGGTTCTTAAGAATCATGCAAGGAATAGAATTCACAGGGGTATATCGATACCCCAGATGTCCATTGAAGTACCTTGCCATGTGAGGTAAAATAAAATGGTTTGTACCATTTCTCTTGTGCAATGGGGATCCTACATCATTCCCAGTCTTCCTGGAGAGTTGGGGTAGGGTGACTCTTTTTTTTTTTTTTTAAGATTCTTCTGTCTTGGAGCTTCTGCTTCCTCCAAATTAATTCAGTTACCGGTTCAGTCTCATCATTTTACCTGTTTTATCCTTATTTCAACTCAGCCTTAGAACTCACTCTGATTTTTTTATTTTCTTTCTCTCTCTCTCTCACGTGCAGACATGGCAAGCAGACACATGTGCATGCAAGCACGCACCTACTCACACTTATATAGGCTTTAGAATGTATTGCAGACTTCATTGAAAATTTGGGCAGGACAAATGGTGTTTATATGACACTAAAGCAAGCAACTGAAAATTGAATATTAGATATTTGTGCCTTTTAGTCATTCAGTATATTGCTCATTCTCCTACAAGACCCTTCACTTTAGGCTTCTGAGAATCAATTCCCCTCACTTTCTTGTTCAGAGCAACTTAGCTCTTACTCCCTGTTAGCTCTGTGACTCGCTTTGTATATCCAAAGACTCTTGTGCTTGTAAATTTGAACAATGGTACACATCCTTTCTGGGTCCTGGGCTTTTGCCTTGAGCAGAGGCATTGAAATATCAGGCTTTTCTTCTTTTATCTCCCAAATTAGTCTCTTCAAAATAAAAGAAAATAAAGATATTTTCCCATTGATGCCATTCCCCATCACACTCCAACTAAGTCAAAAAATCTTTCAAAGTTTGATATGTTTTTTCATTTTGTTTTTCTTTTTTAAAAAGTTTTTTGTTAAGGACTACTTAAACATATACAGAATTAGAACAGTATAGTGAACGCTTCTATATCCATCATCTAGTTTCAATAATTATCAACTTTGTCCTAGAAGGGAGCTTCAAATGGTTAGTTTCAGGCAGTTGACAGGGCCTAGACTGCTCCAGCCCTGACTACTGATCCACCACTGAGTACCACCCAGTTAGTACTCGATGCTACTTTATTGTTCACCTGATTTTGGATCCCTCTGACACCTTGTTGCTCCCCTCTGCTTCCTCTGATGCTAATAACTGTACAGGTCTTGTAAACTGTCACTGGGGTTCATCCACTTGCATTTTGGGATACTTTGTCACCTAGTTTAGGTGTTGTCAGTGGATTTTTGGTTTTGCTACCCTAGGTGCTCTCATCTTTTTTTTAAGGGATAATTTGGGGAGATTAAAAACTACATCACTGCTGCTATCTTCCTCAATTTGATATGTTTTTTTTTAACTTTTTATTTTGAAATAATTATAAACTCACAGGAAGTTGAAAAAATAGTAGAGTCTTCCCCCAATAAGATTTCCCCCAATAACCACCCTCAGTTTGATTTTAAATAATCATTTTTATAAATCTGTCCTCTCTAGGTATGTTAGCTCCTTCAGGCTAGGATCTCTTTCTTTCCTTTTTTCTTTTTTTCTTTCTTTCTTTCTGGTGGAGCTTTTTAATTTAATTTTATTATTAATTGACACATACGACCATTTATAATAACATTTAAAAAATAGAAGTAAATTTAACCAAGGAGGTGAACGATTTGTATTCTGTAAACCATAAACATTGATGAAAGAAATTGATGAACACACAAATAAATGGAAAGATACCCTATGTTTATGGATTGGAAGAATTAATATTCTTTAAATGTCCAAAAAAAAAAATTGACACATACTAATTGTACATGTGTATGGAGTACAGTGTGATGTTTTCATACATTTATACATTGTGTAATGGTCAAATCAGGGTATTTAGCACCTCAGATATTTATCATTTCGTGGTGAGAGCATTCAAATCCTCTCTTCTAGCTGTTTTGAAATATAAAATACAGTATTGTTAACTATAGTCACCCTACTGTGCAATAGAACACCAAACTTTATTCTTCATATTCCATTTTGTGTTTGAAGATTATTTTATATATTCATCTTCATCTCTTTGCTTTAAACCATCTGAAACAAAGCCAAATTTATTGAAAAGTTGTCAGGGAAGAATCAGTTTATAATGAGGGTTTTTTGTTTTTTGGTTTTTTTTTAAAGATGACCGGTAAGGGGATCTCAACCCTTGGCTTGGTGTTGTCAGCACCACGCTCAGCCAGTGAGCAAACTGGCCATCCCTATATAGGATCCGAACCCGTGGCCTTGGTGTTATCAGCACCGCACTCTACCGAGTGAGCCACGGGCCGGCCCCATAATGAGGGTTTTGAAACTCACTTACTTTACCCCATCTAGAGGAAACAATAACAAAAAATCTACAGCAAAGGAATTTGACAAATTCCCAAAAGCCTGGAATTGGTTAGAAATAGGAAACTAGAGGAGATCTAGTCATCTAAGTGGTATCTTAGATTAGTACGTGTTTCAACATCTTACCATGCCTTCCAGAATTTTAAAGTTCCTAAGTTTAGAAGATCTTTGTTTTCCTAGAGTGTTTCACTGTCGGAAAGAAGTTGTGGTTGAAATAGGGAGGGGATAAGGCAGGGACTATAACTGAGAATAAAGGCATAGTATAGTGTGCTGGGAGGTTTCGGGCATTTTAGATGCATGCCATTGTAAGACTTGCTTTTTATATATATATATATATATATATATTTATATACTTCTGTTGCATTAGAAAAAAGAAAACTTGTTTTGCTGAAATTCATGTGGTGGGAATCGGGTTGGGGGAGCTTTGATTTCTGGAGTAATTCTGGGGATTACTAGAAGCTTTCATGATTTTACACCACAGTTTTGGGAAAATGTAGCTCTTATTTTGGTAAGGGAATGATAGGCACATCTGCTTCTGTGAGAGCCCTTTCCTCAAATTCTCAAAAGCATTTAGGTCAACCAGGAGTTTGTTCATTTGTAATTTTCTCTGCTGTTCTTTTGTTGGTGAAGAGCTTTTTTCCCTGCAAGACAGATTTATTCATTGACAACCAATTATGACTTGTGTAAATGCAGTCTTATAGTTTTCAAACTGAGCTAAATATAAACTTAAAGACTTGTTCTCAAAGTCTTCCCCCCAAATTTTGTACTTGGCAAATTCACCAGTCTTTTGTGTATAAGTAAGTATGGGGGGATGCAGGATACTGGCAGCACAGAATCACAGCTGTAGCTTGGGGGAACTTGAAGTTGGTTTGCAGTGTGATGCCAATTGAAAGTCTATAGGCTAATAGATCAGTAGATCAGTACCCTACCCCAACCCCAAGTTTGAGGTCGTCTTCATTTCTATGGTATGTGATTCAGTCCAAGGTCTAGGCAACTAGAGGACTATCAACTCAAGGTGGGACAGGTTATTTCTACCTTTGGATTCTTACGTCTAAATAAAAGAGCTTTAGGTGTTACAACCATAGAGGCTAGTGCTATTCCTTGACTTTTCCTTGGTGCTTCTTTTATGACTAATGTTTTTCAACGTTGTTTTTAAAATGTGATGACCATCCCCTGAATATTTAGTAATTACAAAGGGAAAAGAAGTTCGCAGTAATGAATCCTGGCTGATACCACCTTAGCCAAGTGATTTAGGTTCACAGCACCAGGATTACATATGAACAGCATGTATGCCCTGATGTGTATGCGCTGAGGAGGGCGCATCAGACAAATCCAAGTGGAGGCACATTCTACAAAACAACTGGCCAGTACCATTCAAAAGTGTCAAGGTCATAAAAAAAATCTGAGGAAAAGTCACAGGTTGGAGGAGAATAAGGAGACATAACTAAACGCAATGTGGGAACCTGGCTTGGGTCCTGGAACAATAAAAAAGACTAATATTGGGGAAAATGATAAAATATAAATTCTGTACTTCAGTTAATAGTATTATACCAAGGGTAATTTCTTAGTTTATTCATTTTTCTGTGGTTATGTAAGATGCTAACATAAGGGTAAGGTGAGTGAAGGGTATTTGGAAATTCTCTACTATTTTTGCAACTCCTTTTTAAGTTTTAAATCAACTCAAAATGAAACTGTTTTTTAAATGTAGTGATCCAAATTGGATCTACTCTTTCAATAAGTTTTATTTTAAAAATTACTCTCCTGAGTAAGATGGATATCTCCTATAGTTGGTATATTCACTTTATTTTTTTCGGTTCTTTTTGTTATTATATATTGAATAGATATGAAATTTATAACAAATGTGTAAGTTGTAAAGAGTAACAATTATTCCAGCAAAAAGTGTAGCTTGATGCTCTCAATATTCTCTATTAGGCTTCACAGCTTAACATAAGAACATCTGCTACTGGCTCAACCTGTCCCCCTACCTCCTCCCATCCCCTCCAGGTGGGTATTAAGGACTGATAAGGACGTCTGGTGCAACTCACCCTGTCCCCCTACCTCCTCCCTTTTTCTCAGGATGGTGCATTAAGATAAAAAAAATCTTGTATGAAGCAAAAAAAACTGCAAAGACGTTACAGAAAGCTGAGTGCTCAGAATAGTTGCCCAAACCCCTCCCAGACAAACCCTATAAAGCCTGCGCTAGACTTTAACAGGATGGAACGCTGATCTTTCAGTTTCCCCTGCAGGTTCACTGGAGTAAACTCCCTTGCTTAATAAATGTTTGGCTCGGAGTCTTTCATTCTGGTTGTCTTGCTGACCTATTCTCCATCCTATCCCCTTCCCACTCCCTAACCTCTATCCTGAATTTTGTATTTTTCATTTTCTTACCTTTCTTTATAGGATTACCTTGAAAGTATGTATCCATAATGATATAGTTATGCATAATCTTTAACTTGTGTACATGGAATAATACTGTATTCATTCTTCTGGAATTTGTTTTTTTTTCCTAAATATTATTTTTCTGACATTTATCAGTGTTGATTCACTTATTTTCATGCTATGTAGCTTTCCATTGTATAACTGTACTGTGAGTTATTTCTTTATTTTACTGTTAACAGCCTTTGGGTTGGTTTCCAGTTTTTACTGTTACAAGCAGTGCTACTTTACACATCCTTGTATATGACATTATGAGAGGTTCCCTACGGTCTATACCTAAAAATGGACTGCTGGGTTATAGGATAAATGCTTCATCAACTTTATTAGACCAAATTATTTTCCTGTGTGGTTGTCCAATTTTTAATACCACCATAAGTATTTCAGTGGTTCCTTTTGAATTTTTTTACCAACATGGTACATGTATATATTAAAATTTTATAACATTGCTATTTATTGATTGATTACTTTATGCCAAGCACTGTGACAGGTAATTTCATACATTACTTAATTTAATTCTATCTCAGGCTATGATGGAGATAATGCTGCACTTCATTTTTAATTCCTAATTACCTCTAAACCTCTTTCTGTCAAATTTGTTCCTTAATGGATCCTTTCTCACCCTGTATCTATCTAATTTATTTCCTGGCTTTTTTTTTAAGCCTTCTCATTTTAGAAGAAATTTGAGGCTAGAGGTGGTTAATAACTTGCCCCAGATGCCATTGTCATTAATTAGTAACAGACTTTAAAACTCAATTCTCTGGCTCCCAATCCATTTTTTGCTCCATCTCTTCCCTTTTTCCTCCCACACTCCATTTCTTCCTCCCTTCCCTCACATTCTTCTACTCCTCCTATGAGTTTAACAGTTTAAATATACTTTCCAGTTGGCTGCTATGTAATATGATGTGTGTGCAGAGAGCATCACAAGATTTGCTAAGCACCTGGTTCCAGCTGAAATATTCATTACTCAGGCATCTAGCTGGCTAAGTGCCTTATAACCATTTCATATTTCAAGCTGTGCTGCTTATGGGGATTTGGCCAGACTACCCTCTCAAAGCTGCTGATGGCTCTGCAGGGGTTGGAGAGTATCCAGAACTTCAGGCCATCGCATCCTTGGCTCTCCTTTCTCAGCAGCAGTGGGAATCCCAAGCATACTGTGGAGTATAGGCAACTGGGAATAGGACTGGGTGCCTAGAGAATGGTGATATTGGCACTGCTAACATTGGTTAGGAGAACAGATTCTATTGACAAAAGTAACAGACCTGAGGTTGGGGTATGAAACTTGTAGCCCACAGGCACAGGTGAATTTTGTTTGCCTGCACGTATTTAATTTTCTTTTTCAAAATTGGGATACTTTTTACTGTGTATCTTTGAATAGCTAGTCAAGGTGATGTTGAGTGTTCCTAACACAAAGAAATGACAAATGTTTGAGGTGATAGGTATACTAAGTACCCTGATATGATCATTGCGCACAATATGAATGTACCCAAATATCACTCTTGTCCAGGTTATTATTATTATTATTATCATTATTATTATTGTTATTTTGGCAGTTCACTATCTGGTTGCTGAGAACACCCTTTTACTTTACACCTCTTTCAAGGTTATGAATTTTTTTCCCCATGTAATCTTGTTTGGGATGATTAGGGAGAAAATACCTATAAAGTTTTCTAGTCTTGGCTCATCCACACTTAGTGACTTAGGGGACTTGAAAGAAATTGATATACTTTAAAATAAATATACTTTACTGGACTTTTCTGAATTGGGTTAAAGATGGAGAAACAGAAAGGAAGGAAAGAAGAATTTGTTTGTATAGCAAACTCATAGAGTTTGATAAAGTATAATTTTCAAAAGGTAAAAAACATGACTTTCATATTAATATAAAATGAACAGGTATCAAATATTTAATTCACTAATTAATAAGGGAACCACTAAGATGTTAAGTCCAGTTCAAATGAAAATTTAGGAGCTAAATATTGATAGGCAATTTAATGAAGGAATGTTAAGATTTCTGAATTATGTACAAAAGTAATTGATGTCCTAAAGTGCAATAAATCATAATCTTTGGAGTTATCTTTTCCACCAGACACAAATATTTGCATCTGTACTGGATAAAAGTCTACAAGTTAACCCCTACCTGACAAAGTTATAAAATAGTTCAGTCAATAAAAAACTAATCAAAGGTATAAACCCAGAACAGCACCAAAAGGTCACCCAATAATTTCCTTAGCCTGTTTCTGAGTTTCAGATGATTTTTCTGACAGATTTTAGTCACCAGCTTAGACTTGGTTGCCAGGAAGTGAAGTCCATTTCCCAAGCTTTGAAAATATAACTTTATGATGAGAATAAATGAAGTGAATTGTAAAATCTAGCATATGTATTTTAGGGGTAGATTATTTGGGATTACAGGGATCAAGTTCCAAGTTTCTTAAGCACGTGTTTGAATGAAGCAGTATCAGCATGAGAAATTCTCATTCTGAATCTTTTTATTTCCTTTGCAGAAATTCCATGGAATTGTAGTTGGTGCTACTCTGCAATGTCTCTGTTTGAAAACCAAAACAAGGACAGACAAAATAGAAGTAGGTGAACTCAGGAAAAGATGTCTAAGTCTATGTGTTGTTATTATTGCCTCTGAAAAGTGTGTGTGTCTGCACTGATGGATCTACCTACCAAACAAAAGATCAGAAAAGGAAATATATTTAGCAAGTTCATGCTCCACTGTTTTGTTATCTGAGAATTCTAATTTGAGTAGTTACAATCTCTCATATACTTTTCCAGTATTTGGAAGTTCATCAGGAAAACTTGTGTTCCTTTCCCTCCCCCCATCCTTTACAAATGCCTCCTGTTAAAAAGAGGTAGTCAGTGTGAAAAGAAGGGGCTGAGGCAGATAAGGTCCTCCTTTGCAGCCATTTTATGGACAGAACAAATGGATCTGGCTGTGTTAGGGAGAATTTCCATATCACTTCCATGTTTTCTTTTGGTGACTGAAAGTACTAAAGGGAGCTGGGGGTAATCACAACCAAGCCGTCTTTCAGAATGAAACCACTTGACATGAAAAAAAAGATTTTCTGGGAAGGCCCCGTGGCTCACTTGGGAGAGTGTGGTGCTGGTAGTGCCAAGGCTGTGGGTTTGGATCCTGTATAGGGATGGCCGGTGCGCTCACGTGGTGCAGATGACACCATGCTGAGATTGCGATCCCCTTACCAGTTAAAAAAAAAATTTTTTTTTTCTGACATGAAATTTTGAGAAAGCAAGCAAGAATGTAGTTTTAGGTTAAGGCTTCCTTTTGAGTAATGGAAAAGGTGCAGAGAATGAAATTAGTTCACTGATTAAAGGGCCACACTATAACCTTCTTTACTTTCTATCATTGAACAGTTAGTTGTTTGATTCCTTCCTAACAGGAATCCATTCCAAGGGCATTGGCCCTAGTTCTAGAATGAGGAAGTCAGGAAACCCCATCCAACCAAAAACCAGGAGAGGTAACTGGGAAGGGTTCTCCTACTGTCAGGAGAGCTAAAGAAGAGAGGGCTGAGGAAAAAAGAGGCTAATTGACCAATTTCTCTTACATCATGCCTATTCTGACTGGGGAACTTACAGTACATAGAGTAAATACAGACTAGTTCCAGCATCTTGCTTATCTTCCTTCTCCTATTTTCCATCACCTTCTTAGTTCAGGCTTTCATCTTCTCAAGTGTTGTCTATTGCATTGTCTTAGTCCATTCCTGTTGCTTATAACAAAGTACCTGGAACTGGGTGATTTATAAAGAAACAAAATTTATTGCTTACGTTTCTAAGGCTGGGAATTCCAAAGTCCAGGGAACACATCTTTTGGTGGCAATAGTGACCCAGTGATCTCACATGGCAGAAAATGGCACAGCAGAAAGACACTAACTTCTCACATACTCTTCTTTTAAAGCCTTCAGAACCATGCCCCTGACCACCATTATTAATGCATTCACTACGGCATGGTCCTACAGTAAAATCACCTATTCAAGGCCCCACCTTGCAATTACCATAATGGATTTCCTGCCTTCTTTACACTGTCACAGTGGGGACTAAGTTTTGAGGGGACATCAATCCACAGCATTCCACCCCTGGCCCCCAAAGTTCATGTCTTTCTCACAGGTAAATATTCATTCCATCCCCAAAGTCTTGTTTCAACTTAGAAGTCCAAAATCTCAAAGTTCCATCTATGATATCAAAACAAATTATCTACTTCCAAGATACAGTCGTGGGACAAGCATAGGTTTTATATTCCTGTTCAAAAAGGGAGAAATAGGCCAAAAGAAGGTATAACAGGCCCCAAACAAATCTGAAACCCAGCAGGGCAGGCATTAAATCTCAAAGCTGGCAAATCATGTACCTCGACTCCATGTTCAATGTCCTCTGCATGATGGTGTGGGGATTGGGTCCCCAAGTCCTCAGGGAGCTCTGCTTCAATGGCTTTCCTGGTCTCAGGTGATGCTTTGGCTCTCATAGGCTGTCATTGCATGCTGGTTGCTCTACAATTCTGGGGTCTCCATGGCAGTCCCAACCTCACAGCTCCACTTAGGCATTGTATTAGTCCATTTTGTGTTGCTTATAACAAAATATACAGAACTGGGTGATTTATAAAGAAAATGAAATTTATTGCTTACAGTTTCTGAGGCTGGAAAGTCCGAAGTCCATCTGGTGGTGGCAACAGCGACTCAGGGGTCTCACGTTGCAAGACGGTGGAAGCAGAGAGAGCAGAGAGAGAGAAAGACAGACTCTCCGCTTTTTTTAAAGCCCTCAGAACCATGCCCCTCACCACCATTTTTAATCCATTCATTACTGTATGGTCCTACAACCCAATCACCTCTTCAAGGCCCCACCTTACTATTATCATAATAGAAGTTCTCACTCTGTTAACAGTCACAGTGGGAGCTAAGTTTCTAATACATAAAACTTGGAGGATACAATTCAAGCTTCATTGAGTTTTGGGGGGACATAATTCAATCCACTACAGGCATAAATCTGGTGGGATTTCTCTGCTGCAACTCTGACCCCATATTTCCTCTTGGTGAAGGCTGTATGTGGTGAGTTCATCCCTGTGAGAGATCTGTGCCTGGATCCCCAGACTTTTCCATACATCCTTTGAAATCTGGATGGAAGCTCCCAAGTCTTCCAGCTTCTATTTTCCAAAGTTGCAGGTCCAGCCACACCTGGGCCAATTTAGCCATGGCTGGAGCAGCCAAAGCATCTGGGATGCTGGTGCTGGAAGCAGCTTCCTGAGATGGCCCTGGGCAGCAAGTCCGTGGAGGGTACCTCAGGCCTGTTCCTTGAGACCATTCTGTCTCCCTAGCCCTCTGGCCCTGCAATAGAAGAGTTGGCCCCAGAGGTTTCTGCAGTGCTGTCAGGGCTTTTCCCCCTTCTCTTGATAATTCCTTCTTTTGTACTAATCTTAGGAAATAGTGGCTGGGCTATACCATTGATTTATTCTCCTGAAAATGCTCTCTGCTTCTCTACCACATGGCCAGGCTACAAATTTTCCAAATCTTTACACTCTGCTTTCCTTTTAATTATAAATTCTGGCTTTATGTCATGCCTTTTCTTTTTTCTTTCTTTTTTTTTCTTAAAAGATGACTGGTAAGGGGATCTTAACCCTTGACTTGGTGTTGTCAGCACCAAGCTCACCCAGTGAGATAACCGGCCATCCCTATATGGGATCCGAACCCATGGCCTTGGTGTTACCAGCACCACACTCTCCTCAGGGAGCCACAGGCCGGCCCATATGTCATGCCTTTTCTGCCATAACTCAGCATAGTCTGTTGCAAGTAGCCATGCAGCTTCCTTAATGCTTTGCTGTTTAGAAATTTCTTCTGTCAAATACCCTGGGTCAGCACCTTTAAGTTCCACATTGCAAAAAACTTTTGGACATGAACAGAGTGCAGCCCAGTTCCTTGCCATTTTATAGCAAGAGTGATCTTTGCGCCAGTTTCCAATAAATCCCTTCTCATTTACATCTGAGATCTCCTCAGAATGGCCTTTACTATCCATATTTCTATCAGCATTCTGCTTGCCACCATGTAACCAGTCTCTAGGATATTCCAAACTTTCCCTGGTTTTCCTGTCTTCTAAACTCTCTCTAGCAGTTAGGCTTTTTCTAACCTGCTCCTTCAGATTCCTCCAACTTCTTCTCAACACCCAGTTCCAAAGCAACTTGCACATTTTCAAGCATTTGTTATAAGCAATACCCCACTCTCTGAACCAATTTTCTGTCTTAGTCCATTCCTGTTGCTTATAACAAAATACCTGGGACTGGGTGATTTATAAAGAAAACAAAATTTATTGCTTACAGTTTCTAAGGCTTCCCAGCAAAGTCCATGGAACACATCTGGTGGTGGCAACAGTAGCCCAGGAGTCTCATGGCAGAAAATGGCAGAGTAGAGAGACACTAACCTCTCACTTGCTCTTCTTTTAAAGCCCTCAGAACCACACCCCTGACCACCATTATTAATCCATTCACTATGGCATTGTCCTACAATCTAATCACCTCTTCAAGGCCCCACCTTTCAATTACCATAATACGATTTCCCTCAACAGGGAAATATGATTTTCCTCAACAATTACAATGGAAATTAAGCTTCTAATACACAGACTTTAGGGGACACAATTCATTCAACCCACAGCATGCATCAATGTTTTAAGTGGTCTTTATGTCTGAAATCTGTTCCCCAATCTATCATATTGATCTTTGTAAGTTCTAGTTTTATCACATTTTTCTCTGCTTAGAATCCTTCTGGGATTTCTTATCAGTCACTAGATAAAATTTAAGGTCATTAGCCTAACATTAAAGACCTGACTTTAATATCTTGTTTTCTGTCTCCTTTAGATTCTTTCTATCTCCTGTACTATCATATAACTTGTCTTGTCTCAGTGCCAAATCTTTCATTAAGTTCTTCTTCCTGCCTAGATGCCTATCCCCAACATCTCTACCCAATCAACCTATATCCATCTTTTAGGTTTAGTGCAAGTTCTTCTCCTTGAAGCCGCCTTCAACAGTTCTACCTCCCCACCCCCAATTGTCTCTCCTTTAATTCCTATAGGCTTAGTTTCTGCAATTTTCAAAAATATCACATTCAGTTTTAAAACACGCAATTCAGTGAGTTTGAGTATATTCACAGAGTTGTAGAACTGTGATCATTACTTGATTTTAGAACATTTTCATCACCTCAAAAAGAAATCTCATACTTGTTAGCAGTTACTCCCAAATACCCTCTTACCCCAGCTCTGTCAACCACTAACAGACTCTCTGTTTCTATGGATTTGCCTATGCTGTACTTGACATATAAATAGAATCATATAATATGTTGCCTTTTATGACTGGCTTCTTTCAATTAATGTTTTCAAGTTTCACTCATATTGTAGCATGTATCAGTATTTCATTCCTTTTTATGACTGAATACTATTCCAGTGTTTGGATATACCACAACTTGTTTATCCATTCATGAGATGGGCACTTGGATTGTTTCTACCTTTTGGCTATTATGAATAATAATTCTATAAACATTTGTGTACTAATTTTTGTATGAACATATAATTTCAATTCTCTTGGGTTTCCACAATTTATTTAAAATTTTATTTACATGCTGCCTCGAACTGTTGCTTTGTTGTTTTGCCTATATGTTTTATGGTTCTACTAGATCGTCTGTCTAACACAGTTCCTACAAAGCTCCCTCTGTCCTAGCAAGTTTGCAAGACTGTCCCATCTATTATATTTCTCCTTCCCCTCTCCCCTACCATCCATATACTTCTACAAATATCATCATCGTCATTATCATCACCACCATCATAACACAACAATAAAAATTATTAGCAATTATTGAGTAGTTAAAAATACTAGGTAGTAATTCAAAAGGATGAGGTAAATCTGTATGTATTGACATAGAAAGATATCCAACACATAGTATGAAAAGAAAAAAGCAACTTACAGAGCGATACCTATAGTAGAATCTCATTTGTTTAAAAACAAAAACACAAAAACAACCCATATACAGCCATCTGGTTAGCTCAGTTGGTTAGAGCACAGTCTTGGAATACCAAGGTCAAGGGTTCCCCATACTGGCCAGCCACCATAAAAACAAACAAACAAAAACTCATATACAGGTGTATATGTGGATACATTTGTACATAAATGCCCTGAAAATGAAGGGACCCATAGGATAAACACCAATCTATTAACAGAGGTTTCCTTGGGAAAAAGAGGAGTAAAAAGCATAGAAAAGGAAACTTCACATTTTTTAAAATACATTTTTTGGGCCGAGCCCGTGGCGCACTCGGGAGAGTGCTGCGCTGGGAGCGCGGCGACTCTCCCGCCGCGGGTTCGGATCCTATATAGGAATGACCAGTGCACTCACTTCACTGGCTGAGTGCCGGTCACGAAAAAACGACAAAAAAATATATATATATATATATTTTTTTGTTTTGTTTTTGAATCTTTTACAGTGAAAAGTGTACTTCTATGCATATATTGCTTTGGGTAATTTTAAAAATCAATAAAAAGAAAAAAGTGTAATCATGAAGGGAAAATAAGTGAGTTTGAGAAACTAAAAGACAGAAAAAGAAATAGCAGGAAGGAGGAGGGCATAGATATTGTGGCATGTAGAGCAGAAGTTAATCAGTCTTAATAATAGAATACAATAGAACATTCAAATTTAAAAAAAGACATTTAGCTTGCACAACTCTGAGCATACTAAAAACTGCTGAATTGTACACTTTAAATAGATGGATTATATGATATGTAAATTATATCTCAATAAAGTTGTTTAGAAAAAACAGACATCTAAAGTTTCTAGAGCTAGTTTCAAGAATTCGGTTGCTTTAGAAAATTTAAAGCAACAACTGACTAATTTTTAGGAACTTTTCCTGACTTTAAACAGAGGCGGTGTTCCAGATAAAATACAGGATTCCCAGTTAAATTTGAATTTCAGAAAAACAATGAATAACTTTTTAATGTAAATGTGCCCTGTATGATATTTGGGACATGCTTATTTTATATCTGTATTTTTTATTTTCTAAATCTGGCAACCCTAAATAGAGGGGATTAAGTTTTGAATATCTTAATACTTCTTTAGCATCACCAAGGCATTTTTTTTTTCTAACTGTTGGTCTTTAATATAACTTCCCCAACCCCTCATTTTCTATCCCTGGGAAGGTTTTATAAGTGAGAAGCACTAAAAGTGATGTCTAACAGTTCAATCAAACATGACTAATTTTTAACTCTACCACATCGATGAGAAATCATTAGTCCTACATTACAAATGAGGTCACAATGGCAAAGCACAACTCCCAACTTCCATCTGCTTGGGATGCTATGAATGATGTTCCTGTCAGCTTCTGCCTTAGAGAGGAAAGGAGAGACCAAAGGTCTCCAAGAGAAGTAAGGCGTGGGGCCTTTGGTTCTGAGCACATCCTGAATTCTACCAGCCAAACCAATCTTCTATGGGATTCTGTTAATAAATTGGGAGTTTTTGTTTTTGCTGATATATATATATATATATAAAGATGACCAGTAAGGGGATCTTGACCCTTGGCTTGGTGTTGTCAGCACCACGCTCAGCCAGTGAGCGAACCAGCCCATCCCTATATAGGATCCAAACCCGTGGCCTTGGTGTTATCAGCACCGCACTCTCCTGAGTGAGCCACAGGCCGGCCCCTTTGTTTTTTGCTTTTATAACTACTTTGATTTTCTTTAGGATCTTGTCCTTTAAACAATTCTAGTCTTGTTTTTGCTGAACTCGGACAGAAGAATTAGTGCAGCTCTAGGGGATGGTCAGAGGCAGAGACAGAGGAGAGCTATAGTAGCTCGAGAACTGGACTTTTCATGACATTCAAGACTTTAGTGAACTTCCCCTCCAGGCTCTTTTTGATACTGCATACTATACACCCTCTTCACCCATGCTGGGAATATCCTCCTGTTTGCTGACTTTAGCATAGAAAGGTCAACAAAAAATTAGCCTCAGCTGAGGTTTCTCTTTCAGTCCAGGTGTTCTGTGGTTATGGTTATGTAGATCCTCCCACAAAGAGGAGGTGATTATCCTCCATTGGAGGGGTTTAGACAGAAATTTGACCACAATTTAGCAGAACATGTTTCTAAGCATCTTTTCACTTGTATGCTTGTTCATTCAACAAATCTTTGTTAAATCCATGGCCTAATGCTGAGCTAAGAAGTGGGATACAGAGATTTAAAGAAAAGAAAAAAAGAAAAAAAAAGACATAATCTCTATCTTTTTAAAAAAACTGACATAAAATTGTATATATTTATTGTGTACAACATGATGTTTTGCAATATTTATGCACTGTCGAATTAACATATGCATTACCTCACATAGATGTCATTTTTGTCGTGAGAACACCTAAAAATCTATTCTTAGCATTTTTCAAAGATACAATATATTATTAACTGTAGTCACCATGTTGTACAATAGATCTCTTGAACTTCTTCCTTATAACTAAAATTTTGTAACCTTTGACTGACATCTTCCCAACTCCCTCTTCTATCACTGCCCCAGCCTCTGGTAACCATACTACTGAGCCACAAAAAGAAGGAAATCCTGTCAATACTGCAATTAACATGAGATCTGCCCTCTTAACAAATTTTCATGTAAGCAATACAGTATTGTTGTCTATAGGTCCTATGCTGTACAGCAGATATCTAGAACTAATTCATTTGCATAACTGAAACTTTATACCAGTTAAACAACTCCCCACTTCTTCCTTCCCCCAGCCCCTGGTAACTACAGTTCTCTACTTCTATGGGTTTGAATATTTTAGGTACTTCATAAATATGAGATCATGCAATATTTGTCCTTCTTGACTAGCTGATTTCATTTAGCATAATATCCTCCATGTACATCCATGTTGTCACAAATGGCAGGATTTCGCTCTTTTTTTACAGCTGAATTATATTCCATTATATGTATATAACATATTTTCTTTATCAGTTTGTCTGTTGATGGACATTTGAGTTGTTTCCATAAGTTTAGCTACTGTGAATACTGCTGCAGTGAACCTGGGAGTACAGATATCTCTTTGAGATACTGATTTGATTCTTTTGGGTATGTACTCATAAGTGGGATTGCTGAATCATGTGGTGGTTTTATTTTTAATTTTTGAGGAACCTCCATACTGTTTTTCATAGTGGCTGCACCATTTTACATTCACATCAATAGAGTACAAGGGTTTCAGTTTCTTCACATGCTCACCAACACTTATCTTTTGTTTGTTTTGGTAATAGCCATCCTAACAGGTATGAGATGATATCTCATTGTGGTTTTGATTTGCATTTCTCTGGTTAGTGATGTTGAGCATCTTTTCAAATACCTGCTGGTCATTTGAATGTCTTCTTTAAAAAATGTCTATTCAAGTCCTTTGCCCGTTTTTAGTCAGGTTATTTTATTTTATTTTGCTATTGAGCTGTTTGAATTGCTTATATATTTTGGATATTAACCTTTATCAGATATACGGTTTGCAAGTATGAGTATTTTCTCCCATTCCATAGGTTGTCTCTTCATTGTTGATTGTTTTCTTTGCTGTGCAGAGGCATTTTAGTTTGATGCAATCCCACTTGTCTATTTTTGTTTTTGTTGCTTGTGCTTTTGGTGTCATATCGAAGAAATCATTGCCTGGACCAATGTCAAGAAGCTTTTTTCCCTATGTTCTTTTCTAGTAGTTTTACAGTTTCAGGTCCTCCGTTTAAGTTTTTAATCCATTTTGAGTTTGTTTTCTGTATATAATATAGGATAGGGGTCCAATTTTATTCTTTTGCATGTGGATAGCCAGTTTTTCCAACACCATTTATTGAAGAGACCATCCTTTTCCCATTATGTCTTCTTGCACTTTTGTCGAAGATCAGTTGTCCATGTATGCATGGGTTTAATTCTGGGCTCTCTATTCTGTTCCTTTGGTCTACATGTTTATCTTTATGCCAGTACCAAATGATTTAATTATTGTAGCTTTGTAATATATTTTGAAGTTTGGAAATGTGATGCCACCAGCTTTATTCTTCTTCCTCAAGATTGCTTTGGCTATTCTGGGTCTTTAGTGATTGCATATGAATTTTAGGATTGGTTTTTCTATTTCTGTAAGAAATGCCATTGGAATTTTGGTGGTGATAGCACTGAATCTGTAGATTGCTTTGGGTAGTATGAACATTTTAACAATATGAAGTTGTCCAATCAATGAACATGGAATGTCTTTCCATTTTTTGTGTATTCTTTAATTTTTTTTATCAGTGTTTTCTAGTTTTCTTTCTTTTTTCTTGAAGGAACACTGAATCTACTTCTTTCTTTCTTTCTTTATTTATTTATTTATTTTATTTTTTAAAAAATTTTTAATTATTTATTTATTTTTTTTAAATTTTATTTTGTTGATATACATTGTGGCTGATTATTGCTCCCCATCACCAAAACCTCCCTCCCTTCTCCCTCCCCCTCCCCCCAACAATGTCCTTTCTGTTTGCTTGTTGTATCAACTTCAAGAAATTGTGGTTGTTATATCTTCTTCCCCCCCCCCCGGTTTTGTGTGTGTGTGTGTGTGTGTGTGTGTGTGTGTGTGTGTGTGTGAATTTATATATTAATTTATAGCTCCCACCAATAAGTGAGAACATGTGGTATTTCTCTTTCTGTGCCTGACTTGTTTCACTTAATATAATTCTCTCGAGGTCCATCCATGTTGTTGCAAATGGCAGTATTTCATTCGTTTTTATAGCTGAGTAGTATTCCATTGTGTAGATGTACCACATTTTCCGTATCCACTCATCTGATGATGGGCATTTGGGCTGGTTCCAACTCTTGGCTATTGTAAAGAGTGCTGCGATGAACATTGGGGAACAGGTATACCTTCGACTTGATGATTTCCATTCCTCTGGGTATATTCCCAACAGTGGGATAGCTGGGTCGTATGGTAGATCTATCTGCAGTTGTCTGAGGAACCTCCATACCATTTTCCATAGAGGCTGCACCATTTTGCAGTCCCACCACCAATGTATGAGAGTTCCTTTTTCTCCGCAACCTCGCCAGCATTTATCGTTCAGAGTCTTTTGGATTTTAGCCATCCTAACTGGGGTTAGGTGGTATCTCAGTGTGGTTTTGATTTGCATTTCCCGGATGCTGAGTGATGTTGAGCATTTTTTCATATGTCTGTTGGCCATTTGTATACCTTCCTTAGAGAAATGCCTGCTTAGCTCTTTTGCCCATTTTTTAATTGGGTTGCTTGTTTTCTTCTTGTAAAGTTGTTTGAGTTCCTTGTATATTCTGGATATTAATCCTTTGTCAGATGTATATTTTGCAAATATTTTCTCCCACTCTGTTGGTTGTCTTTTAACTCTTTTAATTGTTTCTTTTGCTGTGCAGAAGCTTTTTAGTTTGATATAATCCCATTTGTTTATTTTTCCTGTGGTTGCCCGTGCTTTTGGGGTTGTATTCATGAAGTCTATGTCCAGTCCTATTTCCTGAAGTGTTTCTCCTATGTTTTCTTTAAGAAGTTTTATTGTTTCAGGGTGTATATTTAAATCCTTAATCCATTTTGAGTTGATTTTAGTATACGGTGAGAGGTATGGATCTAGTTTCATTCTCCTGCATATGGATATCCAGTTATCCCAGCACCATTTGCTGAAGAGGCAGTCCCTTCCCCAGTGAATAGGCTTGGTGCCTTTGTCAAAGATCAGCTGGCAGTAAGTGTGTGGGTTGATTTCTCTGGATTCTCTATTCTATTCCATTGGTCAGTGTGTCTGTTTTTATGCCAGTACCATACTGTTTTGGTTATTATAGCTTTGTAGTATAGCTTAAAGTCAGGTAGTGTTATGCCTCCAGCTTTATTTTTTTTGCTCAGCATTGCTTTGGCTATGCGTGGTCTTTTATTGTTCTATATAAATGACTGGATAGTTTTTTCCATTTCTGAGAAAAATGTCTTTGGAATTTTGATGGGGATTGCATTGAATTTGTATATCACTTTGGGTAGTATGGACATTTTCACTATGTTGATTCTTCCAATCCCAGAGCATGGGATATCTTTCCATCTTCTTGTATCCTCCCTAATTTCTCTCAGCAGTGGTTTGTAGTTCTCATTATAGAGATTTTTCACCTCCTTGGTTAACTCAATTCCTAAGTATTTTATTTTTTTGGTGGCTATTGTAAATGGGCAGGCTTTCTTGATTTCTCCTTCTGCATGTTCACTATTGGAGAATAGAAATGCTACTGATTTTTGTGTGTTGATTTTGTATCCTGCTACTGTGCTGAAATCATTTATCAATTCCAGCAGTTTTTTTGTAGAGGTTTTAGGCTGTTCGATATATAGGATCATGTCATCTGCAAACAGGGACAGTTTGACTTCATCTTTTCCAATCTGGATGCCCTTTATTTCCTTCTCTTCTCTGATTGCTCTGGCTAGTACTTCCAACACTATGTTGAATAGGAGTGGTGAGAGTGGGCATCCTTGTCTAGTTCCTGTTCTTAAAGGAAAAGCTTTCAGCTTTTCCCCCTTTTTAGTTTTCAACATAGAAGTCTCTCACCTCTTTGGTTAAGTTTATTCCTAAGTATTTTATCCTTTTTGATCCTATTGCAAATGGGATTGTTTTCTTAATTTCCTTTTTGGATGGATCATTGATGGTGTATAGAAATGCAACTGATTTTTGTATGCTGATTTTATATTTTGCAACTTTACTGAATTTGTTTATTAGTTCTAACAGTTTTTTGGTGGAATCATTAGGGTTTTCTTTATATAAGACCATGTCATTTGCAGATATAATTTTATGTCTTCCTTTCCAATTTGGATACCTTGTTCTTGCCTAATTCCTCTGCTAGGACTTCCAGTACTATGTTGAATAGAATTAGAAAGAGTGAGCATATTTGTCTTGTTCCTGATCTTAGAGGAAAAGCTTTCAGCTTTTCACCATTGAGTATGATGTTAGTTGTGGGCCTTCCATATATGGCCTTTATTACGTTGAGGTACATTCCTTCTATATCTAGTTTGTTAAGAGTTTTTTTTTTTTTTCTTTTTCTTTTTCTTTTTTTTTTAAAGATGACCGGTAAGAGGATCTTAACCCTTGACTTCATGTTGTCAGCACCACGCTCTCCCAAGTGAGCTAACCAGCCATCCCTATATAGGGATCCGAACCCATGGCCTTGGTGTTATCAGCACCACACTCTCTCAAGTGAGCCACGGGCCGGCCCTGAGAATTTTTTTTTTTTATCATGAAAGGGTGTTGACATCAAATGCTTTATAGTGACCAATGCCAACATTAAAAAGAAAAAAAAGATCTCAAATAACCTAACTTTACACCTCAAGGAACTAGTGAAAGAAGGACAATCGAAACCCAAAGTTAGAGTAAAAATAACAAAGATTAGAATAAAAAGAAATTAAATGAAGAATATAAAAACAATAGGAAAAAACCAACAAACTAAGAGTTGGTTTTTGAAAAGATAAACAAAATTGACAAACTCTCAGATAAACTTTAAAAAAAGAGTGATGGCTAAATGAAATCAGAAATGAAATAGGAAACAGTACAACTGATGCCACAAAAAATAAAAAGGATCATCAAAGACTATTATAAACAGTTATATGCCAACAAATTGAGTTTCCTTGAAGAAATGGATAAATTCCTAGAATCATGCAACCTACTAAGACTGAATCATGAAAAAATAGGAAATCTGAACAGACCAGGAATGAGTAAGGAAATTGAATCAATAATCCAAAGCCTCCCAACAAAGAAAAGCTTATGGGATGGCTTCACTGGTGAATTCTATCAAACATTTAAAGAAGAATTAACACCAGCCCTTCTTAAATTCTTCCTAAAATGGAAGAAGAAATAA
Source organism: Cynocephalus volans (assembly GCF_027409185.1). Taxonomy (NCBI): domain Eukaryota; kingdom Metazoa; phylum Chordata; class Mammalia; order Dermoptera; family Cynocephalidae; genus Cynocephalus; species Cynocephalus volans. Next base: position 41,611,457 of record NC_084476.1, on the reverse strand, counting down.
CATTTCTGAACTCATTTTATGAGGCCAGCAGCAGTCCTATTACCAGAGACAGACAAAGACACTACAAAAAAGGAAAATTACAGGCCAATATCCCTAATGGACATAGGTGCAAAACTCCTCAACAAAATACTAGCAAATAGAATTCAACAGCACATTAAAAAGATCATACACCACGATCAAGTGGGATTTATCTCTGGGATGCAAGGATCACTGAACATATTCAAATCAGTCAATGTGATATTCCACATTAATAGAATGAAGGATTAAAAACTTCATTATCTCAATAGATGCAGAAAAAGCATATGGTCAATTGATTTTCAACAAGGGCATCAAAACAATTCAATGGGAAAAGAATAGTCTTTTCAAGAAATGGTGCTGGTATAACTGGATATTCATGTACAAAAAAAGAAAGAAAATTGGGCCCCTGTTTCACATCGTACCCAAAAATTAATTCAAAATTGATTAAAGACCTAAATGTAAGATCTAAAACTATAAAACTCTTAGAAGGAGACAAAGGAGTATATCTTCATGACCTTGGATTAATAATTTCTTCAATATGACACCCAAAGCACAAGCAACCAAAGAAAAAACAAATTGGACTTCATCAAAATTAAAAACTTTTGTGCTTCAAAGCAAACTATCAAGAAAATGAAAAGACAACTCACAGAGTGGGACATTTGCAAATCAAATATTTGATAAGGGACTTCTACTCAGAAAAAAGAACTCTTACAACTCAGTTGTAAAAGACAAACTATTTAGTTAAAAAATGGGCAAAGAATCTGAATAGAAATTTATCCGAAGAATATATATAAATAGCCAATAAGCACATGAAAAAATACTCGACATCCTCATTAGTCATTAGGAAATGCAAATCAAAACCACAATGAAATATTACGTCATGGCCCCTAAGATGGCTAAAATCAAAAACAGAGGTAATAACAAGTATTGAGGAGGATCTGGAGAAATTGGGACCCTCATGCATTGTGGATGGGATTGTAAAATAGCACAGCTGCCTTGGAAAATTGTTTGGAAGGTCCTCAAAAAGTTAAACATAGAGTTACCATTTAACTCATCAATTCTACTCCTAAGTATATACCCAAGAGAAGTAAAAACATGTTCATACAAAAACTGGTACACAAATGTTCATAACAGCATTCTTCACAATAGCCAAAAGGTGGAAACAAGTCAAATGTTCATCATAGATGAATGGATAAATAGAATGTGGTATATTCGAACAATGGAATATAATTCAGCCATAAAAAGAGATGAAATACTGACAAATGCTACAACATGAATGAATCTTGAAAGCATTATGCTAAGTGAAAGAAGCCAGTTGCAAAAGACCACATATTATATGCTTCTATTAATGTGAAATGTCCGAAATAGCGAAATCCATAGAGATAGAAAGTAGATTAGTGTTTGCCAGGGACTGGGGAGAGAGGAGAATTGAGAGTATGGTATGGGGTGTCTTTTGGGGGTGATGATACGTTCTGGAATTAATGGTGCTGGTTGCACATCCTCATGAAACCGCTCACTTTCAGGGGGTGAATTTTATGTTCTATGAATTTTATCTTGGAAAAAAAAATTGAGCTATTGCCGGGTTGTTTTTCTAGGACCTGGCACCAGAGACTCCTCTTATAGGAGTGAGTTAAGATCAAGATCAGACTCGTAGTCTGTAGCCTAGGATAAAATCTTTAAGGGCCAAAGAAGGAAATATCTTGTTAATCGTGGGAGCCATGAGCCAGGGAGGACCTTAGAGGGACAGAACAGCTTCAAAATAGACATTCAGTACAACTCAGAGGCAGAGGGGTTACTAGGGCCCACTCTCCGAGAGGACCAATTCTTTGGAGACATAGCCTAGGAATTACTAGAAGCATTAAGGGTAGAAGGCTTAGCAGCAGTGTCAACCTTCAGACTAAAGTCTAGGTTGCTTGGTATAATATCCAGGCTTAAGAGAACTGGGAAGCACTTACTCCATATCATACAAATGCATCTTCTCCAGGAATACTTCCATGTCCTATTTTCCATGACTTCCATTCCCTCTTCTGTGCACCGCTAACACTCTATGCTTACATGTATTACTGCCCTTATATTAGATTGAAATTTTCTTTTATATTTGCCTCCGCCACTAAGAATAGGAGTCCCAAGATGATCAGGATGATGTTTTCTTTTTTTCTTTTTTTCTTTTTATTTTATTTTATTTTTTTAATTTTATTTTGTCGATATACATTGTAGCTGATTATTGCTCCCCATCACCAAAACCTCCCTCCCTTCTCCCTCCCCCCCTCCCCCCAACAATGTCCTTTCTGTTTGCTTGTTGTATCAACTTCAAATAATTGTGGTTGTTATATCTTCTTCCCCCCCCCCCCCCGGTTTGTGTGTGTGTGTGTGTATGTGTGTGTGTGAATTTGTATATTAATTTTTAGCTCCCTCCAATAAGTGAGAACATGTGGTATTTCTCTTTCTGTGCCTGACTTGTTTCACTTAATATAATTCTCTCAAGGTCCATCCATGTTGTTGCAAATGGCAGTATTTCATTCGTTTTTATAGCTGAGTAGTATTCCATTGTGTAGATGTACCACATTTTCCGTATCCACTCATCTGATGATGGGCATTTGGGCTGGTTCCAACTCTTGGCTATTGTAAAGAGTGCTGCGATGAACATTGGGGAACAGGTATACCTTCGACTTGATGATTTCCATTCCTCTGGGTATATTCCCAACAGTGGGATGGCTGGGTCGTATGGTAGATCTATTTGCAATTGTTTAAGGAACCTCCATACCATTTTCCATAGAGGCTGCACCATTTTGCAGTCCCACCAACAATGTATGAGAGTTCCTTTTTCTCCGCAGCCTCGCCAGCATTTATCGATCATAGTCTTTTGGATTTTAGCCATCCTAACTGGGGTTAGATGGTATCTCAATGTGGTTTTGATTTGCATTTCCCGGATGCTGAGTGATGTTGAGCATTTTTTCATATGTCTGTTGGCCATTTGTATATCTTCCTTAGAGAAATGCCTACTTAGCTCTTTTGCCCATTTTTTAATTGGGTTGCTTGTTTTCTTCTTGTAAAGTTGTTTGAGTTCCTTATATATTCTGGATATTAATCCTTTGTCAGATGTATATTTTGCAAATATTTTCTCCCACTCTGTTGGTTGTCTTTTAACTCTTTTAATTGTTTCTTTTGCTGTGCAGAAGCTTTTTAGTTTGATATAATCCCATTTGTTTATTTTTCCTTTGGTTGCCCGTGCTTTTGGGGTCGTATTCATGAAGTCTGTGCCCAGTCCTATTTCCTGAAGTGTTTCTCCTATGTTTTCTTTAAGAAGTTTTATTGTCTCAGGGTGTATATTTAAATCCTTAATCCATTTTGAGTTGATTTTAGTATACGGTGAGAGGTATGGATCTAGTTTCATTCTCCTGCATATCAATATCCAGTTATCCCAGCACCACTTGCTGAAGAGGCAGTCCCTTCCCCAGTGAATAGGCTTGGTGCCTTTGTCAAAGATTAGATGGCAGTAAGTGTGTGGGTTGATTTCTGGATTCTCTATTCTATTCCATTGGTCAGTGTGTCTGTTTTTATGCCAGTACCATACTGTTTTGGTTATTATAGCTTTGTAGTATAGCTTAAAGTCAGGTAGTGTTATGCCTCCAGCTTTATTTTTTTTGCTCAGCATTGCTTTGGCTATTCGTGGTCTTTTATTGTTCCATATAAGTGTCTGAATAGTTTTTTCCATTTCTGAGAAAAATGTCTTTGGAATTTTGATGGGGATTGCATTGAATTTGTATATCACTTTGGGTAGTATGGACATTTTCACTATGTTGATTCTTCCAATCCAAGAGCATGGAATATCTTTCCATCTTCTTGTATCCTCTCTAATTTCTCTCAGCAGTGGTTTGTAGTTCTCATTATAGAGATTTTTCACCTCCTTGGTTAACTCAATTCCTAAGTATTTTATTTCTTTGGTGGCTATTGTAAATGGGCAGGCTTTCTTGATTTCTCCTTCTGCATGTTCACTATTGGAGAATAGAAATGCTACTGATTTTTGTGTGTTGATTTTGTATCCTGCTACTCTGCTGAAATCATTTAACAATTCCAGCAGTTTTTTTGTAGAGGTTTTAGGCTGTTCGATATATAGGATCATGTCATCTGCAAACAGGAACAGTTTGACTTCATCTTTTCCAATCTGGATGCCCTTTATTTCCTTCTCTTCTCTGATTGCTCTGGCTAGTACTTCCAACACTATGTTGAATAGGAGTGGTGAGAGTGGGCATCCTTGTCTAGTGCCTGTTCTTAAAGGAAAAGCTTTCAGCTTTTCCCCATTCAGGATGATATTGGCAGTGGGTTTGTCATATATGGCTTTAATTATGTTGAGATACTTTCCCTCTATACCTAACTTATAGAGGGTCTTTGTCATGAATGAGTGCTGAACTTTATCAAATGCTTTTTCAGCATCTATAGAGATGATCATATGGTCCTTGTGTTTGAGTTTATTAATATGGTGTATCACATTTATTGATTTGCGTATGTTGAACCAACCTTGCATCCCTGGGATGAATCCCACTTGATCGTGATGAATAATTTTTCGTATGTGTTGCTGTATTCTGTTTGCTAGTATTTTAGTGAGGATTTTTGCATCTATATTCATCAAGGATATCGGCCTGTAGTTTTCTTTTTTGGTTATATCTTTACCTGGTTTTGGTATCAGGATGATGTTTGCTTCATAGAATGAGTTTGGGAGATTTGCGTCCGTCTCAATCTTTTGGAATAGTTTGTAAAGAATCGGTGTCAATTCCTCTTTGAATGTTTGGTAAAATTCTGCTGTGAATCCATCTGGTCCTGGGCTTTTCTTTGTTGGGAGCCTTCTGATAACAGCTTCAATCTCCTTTATTGTTATTGGTCTGTTCAAATTTTCTACGTCTTCACGGTTCAGTTTTGGGAGCTTGTGTGTGTCCAGAAATTTATCCATTTCCTCCAGATTTGCAAATTTGTTGGCGTATAGTTGTTTATAGTAGTCTCGAATGATTCCTTGTATTTCAGATGAATCAGTTGTAATATCGCCTTTTTCATTTCTAATTTTTGTTATTTGAGTCTTCTCTCTTCTTTTTTTTGTTAGCCATGCTAATGGTTTGTCAATTTTATTTATCTTTTCAAAAAACCAACTTTTTGATTCGTTGATCTTTTGAATTGTTGTTTGGTTTTCAATTTCATTCAGTTCTGCTCTGATCTTAATGATTTCTTTCCGTCTGCTAACTTTAGGATTGGATTGTTCTTGTTTTTCTAGTTCTTTAAGGTGAAGTGTTAGGTTGTTCACTTGCCATCTTTCCATTCTTCTGAAGTGAGCATTTAATGCAATAAATTTTCCCCTCAATACTGCTTTTGCAGTATCCCACAGGTTTTGGTATGATGTATCATTGTTTTCATTAGTTTCAATAAACTTTTTGATTTCCTGCTTGATTTCTTCTTGGACCCATATGTCGTTAAGTAGAATGCTGTTTAATTTCCATGTGTTTGTATAGTTTCCAGAGTTTTGTTTGTTATTAATTTCTAGTTTTAATCCATTGTGGTCTGAGAAGATACATGGGATAATTCCAATTTTTTTGAATTTATTGAGACTTGATTTGTGACCTAATATGTGATCTATCCTGGAGAATGATCCATGTGCTGATGAGAAGAATGAATATTCTGAGGTTGTTGGGTGGAATGTTCTGTAGATATCTGCCAATTCCAATTGGTCTAGAGTCTTGTTTAGATCTTGTGTTTCTCTACTGATTCTTTGCCTAGATGATCTGTCTAATATTGACAGTGGAGTGTTCAGGTCCCCTGCTATTATGGTATTAGTGTCTATTTCCTTCTTTAGGTCTAATAGAGTTTGTTTCATAAATCTGGCTGCTCCACCATTGGGTGCGTACATATTTATGATTGTTATGTCTTCTTGATGGATCAGTCCTTTTATCATTAAGTAGTGTCCCTCATTGTCTCTTTTTATGGTTTTTAGTTTAAAGTCTATTTTGTCAGATATAAGAATAGCCACTCCAGCTCGTTTTTCTTTTCTGTTTGCATGGTAAATCTTTTTCCATCCTTTCACTCTTAGTCTGTGTGAATCTTTATGGGTGAGGTGGGTCTCTTTTAGGCAGCATATAGTTGGGTCCTGCTTTTTGATCCAGTCAGCCAGTCTGTGTCTTTTAATTGGGGAATTTAAGCCTTTAACATTAAGAGTTGTTATTGAAAGGTGTTGATTTATTCCTAGCATTTTATTGGTTGTTTGGTTGTCTTAGGTGTCTTTTGTTCCTTGCTTTCTGATTTATTGTTTGGTTTCTTTGTTTGTTGGTTCCTTAGGTTGTAGATAGTGTTTTTGTTAGCTTGTTTTCTCTTCATGAATGCCATTTTTATTGTACTAGCGGGTTTAGATTTTTCTTAGGTTTTTATGGCAGTGGTAGTTATTTTTCAGGAACCAAACCCAGTACTCCCTTGAGGATTTCTTGTAAGGGTGGTCTTGTGGTAGTGAACTCCCGCAGTTTTTGTTTGTCTGAGAAATATACTATTTGCCCCTCATTTCGGAAGGATAGCCTTGCAGGGTAGAGTATTCTTGGCTGGCAATCTTTGTCTTTTAGTATTTTGAAAATATCATCCCATTCCTTTCTAGCTTTTAGGGTTTGTGATGAAAAGTCTGATGTTAACCTGATTGGGGCTCCCTTATAGGTGATTTGACGCTTCTCTCTTGCAGCTTTTAAGATTCTCTCTTTGTCTCTGAGTTTTGCCAATTTGACTATGACATGTCTTGGAGAAGGCCTTTTTGGGTTGAATACGTTTGGAGATCGTTGAGCTTCCTGGATCTGAAGATCTGTGATTTTTCCTATACCTGGGAAGTTTTCTGCCACTATTTTCTTGAATATGTTTTCAATGCAATCTCCATTTTCCTCCCCTTCTGGAATACCCATGACTCGGATATTTGAGCGCTTGAGGTTGTCTGATATCTCTCTCAGATTTTCTTCCATGTCCTTGATTCTTTTTTCTTTCTTTTTGTCTGCTTGTGTTATTTCAAACAGCCCATCTTCAAGTTCAGAGGTTCTCTCTTCAACTTCGACAAGCCTGCTGGTTAAACTCTCCGTTGTGTTTTTTATTTCGCTGAATAACTTCTTCAGTTCAACAAGTTCTGCTACATTTTTTTTCAGGACATTGATTTCCTTGTATATTTCCTCTTTCAGATCCTGTATACTTTTCCTCATTTCATCATGATGTCTAGCTGAGTTTTCTTGTATCTCATTCAGTTTCCTTAGAGTTATCACTCGAAATTCCTTGTCAGTTATTTCAAGGGCTTCTTGTTCTATAGGATCTAGAGTATGAGATTTATTAACTTTTGGTGGTGTACTTTCTTGATTTTTTGTATTTCTGGTGTCTTTTTTTTGGTGTTTATTCATTGTGGCAGGGGGTTTCACAGTCCACCGGTTTGAGACTAATGACTAACTAGGATGTTGCTGTGGTTGCCAATTTGGTATGGCTCCCGCCGTGACTGCTCAGTTGACCTCTAGTGTCTTGTGTGTGTGGTTGCCTCGGGTCTTGGGCTTCTCCGCGGATCCACCTTTCTGGTCAGCTTGTACTCTGCTGGGCTGGTGGATCACGTACCACAGGGTGTGTGATCTCTGTTGAGCTTTCACTTTCTGTACAGGACTTCTCCCCGGTCCGTGTGCTCTGGCCCAGGCTGTTAGATCGTGCAGTGGCGACCCCACAGGGTGTGTGGTTTCTGTCGAGTCTCCGCCTCCCTGGCCGCACGTCTCCCCCCTCTGTGCACACTGTGCTGGGCTGGGGTGTGTCTTCTGCACCCCTCGTCTATCAGCTGGGCCTTCAAGACCCTGCTCAGCACCGCCTCGCCCAGGAAGTCTACCAGGTTTCTGCTAGGCACAGACGACCGGTCTCTCTGGGTGCCTTTGTAGCACTGTGTAGATCTTTCTCGGGTCTTGTTCACCTTTGTATCCCCCCGGTATAAACCGAGTCTAGTGCCCGCCTGCAGCCTGCTCTCCGGCAGGTTCAAGCGGACCTGGGAACTCTCCTATCACACTATTCCCAACCAGAAATTCGTTACGCTTTTTTCCAAACTGGTGGTCACAGAGATGGTATCTGCCTCCCAGTAACAGGAAGTTTACCGGGGCCGGAGTCCAGGGTGTGGTGGAGTGACAGTCGGCCCGCCCGTACTTCCTAGCCCTCCCCACACTGGTCGGGACGCCCCACACCCCCAGCCCCGCCAGAGAACCGCGGAGGGAGTGGGAGAGGAGGCCGGCCCGCAGGGTCTGGAAAGCCCCGCGCCAGGCCAAGCAAATGGGCTCAGTGATGGCCGAAGGATGATGTTTTCTTTATCTGGTAACTTAAGGACCTAGCAAAGGCCTGACCCCTGCAAAGAACTCAGTAAATACTTGTTGAACTGGGGAAGACTTGAAGAGACAACAGCAGTACTTCATTCAGGACAGAAAGATATAGTGATTATTATGTGTGTGTGTGTGTGTGATATATATATATGCACACACACACACACACGTACATATACATATTTAAATTTTTTCATAAAATAACATAACAGGCTCACTATAATAGTTTGTAACACCTCTATGTTTTGATGTGATGATTTTGTCATGTATTGTAGATATCAGGCTCACTTCTCCTACACTAAAGTCCCTTGAAGTCAAGGATTCTGTCTTTTCTTATTTTTTTTAAGTATAGAAAAAAATTTATTAGAAATATGTTGAATACATTTTGAAATATAGCTCAGTATTTCCAAACAAAGTAAGTTGGAAGAGGAGGAGGGACTCTACACCTGGAGACAGATGACTGGTCACAGCCTGTCCCTGGGGTGTTGCAGGAGTCAGCCTATGGCTCACATTTTATGCAGGGCAGAGGGGCAAGGGCTGGCCTTGACAGTTGCTTTGCTCCTCCCAGGCTCAGCTCAAGGTCAGGGCTCAGCCCCCCCGGCCTCTTCAGGGATGGACTCCTGGAGAAAAGCTGCTTCCTACAGAGGCTAACAGTAAGGAGTCCAAGAGGACTGTCTTGGACAATAGCTAACATGCCTTTGCATGCAAGGTCTTGGAAAAAGGGCAGCAACTGAGATATGGGGGTATCAATAACTCAGCAGGGGTCTTCCCCCTTCTTAGTGCTGGGGCCTTGGAGGTAAATCTGATTAGTTCAGCAGGCCGAGGATGTGCTCTGGCCCAAAGACAAGAGGTCCAGTTGGCCACCACTAGGAGCACTTCTCTGTGTCAGCAGAAGCATGCACAGGGTCAGGGCTCCCCTCCAGAGCCCACTTCAGCCCTCAGAAGTCAGCCTTGGAGTCACATGTCACATGCAGTTTACTAACAAGCAATGTAGAGCCATCTGCTCCACTGAAGAACAGCTGCTGCCAATGGGTACCCAGGTGGGCCAGGAGGCCTAGTTCTCCTTGGCCAGGGCTACCAGTTTGACTGGGAGAGAATAGATGGTAGGTAGATGAGGCTAGGCACTTGACTTAGTCAAGTAACCATACCTGAAGGTAATCCTTAAGTCAATCATATGCCCAGCTTTGGTTTCTCAACAAGGAACCAATCCAGCTTGTAAACCCCAGAGTACTGAATAGACAGGGACTCTGTCTTACTCATCTTTTTATCCTCCCACAGCATCCAGCACACTGGATAGATGCTCAGTAATGAGTTTTTATTTAAATTTAGTTAAGCAGGTTTAGGAAAATCTGGCTTGGAAAAGAGCCTCATATATCTTAAGACAAGGTGCTAGAATTGACTTATGAGGAAGGGATGGGTTTCTGTGTTTGGCAGTAAAGTTGGTATAGGCCACCCTGTTGTCTGTGGAGGCATACTGTAGGAAGTACTAGAAGCATTAATGGTGAAGAATTCAGGAGTTACCTGTCTTGTTGCCTCCAGCAAACTTGAACACTTGAGGATTTCCATTTTATTATATTTTTTAATTCTTTGAAAAAAGAGACAAAATCTTGTTTTTAGACAGATATCCTCAGCAAGAAAGGGTAAGGCTCTAGTGAAGTCATCACTAGCAGCCAGCATCCCAGAGGGACATATACAGACGGACATCCTTCTCATCATTTCTCTCCTCTTTTTTCAGGACAAGAGAGATATCTACAAGCCAACAACAGAGAACTCAACACAATTTTTGGATATCCAGTGAGTATTTTAGAGAATTTCAGAAGGGGGGTGGTGTTCTGCTTTGCAGGGGGAGCAGGAAACTCACTGTAGATGTGGATCCTACAACATAGATTCTACTTTCTTTCAGGCTCCTATACAATTAGGGCTGGTTCAGTGAGGGCTCAGAAACCAAAATTACTCCAGTGACCTAAGCTCAGGGGAGAATATGTCTCAGATTTTGAGTTTATATGAAACTCCTAGAAAGGAAATATTGTAGTTTTTTCTTGCACAAGTGAAAGCATAGTTCTACAATTTTCTGTTTTCACTTACACATCTATTTATGACAGCACATATAGATCTACTACTTCATTCATTTAATAGTGGCATTGTTTTCTATTATATGGATAAAACTTAATTTATTTAACCAGTCTCCTACTGATGAACATTTGAAATATCTCTAGTGCTTTGCTGTGATAAATGGTCTTGAATTATATATTTTTGGCATATTTGTGTGAATATATCTTATACAAGTTTCCTAGAAGTAAGTTGGCTGGGCCAAAAGCAAAGCACATTATGAATTACAATACATATTGCCAGATTGCCCTCCCAAAAAAATTATATTCATTTACATTTCTACTTACATTAGAGACTGCCCATTTCTCCACATTCCTGCCAAACTGGTTGTTAGCAATCTTTTTCATCTTTGCCAGGCTCTTAGATGAAAAACGACATCTTTTCTTAGTTTTCAGTGTGATTGATAATCCTTTTGTGTCAACTGGCCTTTTGTATTTCTTTTTCTGAAAACTACTTATCAATGATCTTTGCCCATTTTCTATTGAATTGTTCATTTTCCACTTATTTATTTATGAATAAGTAACTCATAAAAAGAAAATTCATGTTCCAACACCCCATTCTTGCCCACTTCTGCTTCCCAGAGGGAACTGCTTTTATTAATTCCTTGGCATTCATCAGTGCTTCTTTGTGCAAATAAATGCAAATATAAATATGTATTCTTATTCTCCCACTTTTTTATACTAATCTTTTTTTTTTTTTTAAGATGACCAGTAAGGGAATCTTAACCCTTGACTTGGTGGTGTCAGCACCATGCTCTCCGAAGTGAGCTAGCCAGCCATCCCTATATAGGGATCCGAACCTGTGGCCTTGGTGTTATCAGCACCACACTCTCCCAAGTGAGCCACAGGCCAGCCCTGCTACTATTCTGAAACAATATATCCTGGAGATGGTTTCATAATCATAATTTCATAATAGCTTTTTCCTCTTTTTTCTCAGCTGCATAATATTTCCTGTTCAGGTTTAATATACTTTATTTAACCATTTCCTTGTAAATGGATATTTGGTTTGTTTTTAATCTTTTATAATTATAAGCAAAGTTTTTATATATATGTTATTTTATGTATATGAAGATATATATATATAGACAAGGGTACTTCAAAAAGTTCGTGGAGGCCGGCCCGTGGCTCACTCGGTAGAGTGCGGTGCTGATAACACCAAGGCCACGGGTTCGGATCCTATATAGGGATGGCCGGTTTGCTCACTGGCTGAGCGTGGTGCTGACAACACCAAGCCAAGGGTTGAGATCCCCTTACCAGTCATCTTTAAAAAAAAAAAAAAAAAAAAAGTTCGTGGAAAAATAGAATTAAAAGATAATACAAATCTTTCCATGAAACTTTTGAACTCATTATCTTTTTTTTTTAGGAATTTATTTTTTAAGTGAAATATATTGGTTGTACATATTTATGGGGAACAGAGTTATATTTTAATACATGTATACAATGTGTAATCATCAAATCAGGGTAGTCAGCAAACTCATCACTGCAAAAATTTATTGTTTCTTTGTGATGAGAACATTTGAATTCCTCTCTCCTAGCCATTTGAGAACATACAATAAATTATTGTTAACTGTAGATGCCTAGCACTACTGTACACCACTAAAACTTATTTTTGTATGTTCTCAAATGGCTAGGAGACAGAAGCTCAACTCACTTTGTGAATAGTGCTGCAATAAACATGGTGGTGCAGATATCTTTTTAGTATGCTAATTTCCTTCCCTTGGGAAAAGTACCCAGCAGTGGGATTGTGAAATTAAATAGTAGTTCCATTTTTAGTTTTTTGAGGAACCTCCGTACAGTTTTTCATAATGGCTACACTAAATTACATTCCCACCAACAGAGTATAAGAGTTCTGCTTTTTCCACATTCTCACCAGCATTTATTTTTTGTCTTTTTGATAATAGCCATTCTACCAGGTGAGATGATATCGTATTGTGGTTTTGCTTTGCATTTCCCTGATGATTAGTGATGTTGAGCATTTTCTCATATACCTGTTGGCCATTTGTATGTCCTGTTTTGAGAAATATCTACTCAGGTCAATTTTTAATTGGATTATTTGTTTTTTTGCTGTTGAGTTGTTTAAGTTCCTTGTATATTCTGGATATTAATCCCTTGTTCGATGAATAGCCTGGAAATATTTTCTCCCATTCTTCTGGTTGCCTTTTTTGCTCTGTAGATTGTTTCTTTTGATAACACAGAAGTTTTTTAGTTTTAGTTTTGTTTCGGTTTTTGGTGGCGGGCTGATAGGGGGATCCACTTTTTAGTCTGATGTAATCCCGTCTGTCTATTTTTGCTTTTGTTGCCTGTGCTTTAGATGTCTTCTCCATAAAATTTTTGCCCAGACCAATATCTTAGAGTGTTTCCACTATGTTTTCTTTTAGTAGTTTTATAGTACCAGGTTTTACATTTAATTCTTCAATCCATTTTGAGTTGATTTTAGTATATGGTGAGAGATAGGGGTCTAGTTTTATTTTCTCCATGTGGATATGCAGTTCTCCCAGCACCATTTATTGAAGAGGCTGTCCTTTCCCCAATGTATGTTCTTGGCACCTTTGTGAAAGATCAGTTGGCTGTAGATACATGGATTTATTTCTGTGTTCTCTATTCTGTTCCATTGGTCCATGCATCTGTTTTATGCCAGTACCATGCTGTTTTGATTACAGTAGCTTTGTAGTATATTTTGAAGTCAGGTAGTGTAAGGCCTCCAGCTTTGGTCCTTTTGCTCAGGATTGCTTTGGCAATTTGGGGTCTTTTGTAGTTTCATATGAATTTTAGGATTATTTTTTCTATTTCTGTGAAGAATATCATTGGTATTTTGATAGGAGTTGCATTGAAGCTGTAGATTGCTTTGGGTAGTATGGTCATTTTGGCAGTATTAATTCATCCAATCCATGAACATGAGATGTCTTTCCATCTTTTGGTGTCCTCTTTAATTTCTTTCATCAGTGTTTTGTAGTTTTTATGGTAGAGATCTTTTACCTTCTTGGTTAAATTTATTCCAAGGTGTTTTATGTTTTTGGTAGCTATCGTAAATGGGATTCTTTTGACTTCTTTTTCTGCTAGTTCATTGTTGGTGTATACAAACACTACTGATTTTTGTGTGTTGATTTTGTATCCTGCAACTTTACTGAATTCATTGATCAGTTCTAAGAGTTTTTTGGTAGAGTCTTCAGGTTTTTCTCTATATAAGATCATGTCATCTGAAAACAAGGATAAATTAACTTCTTCTTTTCCAATTTGGATGTCTTTTATTTCTTCCCTTGCTCTGGCTAGAACTTCTGGTACTATGTTAAATAAGAATGTGAGGTACTGTGTTAAAAAGAATGAGGGCACCTTTGTCTTTTTCCTGTTCTTAGAGGAAAAGCTTTCAACTTTTTCCTATTCAGGATGTTAGCTATGGGTTTGTAATATATAGTCTTTATTATGTTGAGATATTTTCTTTCCATACCATATTTGTTGAGAGTTTTTATCATGAAGGGATGTTGAACTTTATCAAAAGCTTTTTCTGTATGTATCAAGATGATCACATGGTTTTTGTCCTTCATTTTATTGATGTGGTATATCTCGTTTATTGATTTGCATATGTTTAATCATCCTTGCATCCCTGGGATAAATCCCGCTTGATCATGGTGTATACTCTTTTCAATGTGCGTTTGAATTTGGTTTGCTAGTATTTTGCTCAGAATTTTTACATCTATGTTCATCTGGGATATGGCCTGCAGTTTTCTTTTTTGTTGTTGTGTTCTTGTCTGATTTTGAAATTAGGGTGATGCTGACCTCATTGAAGGAGTTTGTGAGAATACCTCTGCTTTAATTTTTTGGGAAAAATTTAGGAAGAATTTTTTAAAAGTTTGGTAGAATTCAGCAGTGAAACCATTTGGTCCTGGGCTTTTCTTCATTGGGAGACTGCTGATTACTGATTCAGTCTTGTTACTCATTATTGGTCTGTTCAAGTTTTCTGTTTCTTCTTGGTTCAGTCTTGGTAGATTGTATGTGTCCATGAATATATCCATTTCCTCCAGATTTTCCAATTTATTGGCATATAGTTGTTCATAATAGTCTCTAGTGATTCTTTATATTTCTGTGATATCAGCTGAAGTGTGTTCTTTTTCATTTTTGATTTTCCTATTTGGTTCTTTTCTCTCTTTTTCTTTCTTAGTCTAGCTAATGGTTTGTTAATTTTGTTCATCTTTTCAAAAACCAACTCTTGTTTCATTGATCTTTTGTATGGTTTTTTTGGGTCTCTATTTCATTTAGTTGCTCTGATATTTATTATTTCTTTTCATCTACTTATTTTGGGATTAGATTGTTCTTGTTTTTCTAGTTCCTTGAGGTGTGTTAGGTTATTTATTTGGAATCTTTCTACTTTTTTGATGTAAGCACTTATTGCAGTCAACTTCCCTCTTAGTACTGCTTTTGCAGTATCCTGTAGGTCTTGGTATGTTGTGCTTCTATTTTCATTTGCTTCAAGGAAACTTTTCATTTCTTGTTTAATTTCTTCTTTGACCCATTGGTTGTTCAGGAGCATATTGCTTAATTTCAGTGTTTGTATAGTTCCCAAAATTTCACTTATTATTGCTTCCTAGTTTTATTCCATTGTGGTCTGAAAAGATACTTGATATGATTTCCATTTTTAAAAAATTGTTGAGACTTGATTTGTGGCCTAGCATGTGGTCTATACTGGAGAATGACCCATGTACTGGTGAGAAGAATGTATGTTGTGGAGTTGTTGGCTGAAATTCTGTAAATGTCTGTCAAGCCAATTTGATCTATACACAATTTAAACCCAGTGTTTCTTCATTTATTTTTTGTCTAGATGATCTGTTCAATGATGAGAGGGGGTGTTGAAGTACCCAGGTATTATTGTATTAGGATCTATCTCTTCCTTTAGATTCAATAATATTTGCTTTATATATTTGGATGCTCCAATGTTGGGTGCATATATATTTACATGTGTTATATCCTCTTGCTCAACTGATCCTTTATCATTATACTCCATCCTTGTGTCTTTATAGTTTTTGGTTTAAAGTCTGTTTTATCCAATATAAGTATAGCTGTTCCTTCTTGGTTTTTTTTTTTTTCCATTTGTGTGGAATATCTTTTTCCATCCATTCACTATTAGTTGATGTGTGTCTTTACAGGTGAAGTGAGTTTCTTTTAGGCAGCATATAGTTAGATCTTACTTTTTAATCCATTCAGCCAGTCTATATCTTTTATTATTTTTTTTTTATTTATTTATTTATTTATTTTTTTAATTTTTTTTTTCAGTCTATATCTTTTAAATGGAAAATTTAATCCATTTACATTCGAGGTTGTTATTGAAAGATATTGCCTTACTCCTGATATTTTATTAATTTTTAAAGGTTGTTTTATATATCTTTTGTTCCTTTCTTTCCCTTTTATTGTTTGTCTTTGGTGGTTTCTTGTAGTGATGAGATATAATTTCTTTCCCTTTTTCATTTGTGTATCTGCTGTACCAGTGAGTTTTATTTTTTCACATGTTATCATGATGGCAGTTATCATTATTTTGCTGCTAGAAGGAGGACTCCATTAAGGATTTCTTGTAGAACTGGTCTTGTTGTGGTGAATTTCCACAGTTTTTGTTTGTCTGGGAAAGACACTGTTTCTCTTTCATTTCTGAAGGATAACTTAACTGGGTATAGTATTCTTGGCTGACAGGTTTTTTTTTCTTGCAGCTCTTTGAATATATCATCACACTCTCTCCTGTGAAATCTGCTGTTAGTCTGATGGGGATTCTATTATAGGTGTCTTGATGCTTTCTTCTTGCTGTTTTTAGACTTATCTCTTTGTCTTTTACTTTGACAGTTTGACTACAGTGTTTCTCAGAGAGCACCTTTTGGAGTTAAATCTGTTTGGGGATCTTTGAGCCTCTTTGATCTGGAAGTTTATCTCTCTCCCAATACTTGGGAAGTTTTCAGCTATTATTTCATTAGATTGGTTTTCAATGCCTTTTCCTTTCTGTTCTCCTTCCAGAACACCTGCGATGTGGATTTTTGTACACTTAAATTATTCCCATGGATCTCATAGGCTTTCTTCATTTAAATTTTTTTTTTCCCAACTGGGCTATTTCAAAAAGCCTGTCTTCAAGTTCAGAAATTCTTTCTTCTGCTTGATCTAGCTGGTTGCTTAAGCTCTTGGTTGAATTTTTTATTTCATTTAGTTAATTATTTAGTTCCAAGATTTCTGCTTAATTCTTTTTTTATGATTTATATATCTCTGTTAAATTTCTCCTCCAGACCTTGAATTTTTTTTTTTTCATTTCATTGTATTGTTTATCTATATTTTCTTGCATCTCATTGAGTTTCCTTAAGATTATTATTTGGAATTCCTTTTTTGGCATTTCATAGATTTCCTTTTCTTTGAGGTCTGGTACTAGAGAATTATTGTTTTCCTTTGATAGTGTCATGTTTCCTTGTTTTTTCATGTTTCTTGTATCCCTACATTGATGTCTGGGCATCTGGTGGAAGTCACTTCTTCTAATTCTCTGGAGTACCTTTTGAAGGGAGGGACTCTTTCCTCTAGATAAGTTCTATACTGTCAGTTGGTTAGGGTGTTTTAGGTGTAGTCTCTGTGTGATTTCTTTGACTGTATTCAATTTTGGAGTTGTCTGTGAGTGCCTCCATGGCCTAGGCACTGGGGCACTCAGCAGCTTCTTGCTGAAGTGGGTCACACTGGGCTCAGTTGCTGGGGTCATGGATGAGGTCTCAGGCTCTTGGGAGAAGTGTTAGGGTGCTCTGTAGCTCCTCAGCTGGTGTGGGCAGCCTGAGGAAGGCTCACTGGGGCCCCAGCCAGGATCCTGTGCCCCTAGTAGAGATACTGGGGTACTCTGCAGCTCCTCAGCTTAAATGGGAAACCTGGGCAGGATTGCTGAAGTCACAGCCAGGACCTTGGACTTTGAGGAAGACAATGAGGGACTCAGCACCTCCTCAGCTGAAGTGGGCAACTCTGGGTGGGGTCACTGAGGCTTCAGACTGGCCCCCTGTACCCGCAAAAGAGGTGTTGGGGTGCTCTGCAACTCCTCAGCTGGAGTGGGCTGCCCCATGCAAGGTCACTGGGGTCATGAGCAGGCCCCAGGGACCCCAAGACAGTTGCTGGTGTGCTCTGAAGCTCCCCAGCTAGAGTGAGTGACCCTGGGTGAGCTCATTGGAACTACACATGCAACTCTGTGCCCCTGGGAGAGGTGCATGGGTACTCCACTGAAGATAGCAGGGCCATCAGTGGTGGCAGAGGCCCTTCTCAGTTGGCTCTCTGTCCTGAGGGTGGACTCTGTACTCTGCTGAACTGTCTGTATTAGTCTGTTTCTGTTGCTGATAAGAGAATACCTGAAACTGGGTAATTTATTAAAAAATGAAATTTATTTCTTACGGTTTTGTAGGCTGGGAAGTCCACAGTCCAGGGGACACATCTGGTATTGGCCTTCTTCTGGGTTGGAACTCTCTACAGGGTCCCATGGCAACCATGGTGTCACCTGGCGATAACAGGCTGAGCAAGAGAGTCAACCTTCTCACTTACCCTCTTTTTAAAGTCATCAGAACCACACCCCTGTCAACCCATTAAACCATGAATAGATCAATCCATTCACAAGGGCACAGTCTCCTCTGGATGCAATCACCTCATAAAGGCCCTACCTTTCACCACCACGTTGGGGGCTAAAGTTCCAACATGAGCTTGGGGGCACATTCAAACTACAACACCACTTGTTCCCAGGGGCACAGGGTGCTGTGTCACAATGCCAGAGTCACAGTGTGATGAGGAGGCCTTAGGGCTGTGGAGATACTGGGGCTATTGGGCCCCAGGGCAGATTGCACTCAGGTGTTGGCTCTGATCCCAAAATGGCAATGTGCTAGGGTAGTTTAGGAACCAGTGTATGGGATGGCTTAGCATGAACTCCCTCTCTGGAGCAGTGCAATTGTGTGGGCTCCCAGCAGCTCCCCACACTGGGCTCATAGCCCGCAAGGGCTGCATGGCTCTCCTGTAGCTTGAATTTCAGGTGTCTGAGGTGCAAGCAGGGACTGCTTGGAACTCCCTCTGCCTACCCTCTTCCTGCAGCAAAGAGTCTCTCCTGGCTCCAAGCCAATCTTGGTCAAGTGCTGCACTTGTCTTTCTATGCTGCCATCGCAAGCTTCTGAACCTCAAAAGGGTCTTCCTTATCCTTTTGCTAAATTTTGATGTTTTCTCTCAGATAATTAATTCAACATTTGACTATCTACTTGTTTTGGACTTTCTTTGCATCAGAGGCAGGAGCTGGGTGCCTCTAGTCAGGCATCTTTAACCCACTGCCTGTATTTTAATTGTTTCTCCATGAACTTTTTGAAGCACTCTCACATATAGCTGTAAGTATATAAAAATACACATAGCCATATATGTTTGTAGTCTCTGCAGGGCAGTGGCTTATGATTTCTGAGTTACAGTGGTTCTGGATCGTAACAATGTTCAGAGTATGGCCATGGAAGTAGGTTTTTCTCTCCTCTGTCTTCTATGCCTGCATAAGAAGCAATAAAGTAAAGTAAAACTAGGCTTTGGCCTCAGACAGACCTGATTTTGAATACAGCTCTACCCCTTACTAACCTTAGAACCTGAGGCAAGTTGCTTAACTTCTCTGATCTTCAATTCCTTCATCGGTAAAATGGGCATAATAATGTCCACCTCACACGGTGGTCTGGGTTTGTGAAAATGTTAGTTCTCTTTCTCTGAGAAACCATTACCCCTTGGAAAAGGGTACCTGTCTCATTCATCTCTGCATCCACAGTTCCTTTCACAATGTTTGACACATACATATTTGGCATTTAATAAATACATGCTGAATATTTAATTAGTAAATAAACAGATTTGACTGATTCTTACATATTTAACAATGATTTCATTTTCTTGGCCCTGCCCATTGCTCATTTTCCTACTAGTTCCCTAATTTGTTCCACTCTGACTCGTTTTCCTCTTCCCAACCCTGAAGTATTGATTCCCATTATATATTCGACTTTCTGTTCTCCTCTATTTCCCCACTGAGCCTTCAGTCAGGTATCGCTCCCAAAGAAATAAATAGCCCAAACCAAAATTTACCACCTCTAATATGCTTGCATTTTATTACCTCTGCCAAAAGAAATAAACAGTGAAGAAATTCATAGTTGAGATGGTCTACATTCTTGAGATATCGCTTCTATTTGATGTTTAAGAGTAGAACAAAACATTCTAGTTGCCAAGTTAGTGAAGAAATACTGTTTCTATCTTGAAGCAGAATCAGCACAACTTTTGTCTTAGTTTGCTAAACAAATGCTACCCAGGTGAATAGAAACCTGAAATGTAATATTAATTTGCTATAAAATCAAATGGAAAATCAACAGTGAAGACCAGCTGCTTCAGTAAGACTACCTCTCAGAAGATCTTTGGGTCTCAGTAGTAGAGCCATCTGGTCTTAGACACTGAGAAATTCAAAGTATCTTACAATGAAAGAAAACTGTTTCTATGTTAGAATAACATACTCTCAGGACTAGAAGGACCCTTAGAGATCATAATAAGAACTTCATTCAAAATAGACCTATGAGCTTCTCCAGTTTAAATCCTACCTAATTCTTTTTCAGCCTCTAGTATATCCTAGCATAGGACTGTGAACAGAGAAAACCTTGAGAAATGCTGTAGTGATTGATTGATTATTAATTGGAAAACAGAGACACACCAACAGTGCTTATTTTTAGTTTGGATCTCTAAACTCATAAATGCTAAGCTATTTGACCAACCTTTCCTCCCAAGGGAAATAGACCTTGGGCAAGGTTTGGCTGGGCAGCCTATATAACTTCCTGGATGGGGACCCAAGATTCACATTTTAGCCTTAGAACTAAATGGTTTTGATTCTCCAAGAGAAGAACTGTGATACCCTCCAAAGGCAGGGCCCAGCAAGATTCTTCATTCTTGAGCAGTATCTGTACTCCAGGTCTGCAGGTGGATTTGTTCTTCTGTTTTGGCCTTGTAGATGAAGAAGTTGGGAGTGGAATCCTGTCCTTAAGGAATTACTTGATTTTATGCTTTTCTTGAGCTCTTAGATTCAAGCTCTGACATCTTAGGACAAATGATTGAAGACTCACAGTTAGAAAGTAAGGTGGTCCTGTCAACATCTTGAGATCAGGATTGAAGAGGTAGACAAGATCCGATTTTCACGCAGCAAAGTAATAGCTTACATGTAGGCCCAAACTATTCAGACCCTCTTAAGACAGTTAGGGGCCAAGTGTTTCTCCAGTGATGACAGCAACCAGTGTAGGAACCTTCAGTGGGCTAAGGTCAAAAGACAGTTCTTTACTTTAGGCATCTGACATCCTTCAACAACAAAAGCAGCAAGCAAAGATATAGCAAACTGAGTTTGCGAGGTTAAGAAGAACTTCATTAGAGAGCTCCGGAGTGAAGCTAACACAAATGGCAGACTTGCCTACTATTTAGGGCTGAAGAGGACCTTAGGGGAGAGAGGGTAAGATGAAACTTCAGGGTTTCTGGTTCTAAGAAAGGAAAGCATTTGGATGGCTGCACAGGTGAACTAGGAC
Organism: Cynocephalus volans; assembly: GCF_027409185.1. Lineage (NCBI taxonomy): Eukaryota > Metazoa > Chordata > Mammalia > Dermoptera > Cynocephalidae > Cynocephalus > Cynocephalus volans. The sequence goes on along the minus strand of NC_084476.1, from coordinate 41,590,445 downwards.
TCAAAAGACAGTACAATCCTAACTCTGCAACTAACTGTGTTGTCTTAGACAGATAACCTCAGTGCTTCAATTTCCTCATCCTCAAAAGATGATCATATAGTACTCACCTCATAGGGTTCTTGTGAGGAGTAAATGAGTTGCTACATATAAAATGCTTAGAACAGTGCCTTGCACATAGCAAGTACTCAATAAATGCAAGTTTTTATTGTTGTTGATTTTATTACCAATAGCATCAATAAACAAAGAACCCACCAGAGGCAGAGATACGTTCTGTCCCCCAAAAGTCCCATATGGAGCAGCCTTGCCATCCTTGAATCCTCTAAGCCTCTCTAAGCCTCGAGGGAAAAGCAGAAATCAGACACTTCTCTCTCTCCTTCCCGGTGGTGGGGGAACTTGAGTGGCTTTTTCCCATTTCACTGAGTGATCTCGATCTTTTTCTGTTAAGACTGGGAGGTAGGAGCAGCTACCGATCAACCTCGTTGTGAGCTGTCTTTGTTTGTATAATTGTACTTGTTTTTTTGTTTTTTTTTTACTCACAGGACAATACCATCAAGACCTCAAAATATACTGCCTTAAACTTCTTGCCTCTGAACCTATTTGAACAGTTCCAGAGACTTGCAAATGCATATTTCCTCATTTTGCTATTCCTACAGGTATTGCTTTTGGGGGCCTTTTCCACAGAGTGTTTTATCAAACTCTCTAAGATCAGGTTGTGTAATCAGTCCTTCTCCTCCTCAAACTGAAAGAAGTCTTCCCTCTTTAGAAAACAGGCAAATAAATGGCTGGAGTCTCAGGCCAGCCCCCCCCAGAGTAGCTGTGGTCAGCATTAGCCAGTGTGAAACAAGCCTCTTCAAGAAGAAGGAGACAAAGTCACTGAATCCCAAGGAAGGGGAGCTCCTCATTATAGCTGCATGACCACAGTTCAGCTTGACCATAGGAGGCCCTACCATAACTGCAACCCTACTTCTCCTTCTTGTCCCAGCTTCTCTGACAGAGTTAACATGCAGGAGTGCTGAGGATGGAGAATAATTTAGAATATAAGAGTGCCAGCACAGGGGAAGGAAGCAGGGTAGGGAAGGCCCAAATTGGGAGAAAGGGACAGACCATCTCACTTTCCCTTGTGCTGAAGGGGTCTGGGCGAGTATGTGGTTTTCCCATGACCCCTCTTATCCCCCTACTCCCATTACCTTTCATTACCAAGGGAGAAAATGGCCCTTTGCCATCAAAACAAAGTTAGTAGAGTTCAGGACAGATAGGTAGCAACCTACAGTCTATTCTTCTTTTATTCTCCCTTGGGAAATGTTTACTTATATTGGGCATTATATGAAGGCTACAACAGTGGAAAGCAACTAGGATAGTTTGATTTACTATGAACCTATAGAGGTGAAAATGGTGGTGGGGGTGGGGGATGGAGGGAAATAGATTACTCTTTAAGCTTTCTTATCCAAGATTCTCTCCTTTTCCCTCTCATAGTTGATTCCCCAGATCTCTTCCTTGACATGGTACACAACGGTGATACCGCTGATGGTGGTGCTGTCCATAACAGGAGTGAAAGATGCCATCGATGACCTGGTGAAGTGGCTTCCTGGGCTGTGGGGCAAGAAGGATGAAAGAGAACGACCTAGTGCTAAGAAGAGGCACTGAGTGGAAAGAGATGTTTCCATACCTTGTTTCCGTATCTAAGATGAATATGTAATTCGCTTAGGCCCAAGACTGGTGGTCTATCATGGCCAGAAAGGGACAGTGCAAGACCTTTTTCTGTCTTCCTACCACTACCACTTTTAGCTCATCTTCCAGGCTTCCTTCCATCTCCTCTTTAATAATACGCTCTTCCTTCCTTCCCCTCTTGGCGTTCTCCGGCTTTGTTCTCATCCTTCCTCCTCTGCTCCCCCTTCTCCCATGGTTTATTCCTTTTCCTTTCTTCCTGTCCCTACTGCCTCTTTCTTCTCCCGTTCTTCCTCTTTATTTTCCTCTCTCCACTTTCCTCTTCTCCTCTCCAACTCTCCTTATTTCCATTTCCAACTTTCAAGTCTATTAGGTATGCACAGCTGGGAACTTTCTGGGTTGTAGAAAGGCTCATGACATAAGCAGGAACCGACTCCTTTCCTGGCGAGTGCTGCGTGGTTTCCTCCATGCTCCCTACAGCAGGCCCGGCATGGACCCAATATCATAACTACTAGAGGACTTGGGAAGCCAGTCCTGTTGACCTGCTTGCCTTGAGAGGGTCCTTCTGATTTTGCCAGGATAGGTTTTTAGACCAATGTTTAAAAGCTCAATGTTTCTCCAGCTCTTAACCCTGTAACTCTTTAAACCCAGAATTAACACATGTCCCGGTTTAAATTTCAGTCACAACTTAGAAATGCAAAAATGTAACTTAATTTCTCTAGAACTGAACTCCTTTTAGCTCATAACCACACATACTCCCAACCCTTTTTAATGAGAACTGAAAACTTAACTTGCAAACTCAGAGTAACCCTGTTACTTCTGGTTTAGAATTTAGTCTCTTTAGGATACATATTCAGACAATTCTGAATTCTGACAAATTCAGGATTCTCTCGGCCCCCTTCCCAGTCCTATCCTTTTCCCAGGGAGTAATCTCCTCCTTCCAATTGGCTCATATGAGTCTTGGGATCAGTATATGTCCTGTATTTATTATCCTGTTTGGTCTTTGAATATTGGCTTCTTTCCTCACTGTATCCACTTTAGAAGTTCCTGTATATCAACCATGGTTGGAGGTAGAAGTAGGAGCATACTTGAGAATATTTAGCTTTCCCTGCACCTACCAAGATGTATGGGACTCTGTAGTCCTGCCCATCATTTTGAATTCCATCTTCTGTGGCTTTTGACATAAGTTGTTTGTTCCCATTCCCTGAGGCTTTGAAAGCATTTGATATTTAAAACCGAGGTCTTTAGGAGCCTGCCGTGGCTCACTTGGGAGAGTGCAGTGCTGATAACACCAAGGCCACAGGTTCGGATCCCTACATAGGGATGGCCGGTTAGCTCACTGGATGAGCGTGGTGCTGACAACACAAAGTCAAGGGTTGGGATCCCCTTACCAGTCATCTTTTAAAAATAAATAAATAAATAAATAAATAAATAAATAAATAAATAAATAAATAAATAAATAAAACCAAGGTCTTTCTCTTTCTTCTCCATGGGTTCTTTTACCTAACCTCCCTTCCCAGCTTCCCAGAAATAATCAGCCTCTTGGCTTGGTTTTAGTGGGAGAAGGGCTTTGGAAGAATTATAAAGAAGGGAGAAGAATTACAAAGGGAAGAGAATTGCAAAGAAGGGGAACTACCCTGGGTAATATTTCAAAACATTAACCTTCTACATGTAGTTTGCTATATTACTGTTTACTGAACATTTTCTTGTTTTATTTTAGAAAAGGCACCAAAATGACAATCAAGTCAACAACCGTTCTGTTCTACGGCTAGTGAATGGCAGGTAAGTTCTTCCTTGCTAAGGCTCGATATGCTGGGTGCTTTGGAAAAGTAGTTCAGGACAGAGAAACGAACCTCAGATTGGATGTAAGAAGAGCTTGTTTCTAGTTCTAGCATGCCCTGGGCTTACCATGTTACCTCAAATGTCTCTAGGCCTCATTTTTCTTTTCTATAAAGTGGAAATAATATTCTCTACCTTAGAGGATATTGTAAAAATTAAAATGAAATAATATATGTTAAAGCAATTAATATATGATAACAAGATATTAATATGAGAGTGATTATTATTATTAGTGGAGTGGTCAGCATGGAGACATCTGTCTGTAGAACATTAATAGATTCTGACATGGCTTATTGGCCATTCTACTATAGCCTTTGGTCAGATCATCTTTTTTGTTAACAGTCTAAAGAGAGTATTGGTATTGATCCCATCGCTGTGATGTTTGGTCATAGCTATTTAAAGTTTTGGTAGGAATGGAAGGAGGCAGGCATATTCCTATATAAGGCAAAATATGAAGACTATTATAAGAGGTGCAAAAAGTTGTTATAGGAATTTATAAAAAGGAGGGATTATAACTGCTTGAAGGAATAAAGGAAGACTTTCTGGAGGAGGTGATGTTTGTACTAAGTATTAAAGGAAGAGGAAGAATTCAACAGGTAGAGATTGTTAGAAAGAAAAAATGACCAGTGTAAGCAGAAGCATGATTGTAAGAAAGTACAAACCTGAAGGAATTCAAGATTGCAGTCCAGCCTTTTTCATCATGGCCTTATAGAATATCTAGTAGCTATAGTTTTTTATCATATTATTCTATTATCTGAAGTTCTTGGGTGTGTAATCCTGTTGTTTATTGTGTCTGCTGATTCTTACCCATGGTGGACTGTTTCCTCAAGTGTTTTGAACTGTTGAAACCTCCCATAAGATACCACCAAAAAAGTCAGTTGTGATTTAAAAGAAAATTTAAAAAGGCAAAGGAAAGTTGAAATAAAGAGAAGATAAAGGACAAAACTGAGTGTATTAGAAACTGGCCAAGCTAGGAAGTTGCTGACCAAATGAATTTAATCAAATGAACTCCTCCAAGTAGCTTGAAAACTTGGGTTTTATAAGATTATTGGGGAAGAATTTATCATAGAGTTATTTTAGAGTAGGAATTAACAAGCAAGACCTTGGTTAGATTTTGTGAGCCAGTGAGTATCTGATTAGTTTACTATGCAGTGATGAGGCTGGTTGAAATAGGCTATGTTGTACAAAGCAGCTATCTTTTTCTAGAATACATGGATCTGAGTAGAGCTGCTATTGATAAAGTTTGTTTTGCAAGTTACAATTTTTGTCATTTTTCATTTCTCAATAATTTTGTTCACAAGCCCATCTTTAGAGGAACTTTCTTTTTCGGAATTCTAAGTGGCCTGAGTTGAGTTTATACCCCTCTGCAGGGGTTTTGTGTTTGCTTCTGCCAGATGACTCAAGGGTATCACCCCTGAGGCTTAATTTGAAGGAAGTATAACTTTGAACCCCAATACCACATGAGGTTACAAATTCTCAGCAGAGAGTCCTCTACTCATTGACCCCCAACCTCCAGACTAGGATAGACAAACTTTCTTGCCAGTGGGTTGATTTTTTTTTTTTTTTTTTTGACCACCTTTTCACTAATGGTGTTGCCCTTCAATGGTCCAGGCTTTACAAGGGATTCTTAGTTTCAGTTCATTGCCTTTCAAGATCAGTAGACCTCATATGTTGTACCTCTGGTGGGAGAAATTAAAACTCAAGTTATTAGATTATTAGAACTGGCAATCCCCTTCCCCAGGGCAAGAACAGCTTCCGAACATACTTATTGTTCTGGATTTCGTTCCCCTCTTTTTTCTTTTCTTTTTTTTTTTTTTTAAAAAAAGATGACCGGTAAGGGGATCTTAACCCTTGGCTTGGTGTTGTCAGCACCATGCTCAGTCAGTGAGCGAACCGGCCATCCCTATATGGGATCCGAACCCGAGGCCTTGGTGTTATCAGCACCGCACTCTCCTGAGTGAGCCACGGGCCGGCCCGTTCCCCTCTTTTTTCCTGGCTCCTTACTTTATGGCAAATACAACCTTTCTTTTGAAAGAATGTTGGCTTTATTTTACTAACATTTCTAAGTATTCATAGAATGAAAAGTACCAGTATGTTACAGAACTGCAGAAAGTACCACTCATGTAAAACAGAGACTATGATGTGAATGATCTCCCCTGAGGACAAAGCATTGCCTTCTCTAGCTCTCTGACCATATTTTCTAACCAAAAGTTAGGATGCAATGCCTGGAAATTTAAGTTGTACTTATGGCACAACAGGATTGAATACTTTAAATTAGTAGGGAATGTCTCCCCCCTCCCAAATCTGGGACACATCGTCATTATACTGTCCAGGAACAAATTGGTAATAGTTTGGGAGCTCCTTATGTAGTAAAATATAAGCTTTTAAATCTCCAGGAGAAGCCAGAATGTCGTATGCCTCCTTTCCCTTCATGTTTTACTAGTGAAAATCATGGCAGATAGAATGCCAGAGAAGTAGCAAAAGTGAATGTCAAATCAAGACAAAAGAAATACTCAGATGTCTTTCTTCAAGGCTTGTAGCTATTACTCTTCAGTACTATCAGAAAATTCTCTAAAACAAAGAGTGCATTTATATAAAAGGACTTTTTTTTTTTTTTTTTTTTTAAAGATGACCGGTAAGGGGATCTTAACTCTTGACTTGGTGTTGTCAGCACCACACTCTCTGAAGTGAGTGAACTGGCCATCCCTATATAGGGATCCGAACCTGTGGCCTTGGTGTTATCAGCACCACACTCTCCTGAGTGAGCCACTAGCCGGCCCAAAGGACTTTTTTTTTGGATAAAAAACTTTGGCCCGAGGAAAAGTATACAGGACCTGAAAGAGGAAACGTACAAGGAAATCAGTGTCCTGAAAAAAATGTAGCAGAACTTGCTGAACTGAAGAAGTTATTCAGCGAAATAAAAAACACAATGGAGAGTTTAACCAGCAGGCTTACGGAAGTTGAAGAGAGAACCTCTGAACTTGAAGATGGGCTGTTTGAAATAACACAAGCAGACAAAAAAAAAAGAAAAAAGAATCAAAGATGTTGAAGAAAATCTGAGAGAGATATCAGACAACCTTAAGCACTGAAATATCCGAGTCATGGGTATTCCAGAAGGGGAGGAAAATGGAGATTCCGTTGAAAACATATTCAACAAAATAGTGGCAGAAAACTTCCCAGGTATAGGAAAAATCACAGATCTTCAGATCCAGGAAGCTCAACGATCTCCAAACGTATTCAACCCAAAAAGGTCTTCTCCAAGACATGTTATAGTCAAATTGGCAAAACTCAAAGACAAAGAGAGAATCTTAAAAGCTGCAAGAGAGAAGCGTCAAATCACCTATAAGGGAGCCCCAATCAGGCTAACATCAGACTTTTCATCACAAACCCTAAAAGCTAGAAAGGAATGGGATGATATATTGAAAATACTAAAAGACAGAGATTGCCAGCCAAGAAAACTCTACCCTGCAAGGCTATCCTTCCGAAATGAAGGGCAAATAGTATATTTCTCAGACAAACAAAAACTGCGGGAGTTCACCACCACATGACCACCCGTACAAGAAATTCTCAAGGGAGTACTGGGTTTGTTTCCCGAAAAATAACTACCACTGCCATAAAAACCCAAGAAAAATAAAAACCCAGTAGTATAATAAAAATGGCATTCATGAAGAGAAATCAAACAAACAAAAACGCTATCTACAACCTAAGGAACCAACAAACACAAAAAATAAACAGTAAATCACTGAGCAAGGAACAAAAGACACCTAAGACAACCAAACAACCAATAAAATGCTAGGAATAAATCAACACCTTTCAATAACAACTCTTAATGTAAAAGGTTTAAATCCCCCAATCAAAAGACACAGACTGGCTGACTGGATTAAAAATGAGGACCCAACTATATACTGCCTTCAAGAGACCCACCTCACCCATAAAGATTCACATAGACTAAGAGTGAATGGATGGAAAAAGATTTACCATGCAAGCAGAAAAGAAAAACGAGCTGGAGTAGCTATTCTTATATCTGACAAAATAGACTTTAAGCTAAAAACCATAAAAAGAGACAATGAGGGACACTACATAATGATAAAAGGACTGATGCATGAAGAAGACATAACAATCATAAATATGTATGCACCCAATGTCGGAGCGGCCAAATTTATGAAACAAACTCTATTAGACCTAAAGAAGGAAATAGACACTAATACCATAATAGCAGGGGACCTGAACACCCCACTGTCAATATGGGACAGATCATCTAGGCAAAGAATCAGCAGAGAAACACAAGATCTATACAATACCCTAGACCAATAGGACTTGGCAGATATCTACAGAACATTCCATCCAACAACCTCAGAATATTCATTCTTCTGATCAGCACATGGATCATTCTCCAGGATAGATCACATAATAGGTCACAAATCAAGTCTCAACAAATTTTAAAAAATTGGAATTATCCCATGTATTTTCTCAGACCATAATGGATTAAAACTAGAAATCAATAACAAATGAAACTCTGGAAACTATACAAACACATGGAAATTAAACAACATTCTACTTAATGACATATGGGTCCAAAAAGAAATCAAGCAGGAAATCAAAAAATTTATTGAGGGGCCGGCCCGTGGCTCACTCGGGAGAGTGTGGTGCTGATAACACCAAGGCCACGGGTTTGGATCTCATATAGGGATGGCCGGTTTGCTCACTGGGTGAGCTTGGTGCTGACAACACCAAGTCAAGGGTTAAGAGCCCCTTACCGGTCATCTTTAAAAAAAAAAAAAAAAATTTATTGAAACTAATGAAAATAACGATACATCATACCAAAACCTGTGGGATACTGCAAAAGCAGTATTAAGGGGGAAATTTATTGCATTAAATGCTCACCTCAAAAGAATGAAAAGATGGCAAGTGAACAACCTAACACTTCACCTTAAAGAACTAGAAAAACAAGAACAATCTAAACCTAAAGTTAGCAGACGGAAAGAAATCATTAAGATCAGAGCAGAACTTAATGAAATTGAAATCCAAAAAACAATACAAAAGATCAATGAATCAAAAAGTTGGTTTTTTGAAAAGATAAATAAAATGGACAAACCATTAGCATGGCTAACTAATAAAAGAAGAGAGAAGACTCAAATAACAAAAATTAGAAATGAAAAAGGCGATATCACAACTGATTCATCTGAAATACAAGGAATCATTCGAGACTACTATAAACAACCATATGCCAACAAATTTGAAATCTGGAGGAAATGGATAAATTTCTGGACACACACAAGCTCCCAAAACTGAACCATGAAGACATAGAAAATTTGAACAGACCAATAACAATAAAGGAGATTGAAGCTGTTATCAGAAGGCTCCCAACAAAGAAAAGCCCAGGACCAGATGGATTCACAGCAGAATTTTACCAAACATCAAAGAGGAATTGACACCGATTCTTTACAAACTATTCCAAAAGATTGAAACAGACACAAATCTCCCAAACTCATTCTATGAAGCAAACATCATCCTGACACCAAAACCAGGTAAAGATATAACCAAAAAAGAAAACTACAGGCCAATATCCTTGATGAATATAGATGCAAAAATCCTCACTAAAATACTAGCAAACAGAATACAGCAACACATATGTAAAATTATTCACCACAATCAAGTGGGATTCATCCCAGGGATGCAAGGTTGGTTCAACATACGCAAATCAATAAATGTGATACACCATATTAATAAAATCAAACACAAGGACCATATGATCATCTCTATAGATGCTGAAAAAGCATTTGATAAAGTTCAGCACTCATTCATGACAAAGACCCTCTATAAGTTAGGTATAGAGGGAAAGTATCTCAACATAATTAAAGCCATATATGACAAACCCACTGCCAATATCATCCTGAATGGGGAAAAGCTGAAAGCTTTTCCTTTAAGAACAGGAACTAGACAAGGATGCCCACTCTCACCACTCCTATTCAACATAGTGTTGGAAGTACTAGCCAGAGCAATCAGAGAAGAGAAGGAAATAAAAGGCATCCAGATTGGAAAAGATGAAGTCAAACTGTCCCTGTTTGCAGATGACATGATCCTATATATTGAACAGCCTAAAACCTCTACAAAAAAACTGTTGGAATTGATAAATGATTTCAGCAGAGTAGCAGGATACAAAATCAACACACAAAAATCAGTAGCATTTCTATTCTCCAATAGTGAACGTGCAGAACGAGAAATCAAGAAAGCCTGCCCATTTACAATAGCCACCAAAAAAATAAAATACTTAGGAATTGAGTTAACCAAGGATGTGAAAAATCTCTATAATGAGAACTACAAACCACTGCTGAGAGAAATTAGAGAGGATACAAGAAGATGGAAAGATATCCCATGCTCTTGGATTGGAAGAATCAACATAGTGAAAATGTCCATACTACCCAAAGTGATATACAAATTCAATGCAATCCCCATCAAAATTCCAAAGACATTTTTCTCAGAAATGGAAAGAACTATCCAGACATTTATATGGAATAATAAAAGACGACGCATAGCCAAAGCAATGCTGAGCAAAAAAAATAAAGCTGGAGGCATAACACTACCTGACTTTAAGCTATACTACAAAGCTATAATAACCAAAACAGTATGGTACTGGCATAAAAACAGACAAACTGACCAATGGAATAGAATAGAGAATCCAGAAATCAACCCACACACTTACTGCCATCTGATCTTTGACAAAGGCACCAAGCCTATTCACTGGGGAAGGGACTGCCTCTTCAGCAAATGGTGCTGGGAGAACTGGATATCCATATGCAGGAGAATGAAACTAGATCCATACCTCTCACCGTATACTAAAATCAACTCAAAATGGATTAAGGATTTAAATATACACCCTGAAACAATAAAACTTCTTAAAAAAAACATAGGAGAAACACTTCAGGAAATAGGACTGGACACAGACTTCATGAATACGACCCCAAAAGCACGGGCAACCAAAGGAAAAATAAACAAATGGGATTATATCAAACTAAAAAGCTTCTGCACAGCAAAAGAAACAATGAACAGAGTTAAAAGACAACCAACAGAGTGGGAGAAAATATTTGCAAAATATACATCTGACAAAGGATTAATATCCAGAATATATAAGGAACTCAAACAACTTTACAAGAAAAAAACAAGCAACCCAATTAAAAAATGGGCTAAAGAGCTAAGTAGGCATTTCTCTAAGGAAGATATACAAATGGCCAACAGACATATGAAAAAAATGCTCAACATCACTCAGCGTCCGGGAAACGCAAATCAAAACCACACTGAGATACCATCTCACCCCAGTTAGGATGGCTAAAATCCAAAAGACTCTGAACGATAAATGCTGGCGAGGTTGCGGAGAAAAAGGAACTCTCATCCATTGTTGGTGGGACTGGAAAATGGTGCAGCCTCTATGGAAAATGGTATGGAGGTTCCTCAAACAACTGCAGATAGATCTACCATAAGACCCAGCCATCCCACTGTTGGGAATATACCCAGAGGAATGGAAATCATCAAGTCAAAGTTATACCTGTTCCGCAATGTTCATTGCAGCACTCTTTACAATAGCCAAGAGTTGGAACCAGCCCAAATGTCCATCATCAGATGAGTGGATACGGAAAATGTGGTATATCTACACAATGGAATACTACTCAGCTATAAAAACGAATGAAATACTGTCAATTGCAACAACATGGATGGACCTTGAGAGAATTATATTAAGTGAAAGAAGTCAGGCACAGAAAGAGAAATACCACATGTTCTCACTTATTGGTGGGAGCTAAAAATTAATATATAATTCACACACACACACACACACAAAAAAAAAAAAACGGAGGTGGGGGGGAAGACTATATAACAACCACAATTACTTGAATTTGATACGACAAGCAAACAGAAAGGACATTGTTCGGTGGGAGGGAGGGGAGGGAGGAGGGAGGGAGGTTTCGGTGATGGGCCACAATAATCAATCACATTGTATATCGACAAAATAAAAATTTAAAAAATAAATAAATATATAAAAAATAAAAAAATAAAAAATAAAAAAAATAAAAAAAGAACTTTGGCCCTTCTCAAAGCAGCTTGCTTCTTAGAAAATACCCATATCTTTGTGTATATGGCAAAGTAGTATGTATTTCATGCCCTACAGACAACAAGGCTGCAATCAAAGGCCAAACAGACAATGGCCTCTAGACGTGCCCTCTCTTTCTTAGCTCTTTGGGTGCTTAGCATAATAGAATTATTGCAAGTGGGTAGCTGGGTAGCTCGTGTTTCCAAAATGCTTATGGCAATATGTATATCCTCCTTAGTCCTTTATTAGGAAGGAAGAACTTCTGGACCCTGTGCAGTTGGGGAAATTGAAGTGCAAAAAGGATAAGGGAAAAGAACCAGTATTATTGTAGAATTTACTCATACTGCCAGGCTGCCTTTTATGGGAAGTGGGGTTAAAGGCTATCCAACTTTAACATAAGTAAAAAAATTGGTACAACCGTATGATAGAATACATTGTAGCTACCAAAAAGACTGAGCCCCATCTTCTAGAAGTGCTCTCCAAGATACATTATTAAATGAAAAAATGCAGAGCACAGGAAATTATATATCTAGTGTATAACCTTTAACTGTAAATGTTGTATGCGATTAAATGGATTGATATTTTCTAGAACAAAATACAAAAAAGTACTAACAGTGGCTACTTTTGGGGAGCAAAACTAAAGGCGGGGGGCAGAAGGGACTTAAAATTTTCTTTTTACACACTTTTTTTTTTTTTTTTACTATTTGAACTATTTTACCTAAAGAAAAAAAAAGTACGTGTATGTCTACATATACTTTCATAGGATTTTAGAAAACCTTTATAGCCTAAAGTCAAGAGAAGTGGGCCCCATTCTTGATTGCCGTACGATGCTTCACAAAATGGTTTGGTCCTCCTGAGCCTTGTCTTCAATCATTTCAGCCTCTTTTTTTTTTTTTTGCAGGGTGGTGGGGGAGGTTCTTGATTGTCAAAACAGAATGTTGGGGAAATTATCAGAGCAGACATTCAAAGGTCATTTTCTTACAGGATGGAGGAGGACAAATGGATGAATGTCCAAGTGGGAGATATAATAAAACTAGAAAATAATCAGCCTGTCTCAGTGAGTACCTCTTTTGGCTGTGGCTTTTTCTTTTTCGGCTTGAGTGAATGCCAGGGACCCTTGCAGCATTTCTGCTACCACTGCTTTTGGTGACCTTCATCTGCCTCATTTTGCGTAGGAGATCAACAGCCCCCATGGTAAGAAGTTTGTTCTTGTCCATCTCTCAACATAGCTACAGGTACAGTGTGAGTAGCTTTGGGAGAGGGCGATGGGTGCAGTAACTGGCTCCCATACAAAGAAAGTAAACCAAGTGTCTGTGAAATTCTTAGATTAAACATCTGTTCTTGAGGTAACTGCTTTTGTCACACTGTATTGTTAAGATCTTGCCCTCCTGCTTTCCTTTTCTTCTCTGACTTTTCTGACCACAGGCAGATATACTATTGCTCTCTAGCAGTGAGCCATACAGTCTGACGTTCATAGAAACTGCAGAGCTGGATGGGTAAGTGTTCCTCCTGATATTGCATTAATACAATTTAGCTAGCTTAGAGTGGTCTCTCACTGAGGGAGAGTGTGATGTAGGGAATTAATTTTATTCTCAGACAAAAGTGGCAGTATATGAGCTGGAAATCTTACAAATATCCAAATGAGAGAAGACAGGAAGCCAGATCCTTGGGACCCTCGAGTCTAAGGCTGGGCTCTGGGCAGCAATAATTGAGCATCCACTGGGTACCGAATCTGAGCAAATAAGCTCCATATTCTCCTTCTCAAAACTGGGGATATTCTGGGCCAGCCCGTGGCTCACTTGGGAGAGTGTGGTGCTGATAACACCAAGGCCACAGGTTCGGATCCCATATAGGGATGACCGGTTGCTCACTGGGTGAACATGGTGCTGACAACACCAAGTCAAGCGTTAAGATCCCCTTACCGGTCATCTTTTACAAAAAAACAAAAACAAAAACAAAAAAACTAGGGATATTCTGTCTGGTTGAGTGGCCAGATAGAGGTTAACAGAACTGTTAAATTTTAGAGTAGAGTTCCAAAGTTTCCAGGGAAAAATTTTAATATGGAAGTAATTATTAACTGATAAAATACCATGTTCTATAAAGGATTTAGGGTAGAAATTTATTAATGTGCGAAAGTTAAGGTCTTAGGAGGATTGGGGCCATCTTCAGAGAGCTTGTCCTGTGGAGTTTTATATCGATCTGCATTCTTATAACTGTTTCTCTTGGTGCGCACAAACTTTCTGAAATGTGACTTCCGTTTTTGCTTCTGTCTCTGTGCACTCCTGTATCAGCAAACAGTTCATTGGGATCCCTTTATGGGCCCTATATGTTATTTATGAGGTGAAGGGTATGTTTCCTTGGAGGTGTGTGCAGATTCTTACCAGGACCTGCTCCTTATTCTTGAAAGGAACAGGTGCTGCCTACAGGTTGTTTTGTAATGTTTCCTTGATTTCTCTAGAGCATCTGACTAGCTAGATCTCATGGGTTGATTAAATTTGTAGTGGTGTGTTGCAGGGAGTCGGGGGGTGGGGAGTGAGTGGGCTAACACTCAGCTTCCTTGCAGAGCCATCTCATCTCAATACTGCCTGTGAGAGAGGGTAACAGTGGGAGTGACTCTTACAGTTCAAATCTATAGCCCAAGCTCTACTGGTAGCATCTAGTTTCCAAAACCCCAGAAGAAGTAGGGGAAACTGGACTTGTGTTGGCTGTTGTGTATGTCCTGTCCTGTGGTGACCCTGTGTCATTTACTTTAGTGAAACTAACTTGAAAGTGAAGCACGCCATCTCAGTTACCCGTGTTGTGGAAGATAACCTGAAGTTTCTGTCTGCCTTTGATGGTGAGTTAGGAATGGTTTGCCCGCCCAAATTTTTATCAGTAGAGAACTGGTTAAATAAGGTATGGTATATCCATAGAGTGAATTCTATACAACTTATTGTACAATATTGCTTGTACAATATGCAAGTTGATATTTTTTGAAATGGAAAAATATTCACAACATATTAATAGGAAAAAATACAGATTGCAAAAGACTGTGCATAGTATATTTAACATAAACCTGTTCTTGGAAACATATATACGTTTATAAGTATATGCATAGAAAAAAAATTTTGGAAGGTTAAACTACAAAAAGTTAATAGCACTTTTCTCTAGACAGTGGGTCAATTTTACTTCCACCTTTATCCTTTTAGTATTGCATAAATTACAAAGGGCATATTTGTTTTACTCATCAGGAAAACGTCAGATTATTTCCATTTTGAAAAAAAATACTAGGTTTGTTTTAAGTAGTTTTTATTTTCTTCAGATTTGGAACTCATATGATCTGTCAGTACTGATGGTGATAAGTTATCACATGGGTTTTCCTCTCTCTGGAAGGTCCATGTCACATACAGAATTATTTATCTTTGATATCCGCAAACCTCTGTCTGCCTTTATGAAGGGAGCTGGTGAGAAATGGGCAGCATCTGAAACAGAATAGGAAAAAGATGTGTATATATTTTGAAAGAGGGATTTTCTTTCCTTTTTTCTGGTAAGCCTCCTTCCATCCTGTTAGTAAAAGCCTAAGAATGCAGAGCCAAGACTCCTACTCCTCCATTTCTTTGCAGGAGAAGTGAGGTGTGAGCCTCCTAATAACAGACTGGACAGATTCACAGGAAAACTGACCTATAAGGGAGAAAACTACCTCCTGGACCATGACAAGCTGCTACTCCGAGGCTGCATCGTCAGGAATACAGATTGGTGCTATGGTTTGGTGATTTATACAGGTACATTTCCCTGGAGCCAGAGCCAGTCCCCCAGCCTGCTGGATTCCTTTCATGGCCAAGTTGCGGGTACTTAGTTTTCAGGATGTGGCACTCAGATATATATCAGAACACTATGGCTTTGAGATAAACAGATAGCTAAGTGGATGGATGAATGGATAAATGGATGGATAGATGGATGGGAGATTTAAGAAAAAGCTCATTTCCTTTCTAATTAAGGAATTTATTTTTTACTTGAAACATATTGATTGTACATATTTATGGGGTACGGAGTTATATTTTAATACATATATACAATGTGTGATTATCAAATCAGGGTAATTAGCTTATTCATAATCACAAAACTTTGTCATTTCTTTGTGATGAGAACATTTGCTCTCTTCTAGCTATTTGAGAACATATAATAAATTATTGTTAGTTATAGATGCCTAGCACTACTGTTACACCACTAAAACTTATTTTTCCTGTTTAGCTATAATTTTGTGTCCATATATCAATCTCTCCATATCCCCTAACCCCCCTCCCCTTCCCAGCTTCTAGTAATCACAATTCTGCTCTCTTCTAAAAGTTTAACTTATTTTTATTTTAGCTCCCACATATGAGTAAGAACGTGTGGTATTTATCTTTCTGTTCCTGACCTATTTCACATAACATAATGTCTTCCAGCATTGTCCATATTGCTGCAAGTGACGGAACCTCATTTTTCATGACTGAGTAGTGTTCCATTTGTATATATACCACATTTTCTTTATCCATTCATCTGTTGATGGACACCTAGGTTGATTCCATATCTTGGCTATTGTCAATAGTCCTGCAATAAACATGGGGGTGCAGATATTTCTTTAGTGTGATAATTTCCTTTCCTTTGGAAAAATACCCAGCAGCAGGATTGCTGGATCATATGGTAGTTTTATTTTTAGTTTAGAAAAAACTTATTTCTTAGAAAAAAATGGCTTCTTTTTTATAAGCAGTGAGCTTCTAACATCAGCTCTGCCTGTTTTAGAGGAAGGTTTTGTTTTCCAAGACCACAGGACATTCATGAGTCTTTTCAACCATATCTGGAAACAGGAGAGGGTATACACATAGAGGAAGTACAACAGAATTAGCATGTGAAAGGGGAGAATATACATGTATATTATTCCCACAAGGAGAGAATAGATACAGTGCTCATTACAGAGAAAAACATACAATATAATGTGAATAGTTCATGCCAGGTAAGTCACATATGAATCATATGCTCATATGGAGCAGTGGCCTCTCTTGAGAGGTCATTTAGAACCAAAATCCATTATACTTAGCGAAGGATTTTCCTGGGTTATGATGTGGTTCAGGAAAATGCAGGAAGCCTCTGTGCTACCCTTTGTCCTCAGTGACAATGGGCATTGATGACAACAACCATAGTAGGAAGCATCAAGAAAGATTTACCACAGTGAATACTACTCAACTCAGATTCCCAGAGCTCCCCTTCTGGAGAACCTCTTCCTAGACATGGCGCTCCTAGACTCCTTACTTCTATGGAAAATAATGGGACCCAAGTGCTAGGGAGAAGCTTAAGAGTCCAGGGAGGCCCCGCTGGAACTTCTTTCATTGGTTTTTGACCTAGAATGGCAGCTTCCAGGCTGCCTAGTTCCCAAACTCAAAAGACTTATTTTCTTCACTGTATTTCAGCAGCTACCCACACACAATTGCCACTCATAAAAAAGCTCATTTTTCAGCCGAAGGATTTTCCCTAAAACAATACATCATAAGAAATTTGGTTAAGTTTTCCCTCTGACTCTTGTTTGGTTACATGGTAGTGAGTAGCTTTGGGAAGCTCTGAGCAAAGAACTGTTGCCACCTAAGAGCATCCTGAGGTAGTCAGTGCAGAACTGAGTTGCTGTTCCTGCTACCTGATTCCCAAGTTCTACTGTGATCTCCACCTTCTTGAAACCTGAGGTAGTGTCAGTCTTTGTAAGGACTCTTGAAAGTTATGGTCCCTGTAGCTTCCAGGCTTTGAGCTGAATTTCTCATGACTTCAGGCCCTTCAAGGAATGCTTAAGAGGAAAGAATGGCATAGCTTATGCAGTGCATTCCCAGTGTTTGCCCACGTACCAGAGAAGTTCCAGCTTCCCCATGTGTAAACACTGATGAACTTCCTTCAAGAATAACAGTCAGATTGTAAAAGCCCGAGAAATTGCTGTTTATAGTTTTTCTAAACCTCTTGTGTTTTCTCTGCAGCCATATCTCTGGTTAGTAATTTCCAACTTTCGTCCCAGTGGCCATTAAGATACCCTTACTTGTACTTACTGTCTACTTACTATCTGCCCTGTCATGAAGAAACACAGTCTCTGTCTCTCAGCCCCAGAGAAGTCCCAGCTCCCTAGCTTCCACTTTATTCTTTCTCAGAAGAAATCACTGCCTTTGCCTTTGCCTTTCTTCCATTCACACTTTAAATATAGTTTGGCCCAGCAGTGGGATTCCTCCAAGAAGGTGGAAATCTTTTTATCAGAAAATTCCTTCTCTAGGCTAAATAAATAAATGGTGGTGAGAGAGAAGATTGTGACTCCTATTCTGACTTAACTCATCTATGAAAGTTGAGACTGTCTGAGGTGCTGCAAAGAGAGTGGTCAGCACAGAAGCACTTCACAGAAATAGCTGGGGCTATCTTTAGAAACAAATTTTCCGTTCTTTCAGTTATTGAGCCTTTCTCCAGGGTTTTATCCCCTGGAATTGGATAAGAGGTTAGATTAGGTGATCATAAAGGTACATTTCAACACAATTCCAAGCCTCTGAGTATATTCAGTGGTTCTATGATCTGATGTCTCCCTATTTTACTTAGGACCAGACACCAAATTAATGCAGAATTGTGGAAAGTCCACCTTTAAACGGACACAGATAGACCATCTCATGAATGTGCTTGTGCTCTGGGTAAGTTAAAGACTTTTTTTCTGTTTCTTTACACATAGACATACTTCCTTTCCTTTTGCAGGAGTAATTGTATTTCCAACTCGATATCTGTTTGAAAGTCTCAAGCAGTTTTAGGACTAATAGACTAATGTCTAAAGCAGAAAAGAACAGAGCCAATAGGGAGTCTAGTTTACACTATGTTTGTGGAGGAGTCGCAGTTTGTTTAAGAAGATATTATTCTGTGATTAGTGGTACCAAAATGGATCAAAGATCCTACTTTAGAAATTAAGACACATTTTTATTCACTCATAATCAGTTTTACTTATGACCACTTTAATACAACCTTACTTAGACTAATAGAACACATTATTTAATGATTTTCAAACTCTATTTCCTTAGAGGAGTCTTAAGGTCTGCTGAGAAGGCAGCTATGCTAACCACTATACCACCGAAGCTTAAGGTCTGCTGGGAACAGTAGAAGATCAAGTGGGTTTTGCTCTGGCCTCTTCATTCTGAAATTCCTGCTTTATAAAGAACAGTCTTCATGTTTATCCATTTTATTATATTTCAGTCAGAAAAATAGAGGGTTCTTCTGCCAAGAAATGGAATTTGAAAAGCAGTATAATATGTACAGCTTTGAGACTGATTAAATTGAAGACTAATTAATAAATTAATTTAGTTCCATGCTGATACAGGTTGCTTTTATTCTTGTCAGAGATAGACAGATTAATCACTTCACTTAAACAACTTCTTTGTAGGCTGGCTGGTTTGTTCAGTTGGTTAGAGCATGGTGTTATAACACCAAGGTCATGGGTTCAGATCCCCACACCAGCCAGCTGCCAAAACAACAACAACAAAAAAACTTAATTCATAAACAACTTGTTTGGATAACTGAACAGTTCCAGTTATGCCTACACTTAATCCTGTAACTTTTCATTTTTATTTTTACTGTATTGCTTAGACTCCGAAAATTCAAAAATGCCTTTGCTTCCTATAGACTTCTCACTAATATCTGAATTATAAACTGCCTTTTCTTCTTTATTTGTTATTAGAAACATCACAGTTCCTTTTCAAAGTCCTTTGAATTTAATAAATAGGGTTTTAGAAAGTTAGGAACGTTCATTCAGCTTTGAGCCTAGAAACACGTATCCACTATCTTTCTCTTTCTACTCCTGAATGCATAGCTTTCAGAAGTTCAACAAAGTTCCATTTCCTGATTTTTTAATGAGGAAGAATTTAGGAAATAAGTAAATATGCTTTTGACAATATTAGGAACATATATCATTAGGCAGTAAGCTAGGTCATCTAGCCTAGACCTATCTTCAAAACAGGATATCTCCCATCTGCCTAGGAAGGTTCATCTATTTGTGTACCTGTCTGAAGGTCAGTGATAATACTTGACATCTATAGAGGGATTTTAACTTTTTAGAATATTTTCACATCCTTAATTACAGCTTCACTACATCCATGAGCAATAAGCAAGTCAAGAAGTATTTTCCCCATTTGACAAATATGTAAGTTGAAGCACAGTGAAAATAACTATCATAAAAATAAAGTCCCACAGAAAAATAATGGCAAAGACAGGTCTATGACTCATCAAGTCATCAAGTCACATTTATTGAGAATCTATTAAGTGCCCAGTATATGCTAGATGTATTGAAAATCATAAAGGTATATAAGACCTGGTTCCAATCCTCAGATGTATAAATCCACTTAGAGAATGGGGCATCAATATCAAGATGTGCCAGGTGCTTTACATATGTCGTTTTGTTCAGCAATCACATCTATCTATTTAGGCATAACTTTTCAGAGTCAATGTTCTTTCTGCTATACTTGCTGTCTCCCTAGGGAGACAAAATTAAAACACACTATAAGTCCTGTTTAATATGGCAGATTGACCCCATGTGAAGAAGTTATTAAATTAAAAAGAGGATCCTAAAAGCTTCCAGAGAGGGAAAAAAGGTCATATACAAGGATCAGGAATCAGAATAGCATCTGGCCTTTCAACAGCAACAGCAGAAGGTAAAATCAATGCCTTCAAAAGTCTGCCAGGAAATTATTTGCAGCCTATAATTCTAAATCGAGTGAAACTATTAATAAAGGCCGGCCCGTGGCTCACTCGGTAGAGTGCGGTGCTGATAACACCAAGGCCACGGGTTCGGATCCTATATAGGGATGGCCGGTTTGCTCACTGGCTGAGCGTGGTGCTGACAACACCAAGCCAAGGGTTGAGATCCCCTTACCGGTCATCTTATTAAAAAAAAAAAAAAAAAAGAAAGAAACTATTAATAAAATGTAAAGACAAAAAATTTACTCATCATGTATTTTTTCTTGGAAACTTCTAGAATGTATTCTCAAGCAAAACAAGACAGTAAACCAAGGAAGAAGCAGCTGTGGAAGCTAGGAAACATGGGAGCAGTGGAAGAAAGCCCTAGGATGAGATCTGAATAACAGGCGTAGAGAACAACCAGTGCATATTAGAGCAGGAAAATAAAGGGGCCTCTAAAGAGTCTTCACAGAGAGAGAACTTGGTTCTCTGCTCAGGCTCTCATAAGGTGGAGGCAGCAGACAGGCAGTGTAAATGGAAGGGGCAGCTAAGCTAGCAGAGCAGGTGCTATGAATGCCCACATTTGTGAGTCATTCATGCCATCTTTCCTTCAGAAAGTATGGAATATTGGGCTGGCTGATTAGCTCAGTTGGTTAGAATGTAGTGTTGATAATACCAAGGTCAGTGGTTCAGATCTCTGTACTGGCAGCCAAAAAAAAAAAAAAAAAGGAAGTATGGAATATTATCTGGGGTACTATATTCACTGTAGGGCATCCAGTTTCAGAAAGACATCAAGACTTCTTGTTCAAGCCAAATGAAATGTCTGTAAAGAAGTACAAACAATGAATAAATGCCTAACATCTCTGACAAAGGAAGAAGAACCATTAACAGACCTGAGATGCTGATGAATTTTTGGAAGGCAAATAGATTATAAAGCAGAGTAGTGAAATCTTCAGTGAAAATGCGTTCTTCCTGGTAGAGCTCACAAGTGGTTCCAAGCTAGAGTCAGCAGGTGTGGGGAGCAGGAGTAGGATGTGGGGCAATAATCAGAATAACTAATGTTAAAAATGCCCATAAAACAACATGGGCAAGAACTGGCCCTGTGTACCATCCTACTACCCATATAGCATACATATAACAAGAACAAATGTATTTTCCTTCCAGTCCCAAACAAGAGAACTGCTTTCGGAAGAAAGTTAACAACGTACCTGCAAAAGTCTAGGGCTTCTCATGTGAGTGTCAGCACTTCAGAGTAAAACCCACTTAATTTTAAATTTGGCGGGGGGGGGCCCTCAAGTTTGTCTGCAAGCTTCTTGTGCACCCTACAGTGATATCTGTTAAGCAGCACATTCTATCAATATACAGAACTCATGGTTCCACATTCATGGGAATGGCCTGTCACAGGAACAAAATTAATCAAAGGAAATAAAACCTACTGCAGCACCCTATAATGGTCAAACTGTTCTTTCATTTATATTTTTAAGTGGACTAGTAGCACAAAAAAGAGAATGAGGATGAACAAATACAATAACTGACACAAATAAACAGATTATAATTCAGGGAAGAGAAAAGAAAAGAACTTAAAAATTTTCTTATGGCTATTCTCAGAAGAAGCAATTGCATACTTAAAATAAGAATAGGTTGCTTTTTTAAAAAGGAAAGAAAAAAAAACAATCTAAGAACAACAAAAAATAATTTTGGAAAGTAAAAAGAGGATTCCTAATATTAAAAAGCCAATAAAAGTGCTGAAATAGAGCCAAAGAACTTTCCTGGACCATAAACCAAAAAGACAGATAGAAAATATGAGAGAAATATATATATTTTTTAATGGTGAAAAAAATTTTGTATTTGGAATTAACCATCTGGACTCAAGTTTAGATGATCCCAATTTTGTTGGCAACATCCAAAGCATCATAATCAGGAGCCAATCGAACATCAGCCTTCTTCTCTCCATCAGGCCTGATCAGGGTGTTGACCTTGGCCACATCAGTGTCATACTTCTTTACAGCCTGTTTGATCTGGTGTTTATTGGCCTTGACATCCACAACGAACACAAGTGTTGTTGTCTTCTGTCTTCTTCATGGCAGACTCAGTGGTCTGGGGAACTTGATGATGGCACAGTGGTCAAGCTTGTTTCCCCTGGGGGCACTCTTCCAAGGATTTTTGGGTTGCCTCCAGAGCCAGTGTCTTGGGCCACCGGACAGTGGGTGATGTGTGGATCTTCTTTTTTTTTGTGGCTTTGGATACCTTTCAGCACTGCCTTCTTGGCCTTCAAAGCCTTTGCTTTGGCTTCGGCTTTGGCAGGGGCAGGAGCTTCCTTCTTTGCCTTTGGCGCCATCTGGTGAAAGGGGCAAAATATTCTTTTAATGGAGTTCTAAGCCGACAGGGTTTGGGTATAGGGAAAGTCCTTCAAATAATTTCACAGGGATAAGAATAAGATATCAACAACAACAAAAAAATCAAAATTAGATTCGCATCAGACTTCTCACCAGCACCACTGGGTCTTAGAACTGTCAGTCATAAGTCAACTTATTAGCATACAAAAAGACAGCACTTTGGCGAGTCTAAGGATTTTAGGAGTTTTGTGCTAGGAGACCTGGACAAAAACTAAATATATATTTTGACAATATCACACCTGGGGACCAGCGGAAGGAGGGATGGGAGGAAGGATTTAAAAAGGGCCACTAGGATAATGGATATTTCATTATCTTGAATGTGGTGATGATTTCACAGGTGTATACAATATATAATTGTATACAATGCTTTAAATGTGTGATTTGAACGGGGAGGGAGGATTTGGTAATGGGCCACAAAAATCAACCACGTTGTATATTGATAAAATAAAATAAAATTTAAAAAATAATAAAAATAAATGTGCAATTTGAGGAGGATAGTGACTGGAAGAGGACAAAAAGTGGGTTTTTTTTTTTCTAAAATGATGACCGGTAAGGGGATCTTAACCCTTGACTTGGTGTTGTCAGCACCACGCTCAGCCAGTGAGCAAACCGGCCATCCCTATATGGGATCCGAACCCGTGGCCTTGGTGTTATCAGCACCACACTCTCCCGAGTGAGCCACGGGCTGGCCCAAAAAGTGGGTTTTGGATGCTTGAAATGTTCTATTCTTCATCTGTGTGTTAGTTCCCTTAGTGTGATTACTTTGGGAAAATTCATCAACTTACACATTTGTGATTTCTGCATATATCTTTATGTGTGTTAACAATTAAATGTGTTAAATAATTAAAAATAGAAGGCATCAGATTAATTGGAACTATGAGTGGTACTGTTATATTAGTCAAGGTAAGATCACTGATATAACAAACAACCTCAAAATCTCAGTGACAGGGCCGGCCCATGGCTCAATCTGGAGAGTGTGGTGCTGATAACACCAAGGCCACTGGTTCGGATCCCATATAGGGATGGCTGGTTTGCTCACTTGGGAGAGCGTGGTGCTGACAACACCAAGTCAAGGGTTAAGATCCCCTTACCGGTCATCTTCTAAAAAAAAAAAGAAAAAGAAAAACCTCAGTGACAATATAATAAAGATTTATTTCATGCTCATGTGACAACACAACAAAAGTTGTTGAGGGGAAGGTGGCTTGCTCCATCAGTCACTCAGGAACCCGTGTTCTTTCTGATTAATGGCTCCACCAACCTCGTGGGTTCAGAATCCTCTTCTTGATTCTCTACATCCAGCCAGCAAATGGGGGAGGAGAAAGAACAGGAAGATTCACACATGATATTTTTTGAGGGCCAAGCTTGTAAGTGGCATAATCATGTTCACCAGCATTGCATTGGCTAGAACACAGTTATATGACCCCATCTAACCGCAAGGGTACTTGGAAAATGTACTCTACCTATGTGCTTAGAAGGAAAAGAAAATAGAGTTTGATGAATACATACTGTTGTCTTGCCAAAATCCATCCTTCTGGTCATCAGATATCCATTTCACTTTTCTTTTTTTTTTTTTCTTAATTTTATTTTGTCGATATACAATGTGGTTGATTATTGTTGCACATTACCGAAACCTCGCTCCCTCCTCCCACTCCCTACTCCCCCCCAACAATGTCCTTTCTGTTTGCTTGTCGTATCAACTTCAAGGAATTGTAGTTGTTATGTTTTCTCCACCCCACCCCACCCCGGTTTGTGTGTGTGTGTGTGTGTGTGTGTGTGTGTGTGTGTGTGAATTTATTTATTTATTTTTAGCTCCCACCAATAAGTGAGAACATGCAGTATTTCTCTTTCTGTGCCTGACTTGTTTCACTTAATATAATTCGCTCAAGGTCCATCCATGTTGTTGCAAATGGCAGTATTTCATTCGTTTTTATAGCTGAGTAGTATTCCATTGTGTAGATATACCACATTTTCCGTATCCACTCATCCGATGATGGACATTTGGGCTGGTTCCAACTCTTGGCTATTGGAAAGAGTGCTGCAATGAACATTGGGGAACAGGTATACCTTCAACTTGATGATTTCCATTCCTCTGGGTATATTCCCAGCAGTGGGATAGCTGGGTCATATGGCAGATCTATCTGCATTTTCCATAGAGGCTGCACCATTTTGCAGTCCCACCACCAATGTATGAGAGTTCCTTTTTCTCCGCAACCTCACCAGCATTTATCGTTCAGAGTCTTTTGGATTTTAGCCATCCTAACTGGGGTGAGATGGTATCTCAGTGTAGTTTTGATTTGCATTTCCTGAATGCTAAGTGATGTTGAGCATTTTTTCATATGTTTGTTGGCCATTTGTATATCTCCCTTAGAGAAATGCCTACTTAGCTCTTTTGCCCATTTTTTAAATGGGTTGCTTGTTTTTTTCTTGTAAAGTTGTTTGGTTCCTTGTATATTCTGGATATTAATCCTTTGTCAGATGTATATTTTGCAAATATTTTCTCCCACTCTGTTGGTTGTCTTTTAACTCTGTTCATTGTTTCTTTTGCTGTGCAGAAGCTCTTTAGTTTGATATAATCCCATTTGTTTATTTTTCCTTTGGTTGCCCATGCTTTTGGGGTCGTCGTATTCATGAAGTCTGTGTCCAGTCCTATTTCCTGAAGTGTCTCTCCTATGTTTTCTTTAAGAAGTTTTATTGTATCAGGGTGTATATTTAATTCTTTAATCCATTTTGAGTTGACTTTAGTGTATGGTGAGAGGTATGGGTCTAGTTTCATTCTCCTGCATATTGATATCCAGTTCTCCCAGCACCATTTACTAAAGAGGCAGCCTCTTCCCCAGTGTAAAGGCTTGGTGCCTTTGTCAAAGATCAGATGGCTGTAGGTGTGTGGGTTGATTTCTGGATTCTCTATTCTATTCCATTGATCAGTGTATCTGTTTTTATGCCAGTACCATACTGTTTTGGTTATTATAGCTTTGTAGTATAGCTTAAAGTGAGGTAGTGTTATGCCTCCAGCTTTATTTTTTTTGCTCAGCATTGCTTTGGCTATGTGTGGTCTTTTGTTATTCCATATAAATGTCTGGATAGTTCTTTCCATTTCTGAGAAAAATATCATTGGAATTTTGATGGGGATTGCATTAAATTTGTATATCACTTTGGGTAGTATGGACATTTTCACTATGTTGATTCTTCCAATCCAAAAGCATGGGATATCTTTCCATCTTCTTGTATCCTCTCTAATTTCTCTCAGCAGTGGTTTGTAGTTCTCATTATAGAGATTTTTCACATCCTTGGTTAACTCAATTCCTAAGTATTTTATTTTTTTGGTGGCTATTGTAAATGGGCAGGCTTCCTTGATTTCTCTTTCTGCATGTTTACTATTGGAGAATAGAAATGCTACTGATTTTTATGTGTTGATTTTGTATCCTGCTACTGTGCTGAAATCATTTATCACCTCCAAGAGTTTTTTTGTAGAGGCTTTAGGCTTTTCGATATATAGGATTATGTCATCTGCAAACAGGGACAGTTTGACTTCATCTTTTCCGATCTGGCTGCCCTTTATTTCCTTCTCTTCTCTGATTGCTCTGGCTAGTACTTCCAACACTATGTTGAATAGGAGTGGTGAGAGTGGGCATCCTTGTCTAGTTCCTGTTCTTAAAGGAAAAGCTTTCAGCTTTTCCCCATTCAGGATGATATTGGCAGTGGGTTTGTCATATATGGCTTTAATTATGTTGAGATACTTTCCATCTATACCTAACTTATAGAGGGTCTTTGTCATGAATGAGTGTTGAATTTTATCGAATGCTTTTTCAGTATCTATAGAGATGATCGTATGGTCCTTGTGTTTGATTTTATTAATATGGTGTATCACATTTATTGATTTGCGTATGTTGAACCAACCTTGCATCCCTGGGATGAATCCCACTTGATCGTGGTGAATAATTTTACGTATGTGTTGCTGTATTCTGTTTGCTAGTATTTTAGTGAGGATTTTTGCATCTATATTCATCAAGGATATCGGCCTGTAGTTTTCTCTTTTGGTTATATCTTTACCTGGTTTTTGGTATCAGGATGATGTTTGCTTCATAGAATAAGTTTGGGAGATATGCGTCTGTTTCAATCTTTTGGAATAGTTTGTAAAGAATCAGTGTCAATTCCTCTTTGAATGTTTGGTAAAATTCTGCTGTGAATCCATCTGGTCCTGGGCTTTTCTTTGTTGGGAGCCTTCTGATAACAGCTTCAATCTCCTTTATTGTTATTGGTCTGTTCAGATTTTCTACATCTTCATGGCTCAGTTTTGGGAGCTTGTGTGTGTCCAGAAACTTATCCATTTCCTCCAGATTTTCAAACTTGTTGGTGTATAGTTGTTTATAGTAGTCTCGAAAGATTCCTGGTATTTCAGATGAATCAGTTGTAATATCGCCTTTTTCATTTCTAATTTTTGTTGTTTGAATCGTCTCTCTTCTTTTTTTTGTTAGCCATGCTAATGGTTTGTCCATTTTATTTATCTTTTCAAAAAACCAACTTTTTGATTCATTGATCTTTTGTATTGTTTTTTGGGTTTCAATTTCATTCAGTTCTGCTCTGATCTTAATGATTTCTTTCCGTCTGCTAACTTTAGGTTTGGATTGTTCTTGTTTTTCTAGTTCTTTAAGGTGAAGTGTTAGGTTGTTCACTTGCCATCTTTCCATTCTTCTGAAATGAGCATTTAATGCAATAAATTTCCCCCTTAATACTGCTTTTGCAGTATCCCACAGGTTTTGGTATGATGTATCATTATTTTCATCAGTTTCAATAAATTATTTGATTTCCTGCTTGATTTCTTCTTGGACCCATATGTCATTAAGTAGAATGCTGTTTAATTTCCATGTGTTTGTATAGTTTCCAGGATTTTATTTGTTATTGATTTCTAGTTTTAATCCATTGTGGTCTGAGAAAATACATGGGATAATTCCAATGTTTTTGAATTTGTTGAGACTTGATTTGTGACCTAATATGTGATCTATCCTGGAGAATGATCCATGTGCTGATGAGAAGGATGAATATTCTGAGGTTGTTGAATGGAATGTACTGTAGATATCTGCCAAGTCCAATTAGTCTAGAGTATTGTTTAGATCTGTGTTTCTCTGCTGATTCTTTGCCTAGATGATCTGTCCAATATTGACAATGGGGTGTTCAGGTCCCCTATTGTGTTATTAGTGTCTGTTTTCTTCTTTAGGTCTAATAGAGTTTGTTTTATAAATCTGACTGCTCCAACACTGGGTGCGTATATATTTATGACTGTTATGTCTTCTTGATGGATCAGTCCTTTTATCATTATGTAGTGTCCCTCATTGTCTCTTTTTATGGTTTTTAGTTTTGTTTTGTTTTGTTTTTTTTTCGTGACCGGCGCTCAGCCAGGGAGTGCACCGGTCATTCCTATATAGGATCCGAACCCGCGGCGGGAGCATCGCCGCGCTGCCAGCGCAGCACGCTACCGAGTGCGCCACGGGCTCAGCCCTATGGTTTTTAGTTTAAAGTCTACTTTGTCAGATATAAGAATAGCTACTCCAACTCGTTTTTCTTTTCTGTTTGCATGGTCAATCTTTTTCCATCCTTTCACTCTTAGTCTATGTGAGTCTTTATGGGTGAGGTGGGTCTCTTGGAGGCAGAGTAGAGTTGGGTCCTCCTTGTTAATCCAGTCAGCCAGTCTGTGTCTTTTGATTGGGGAATTTAAGCCATTAAGAGTTGTTATTGAAAAGTGTTGATTCATTCCTAGCATTTTATTGATTGTTCTTTGGTTGTCTTCAGTGTCTTTTCTTCCTTGCTTTCTGATTTACTGTTTGTTTTCTGTGTTTGTTGGTTCCTTAGGTTGTAGATAGCCTTTTTGTTTGTTTGTTTTCTCTTCATGAATGCCATTTTTATTATACTAGTGGGTTTTGATTTTTCTTGGGTTTTTATGGCAGTGGTAGTTATTTTTCAGGAACCAAACACAGTACTCCCTTGAGGATTTCTTGTAAGGGTGGTCGTGTGGTGGTGAACTACCGCAGTTTTTTTTTGTCTGAGAAATATACTATTTTCCCTTCATTTCGGAAGGATAGCCTTGCAGGGTAGAGTATTCTTGGCTGACAATCTCTGTCTTTTATTATTTTGAATATATCATCCCATTCCTTTCTGGCTTTTAGGGTTTGTGATGAAAAGTCTGATGTTAGCCTGATTGGGGCTCCCTTATAGGTGATTAGACGCTTCTCTCTTGCAGCTTTTAAGATTCTCTCTTTGTCTTTGAGTTTTGCCAATTTGACTAAAATATGTCTTGGAGAAGACCTTTTTGGGTTGAATACGTTTGGAGATCGTTGAGCTTCCTGGATCTGAAGATCTGTGATTTTCCTATACCTGGGAAGTTTTCTGCCACTATTTTGTTGAATATGTTTTCAATGCAATCTCCATTTTCCTCCCCTTCTGGAATACCCATGACTGGGATATTTGAGCGCTTAAGGTTGTCTGATATCTCTCTCAGATTTTCTTCCATGTCCTTGATTCTTTTTTCTTTCTTTTTGTCTGCTTGTGTTATTTCAAACAGCCCATCTTCAAGTTCAGAGGTTCTCTCTTCAACTTCGACAAGCCTGCTGGTTAAACTCTCCGTTGTGTTTTTTATTTCGTTGAATAACTTCTTCAGTTCTGCAAGTTCTGCTACATTTTTTTTCAGGACATTGATTTCCTTGTACATTTCCTCTTTCAGATCCTGTATACTTTTCCTCATTTCATCATGTTGTCTAGCTGAGTTTTCTTGTATCGCATTCAGTTTCCTTAGAATTATCACTCGAAATTCCTTGTCAGTCATTTCAAGGGCTTCTTGTTCTATAGGATCTAGAGCTTGAGATTTATTATCTTTTGGTGGTGTACTTTCTTGATTTTTTGTATTTCTGGTATCTTTTCTTTGATGTTTATTCATTGTGGCAGGGGGTTTCACAGTCCACAGATCAGATGAAATGAGCAGAGTGTCTTCTGTTCCACTGGGCAGTCTGATGAACACAGCAGGCAGACTCAGAGGAGAATCGGGGGCAGCGCGCGGAGTCCCAGGTCCGAGTGCGGCCGCCCGTCGGCTCCAGCTCGGCTCGATATGTTGGGGCGCCTGGGTCTGGAGGGCCCTGATGTTAGGGTGAGGAGGAGCCGCTGCTGCCGCCACCGCTGCTGCCGCCGCCAGGTGAGGAGGCGGTACCGCTGCTGCTGCTGCTGCTGCTGCTGCTGCTGCTGCTGCTGCTGCTGCTGCTGCTGCTGCTGCTGCTGCTGCTGCTGCTGCTGGCTGCTGCTGCTGCTGCTGGCTGCTGCTGCTGCTGCTGCTGCTGCTGGCTGCTGCTGCTGCTGCTGCTGCTGCTGGCTGCTGCTGCTGCTGGCTGCTGCTGCTGCTGGCTGCTGCTGCTGCTGCTGCTGCTGCTGCTGCTGCTGCTGCTGCTCGGAGCCGCACTGTAGCCACCGTCACCCCACGCGTGAGGAGACTCGTCGCGGCCGCCGCCCGAGAGCTAGTGGCGCTCGGAGTGCAGCCGCGGCACCTGTCCTCCATTTCACTTTTCTTCCCGCATGTAGAACACCCTCATCATCTCCCCCAGATCACTAGGTCACTGCATCCAGCTGAGAGTCCAGGATCTCTGGCTGATGCACAGTCCACTCTGTCATATAGAAATATGGTTCCTCTTGGTCTGGAGATGTAGTAGGAACGCCTTTTTTCATTGTTCTCAATGACCCCTAGCTCACCCATGGTAAGTTTTCCCCCATTCTTTATCCTCCTTGGCCAACTCTGAAGTGGATATTGGGAAGTGTGCTCTCCTTGGAGACTGGTTTTCACAACCCGGTTCCCTCTCAGTGTTGTTTTAAAAACCAAACAGTTACAGACTTTTTTAGACCAGACTTGTGGTTACTTTAGTAATACCAGTCCTCTGAAACTTACCAGGCTTCTCATCTGTTTGCTTCCACTTAGTTCCATGTGCCAGTAACCCCCCAAATTCTTTCCTAGACATAGTTCTTAAATTTGTCCTCTTTCTTCGTTTACTTATCCCACCCTGCCCTTCTCTCTCAACCTAATGGCAAGAAAGTTGAGGCTATCTGGAATAATAGTCATGGATAAAAAGGTATTGTCTTTAATCTGAACTTTGCCTCAAGGCTGAGTCATTTTATTTGGTTGAAAAGAATTATTGGGCCTTGTTTGCTTAAGGTCTCAATATTATCTCTTCCTGTTTGATGTCTAGAAGTCATAGTCCTTTGATGCCCCACATTTCTGTACTATCTGTTCTTTTTCATTTCTGCTTACAAATCGTCATTTCTTTCCCTAGTTCAACTCTTTCTTTCAATACCTTGTCAGTAGGCACATAGTCTACCTTCCAGTTTTACCAAATTCTTTGCTGTTAACATGATTGCCATCTTTCTAGCCTTTTACGTAAGTTTCCTTACCAACCCCTACTTCTAAGCCAATGCCATACATTTTAGACTTTCGTTAAAGTAGCATCTTATTTCAATAATGGAGTGATTAAGAGCTTGAGTTCTGGAACTGCTTCAAAACCTGTTTCTTCTACTCCGTAGCTAGGTGACTTCAGGCAAAATGCTTTTCCACTCTCAATATCAAGTTCCTCATCTATTTATAAAAGGGGACTATTATAAATATTAAATTAAACAATATATGTAAAGTGCTTAGCAGAGTTCCTAGCGCTTAATTAGTACTTAATATGTTTAAGTTACTATTTTCTCCCTTCAAAACCCCAAGGATGGTTCCTGCTGGACTTTCCTTTCTATCCAGTGTACTGCTGTGAACAGCCTGTGAACTATAGGGGCTCCCTGCCCCCCAAAGAGAAAGAGGTGCTTTATTGAAAGATAAGCCTCCGAAAGGTAGAACTGAGTAGCACAAATCTTGGATAAAATGTTCAGTTAATTCTTTTTCTTTTTTTTTTTTTTTTATAGATTTTCCTGCTTTTAGTCATCATGTGTTTTATCCTAGCAATTGGGCATGGCATTTGGGAGAACAAGACAGGCTACTATTTCCAGATTTTTTTGCCATGGGAAGAATATCTCTCTTCATCAGCTACCTCTGCCATCCTCATGTTCTGGTCCTATGTCATTATTCTCAACACCATGGTGCCTATTTCCCTCTACATCAGGTAGGCTTCCTTGATCATTTTGGGATATGCGAGGAGAAACTGACTTCATACTTCCTGCTTTATTTCCCAACTTGAGTGTGAACTTTTAGAAAGCGTACACTGTGTGCTCTTTAACCCGTTACTTCCCACAGTACCTGGTGTACAATATGTTCTGAGGAATATTTGAAAATTTCATAAATGCTTTCCATGTCCAGAATACGGTGCCATATACTATATGGTTTGTACAAAAATAAAATTATCCGTGCCTTCAAATAACTTTTAATGTAAGCAACTAAATAAGACATACAAACATACAAAACAGTTTTTTTAAATGCACACAAATTTGGTGATGCTAACGCACAGGCCAGGAAGTCTCAAGTTTACCAGTGAGGTAAGTTCCAAACATTCACTCATTTTAAGTCAGTTAATCAGAACTCAGAATGCATTTTCCCACAAAAACAATGTGGCAAGTGGTAGATAGGTGTAATGGTGACCTAAATTCAGTTTCTAAAAATTGGAGAAGAGGAAGGGTGTTTCCTCTCCTTTTTCATAGGCACCTTGGACAAAAATTTGAAGTAGGTGAAATAAGTTTTTAACACATTCCAATCTTTCTTTTCTAGGTTCTGCATTCTCTTGCATATTTGCACACCCAAATACATTTTAGTGTCTTCCTTTCCAGATTTTCTAAACCTGCACTCTGGCATCCCAACCCAGAAAGCACCCTACATTCCTGAATTACCTTATTTAACAGATATTTATTGAGCACCTACTGTGTGCCAAGGACTATACTAGGGTCTAAGGGTAGAAACACAAATAATAAGACAACCCTTTCTTTAGAGAAGCTTACAATGTAGCTGTGGAAACATATACATAAATAAAGAATTATGGTACAATATGACAAATATTGTAATAGACATATATATATATGAGTGCTATAGGAGCCTTGAGAAGGAATAGATTAGTTCTGTCTGGAGAGGCTTAAGAAAGTTTACAGAAAAGGTAATAGTCAAACTGATATTTGAAAGAAGAGTAGAATCCACCAAATAGAATATAGGGAAAGAAAATTGCAAGCAGAAAGTTTGGTGTGTACGATGGTTTGGAGATTTTTAAAAACTTGGCCTGTTCATAGAACAGTGAGTAGCTAGACTAAGCTGTTGGATGGTAATTTTAGAGTCAGATCTGGAAGAGCCTTAAATTCCAGGCCAAAGAATTTGAATTTTATTCTAAAAGCAGCAAAAATCCAGCAAAGTTCTTTCTGCAGAAAAAAATGGTGTGATTAGATGTTTGGGTTTAGAGAGATCACTGTGGTAGCTGGTATGGTAAAGGATGGGAGAGGTCAAGACTCCAGGCATGAGGACCATCAGCAAGAGTCAGTGATGAGGACCTGAGTACCTTCTCCCTCACTTCAAAGGAAAAAAACCCCAAGTCTCTCCATGCAGCTGTCTCCGACAGGGATTACTGTTAGTAAAGCAGTCTAACACACATTAACTGTGAAGGATGACAGGAAGGAGGTCCCTTAAAAGTGTTCTCTGTTTTAAAACGAAGATGCTTATTCACCATAAAGAATCTGTACTGCATGTTATTTGGAGCAGAAGAGAAGTGTGACAAAGGCCATAGGGACAATTCATATAAAATGAGAGGAGGCTGTTGGAGTGGGGAGGCACATCACGGCAGGCTGGCTCTGCCTGGAAATCTATCAGAGGGTCAGCTCATTAACTATTGCTGATTTTCACAGATTCTTCCCTTCTTCTGAAACAAAGAAACTCTGAGTGTGTCAAGTTTTTCTGTCTTCCCCATGTGATATGGCAATAACCTTCTAATTAAGCCATTGTAGCCTTTTATAAGTTAACCGTTACTCCCTCAGACCTTGTATTACTGCAGAAGTTCAAAAATTATGAATTTTTCTGAACACGTTTTGGAAGAAGAAAGAGTGAAAAGAGAGTATGACTCAGAGAAGTTAATCAGGTGTATCTGGATCTAGATGGTAAAGCCTTGAGTGATAACGGTCAAAGTCAGAGTTATGATGGGCTGGCTAGTGTTGAAAGGTTCTTCAGGAGGGTAGATTCCCAAGGAAGATACTCTCATTTTCAGATGCTGGCCCTGACCTACCATGGGACTGGTGAGAAGGAAACCAGGATGACATATTTCCCTATTCAGCTCTGACCCAGGACCATTCTTTTCTTTCTTTCTCCTTAGTGTTGAAATAATAAGATTGGGCAACAGTTACTATATCAACTGGGATCGGAAGATGTTTTACGCACCAAAGAACACACCAGCACAGGCTCGCACCACTACCCTTAATGAGGAGCTTGGCCAGGTCAAATATGTGTTCTCCGACAAAACAGGGACCCTGACTCAGAACATCATGATTTTCAACAAGTGTTCTATTAATGGAAAGATCTATGGTATGCTTGTCTTCCTACTTTCCCAGAGTCCTGAGGAGATTCTGCTTTGCAAATTGTTTTCAACATAATCTAACTCTAAACCTACAAGCTCTGAAATTCACATTTACCTCCTGTTCTCACAACCTCTCTATTTATTTCCTAAGCAAAGAACACCCAGCCCATTCAGTTCCGACCAAAAAGCATATATTTAGCACCTTTCGAATGCAATTCATTGTGTTGGGCATTGAGAATGCAAGATGGACAAGACTTAGTCTCTGTCCTCAGGAAGTTCCCAATGTCTTGAGGAAAAACAACACACTCAGCTCACTCTCATGTCGAATCAGATGGATGTTAGCAAAGGGTACAAAGTTTCAGTTAGACAGGAGGAATACGTTTTTAAAACCTAATATATATCTAGAATAGGCAAATTCATAGAGACAGGAAGTAGATTAGAGGTTACCAGCAGATGTGGATGGGGAGGAATGGAAACTTTCTGTTTGGGGTGCTGAAAGGGGGTTGGAAATATATAGTAGTGATTGTTGTACAACACTGTAAATGTAATCATTGATGCCACTGAATTTTACACTTAAAAATGGTTAAAACAGAAAGTTTTATGTTATATATATTTTACCACAATAAAAAAAAATTAAAAACCCTCCTCTAGAATCCTTGCCAAGTCTCTGCTCTGTTTACTTACCAACAGGTGATACCCGTGACAAGAATGGACAGAGGCTGAGAGTCTCTGAGGTGAGTAATTACAGCTCCCTGGGAAATGCATGTGGGAACTAAGGGAGGCTGTGCTGCAGAGAAGCATCTTTGACACAAATTGGGACCCTCCGAGCCTCTGAAATGCTAAAGCTTTTATTAGCCCTATAATATCAGAAAGCACTATATAAATGACCTATGTTTATTTGAGGGGATTTTGGTTTGTTTTTTAGTATAAAAATAGCTTTATTGGCTTTTTTCTCTTTAAAAATTAATCTATGCTCATTGTAAAAAAATTCGAATAATACAGAAATATGTAAAAATGAAAGTTAAAATTATTTAACCCCATTTACATAACCAGTGTAAAATTTGGGGGTATATTCTTTCAAATGCTTCTCATGTGTACATATACACACACATAGGTACATCTGGATAGAGAGAGAGAGAGAAACAATATGCATGATATTTTCAGCTTCCTTTTGTTTTCTTGACACTATATTGCTGTCATTGTCTATACTTGACATATTGGGACCCAGCCCAGGTAGTACCACAACTTCCAGAGAACTGGAAAAATATCCTTGAGAGTTCTGGTACAAGCTGGGGGATGTGTTAATAACATCACACTTCAAGGGCCGGCCCCGTGGCTCACTCAGGAGAGTGCGGCACTGGGAGCACCGAGGCCGCAGGTTCGGATCCTACATGGGGATGGCCGGTGCGCTCACTGGCTGAGCGTGGTGCAGACCACACCGTACAGAGGGTTGCGATCTCCTTACTGGTCAAAAAAAAACATTGCACTTCAAGGTGGGGATAAGAAAGTCTCAGGGCCAAGTTGAACCAGAGAAAGTGACTACCCAAGGTCGCTACAAGCAGCATAGCTGAAATGAAGAATGAGAGTCAGTACCTAAAGGAGCAAAGGTCAGATAGTTAGGAAAATAGGAAAATGATTAGTGAACATTAGGTCCAAAGATTGAAGCGGGGACTAAAATAGGAACACAAGCGGCAAGGTCAGTGACCATGAAGATTAGAGGCAGAAGGGTATGCTGACAGGTCAAGCAAAATTAAGTCTGTGAACAACAGGCATGTAAGTGAAGCTTCCTTGTCATGTGGCCTTGCCTCTGCCTTTTAATACTCCTCTCTAACCCTCTTTTAACCATTGTGGCCTGGAGAGAAATAGTGCAACACAGTGATACCGTTGTACCTAGGCCTCTGTTCCTGTCTCAGTTCCTAAAATCAGGCAGAGGACAACCAGAAACAAGACTTTCTCTAGATACCATTTATTAATAGGGAGCAGTTACCTCCTCATATTCTCAGGTTTGATTATCATGGATTTGGGACTTGGAAGAGTAGAGTTTGAAGATGGACATTAATCGTTCAGAATAGCTGGGGTAAAAAGAAGGCAGGAAGGGTTTGCCAAGCAGTGCTCAGCTTGCCTCCTGTAGGAAGGATATTTTCTGGCCCAGGTAAATGGATGGTTCAGGTCAGAGCTACAGGGGGCCTTAGAAACCCACATAGTACCTCCTTCATTTATCTTGCTTTTCCCTTCCCATCCTCCTGAGAGTTCCCATCACATTCCAGAAATTGTCCCCAAATTGACCTTGTGTAAAAGTGTCAGGCTGTTGCTGAGAAGTTTGTTCTGGCTCAGGTGTTCCAGAAAGAAAAGGTTGACTTCTCCTACAACAAACTGGCTGATGCTAAGTTTTCATTTTATGACAAGACTTTGGTGGAAGCAGTGAAAAAGGGAGATCACAGCGTGCACTTGTTTTTCCTCTCACTCTCCTTGTGTCATACCGTGATGTCAGAAGAGAAAGTGGAAGGTGAGGAGAGGCCTGAGGCCCGATGGACTGAGAATGTGTCATAGAGTACAGGCAGTTTGGGGGTGGGGGGGGGGTTGATATGACTTGTAATGGCTTAATCCAAGAACTTTTTAATAAGTAGCATTGTCCGACAATGGAATGAATAGTCAAGATAAGTAGTGAACTCCCAGTCACTGGAGATATTCAAGTAGAAAACACTCTCTTGGTTCAAGACAGGATTCAGTCATTGAACAGGGGTCAAACTTGGTGCTATCTAGGGAGCTTCTGATGTGGGACTCTGTGATGTTCTATCACAGAATCCATCTGAATTGTCCCCAAGATCAGCCCCACTGTCTCTGACAGGACTTCCTG
Organism: Cynocephalus volans; assembly: GCF_027409185.1. Lineage (NCBI taxonomy): Eukaryota > Metazoa > Chordata > Mammalia > Dermoptera > Cynocephalidae > Cynocephalus > Cynocephalus volans. Next base: position 41,553,416 of record NC_084476.1, on the reverse strand, counting down.
AAGGATGAGTTGTCATCCTTTTGTTGCTTCACAGTTAAAGGTATCCCTACATATTCTAGTTTCTTTAATAACTGAATGTGGCTGCATCATTTATTTATTTATCCAAATCCTTTTAGAAGCAGTGAATGAAAAATGACTGATTATAAATTAAGAAGTTTTTTTTTCTTAACAGGCAAGAATTTAGGCAACCAAATGAATCACATCCTTTAAAGTCAGTGTACTCTTAACATAATACTCCCAGTGGGAACACTTTATATTTGTATATCACTTTATAGTCTTACAAATTGCTTTCATTTATACTTTCTCCTACAGTCCACAACAGCCCTCTGAGGTAGGCAGAACAGGAAAGATGATCCCAGTTTCACAGAGATTGAGTAACTTGCCTAAAATCCTGTAGTTAAGAAGGGCAAAGAGCCCCAGATCTCATGTCTCCTGGCCCTGTGAACTCCCACCTCCACCCATGCTTCCTTAGGTCTGCTGCTCCAGCAAGCTGCGATTGTTTGAAGTATGTTTGGCCTCATCTTTGTTTACTGCCTTGAGTGACAGGGCAGGAAACACAAGAAAATAGTCTCAATTGTCTAGTAGATACATCTTATGCCTGACCTAAAATGATGCTCCCCTCATACCTTATTCACAAGTATAAGACTCTGATGATGCATAACTGTTTTAAAAACCAAATTGAGCTTCAGAAAAGAAATAACCCAAAATGTACCTCAGGTTGTGATAATATTCTAACAGAGGTGTTCCAGTAATATCAATAAAAGATGGATTCGATGGTGTGAGTCATTTAGTTTTCCAGAGTGAGTTTCAAAGATGATGACACTCATTTATATATATATTTTAGTTGTCTGCTAAGCCATCAATCTTATTGTCTTATAGCTGTGTTTAGCAAAGTGTGGCTGGTCTTATGCAGGAACACCTTATGCAGGTATGAGAATCACCAAAGAGATTTGTTAAAAATTCATTTCCTAGGCCCTCCTCCCAGACTTTATGATTCTGGATTCAGTAAGTTTGGGTGGGGTCCAGGAACCTGCATTTTTAACAAGTTTCCTGAGCCATCTTTTACCCACTAAAGTTGGAGAATAACTGCCCATGTTTTGTTTGTATACATTGCATGTACCGTGTACCTCTGTAATACTAACTCAGGTCTATGAAACAAGTTAGAAGTATTGGAAAGGAAAAGAGACTGACATGTTCTATGCAACCTGGGCTTTTAGGGCCAGACTTGTGAGGAAGTTTTGAAGAAAGATGCCCCTTCCTGCACTCCATCTTTATATAAGCTACTTGGAAGACAGTGTCACTTCTTGGTAGATTTCCATTGCTCATCTCTGTGGGCTGTGATTGCCATCTTCTCTCCTGTCAGGTATGCTGGTGTACCAGGCTCAGTCCCCAGATGAAGGTGCCCTGTGCACTGCTGCCAGAAACTTTGGCTTTGTGTTCCGTTCCCGCACATCTGAGACAATCACAGTGGTCAAAATGGGGAAAACTAAAGTCTACCAACTGCTGGCTATTTTGGACTTCGACAATGTGCGCAAGAGGATGTCTGTTATTGGTGGGTGCCCCTCCTAGTTGGGCCTCTCTCCTTTGTTGTCCTTCATACACATTCACACGTTTACTTTCTTTTTTATCTACACACAAATGCTTTCTCCCACTCACATGGCTTCTTACAGGTACTGTGGCTCAAATACAAACACACAGCCGTTCCCACTTTCTCACATATTCTTTAAATTCTCTCTCTTATAGACATTTGAGGAGTCTTCAAAAAGTCCATGAAAAGATTTGTATTATCTTTTAATTCCATTTTTCCATGAACTTTTTGAATAGCCCTTGTCTAGGGACTTGCTGCCATATGCTAAATTTCTTATCTTGTGTTCCTGGGTAGTGGCTTGTCAGTACTCTCAAAGCCAAGATAAGGACAGAGAATAAATGTATGAAGCCTGAACATGGAGTAAAACATCGGAGCAGACAATGTTGGGGAAATTAATACTGTTTTGCTCTCTCAGTTAATTTGGGTCTCAGACCAAAGAGGAAGAAGGTCATTTTTCATCCTTGGTCTTTACTAGGTGTGGGACTTGGTCTGGGACTTGGAATTGAGAAGCTAAATATGATTATGCCTCAGTCTTCCACAGGTAATATTGAACCCGTGGAAGAGCTGGTTGTGTAAGTTCCTCTCTCACTGTCACCAACCATCACCACATCATTTATCCTAGTGACCACTGACTGAGCACTTGGCTTCCAAAAGTAACAGCCTCCTTGACATCCGTCAGTGGCCCAGACAAGTTCTTGTAACAATAGGCCTGTATGGTTACTTTGCTTAATTTACTTATCTTTAGTGCGGACACCTGAAGATCAGCTGATGTTGTTCTGCAAGGGTGCAGACACCATCATCTGTGAGCGGCTTCATCCATCCTGTAGACCCCTCAGTGATGTGACCATGGAACATTTAGATGTAAGTCTTTAGGCTGTAGGAGAGGGGTGCTGTGGGTGATTCTCTGTATCTGGATATGTGTCCACATATGTGTCCCTGGGTCAGTGTGTTTCTGTATGGATGTATGTTGGTGTCTGTGTCTCTTTAATTGGTGGAAGAATAAAACTGTCTCACTCCATGGGAGTCTCATTGACCATATTGACAACTTCCATGTCAAAAAGTTGGGCGGGACAGGACCGCAGAGGCATGACAAGGATTATGTCTGTGGGAGTACTTACAACAATCCAAATGGTTCCATGATTTCTAGCTCAGAAAATCACATGGTCACACCTGGAATTTGCCTCAGAATAGAACCAGCTGATATGGGAGGCCCTATCCCACAAGCCCTGATGACAACAGACTGCCTTTAGGGTATAGAGCAGAAAGCACCAGGCCTAGACTGCTTAGGGGGCTGTTTGATTTCTCTCTCTGTTCACAGGATTAGAAACCCCAAGGTCACATCCTCCCTTCCTACCTTACCCTACTTTCGTCCTCTAGGATTTGGCATGTGTCAAAAAGAGAGAGTGGCTCCAGCTTGCTGGCACAAGAAAGAAAAAACAGATCTGTAGCCTCTGGGGTTTCTACCCTTAAACCTGGATTTACCTGGTGTTGGAGGAGTAGAGAGAGAAAAAAGATAAGATGAGGAGGGAAGCAGACCACAAAAAAAAAATTATAAAAGGAAAAGATTGGAGAAAATGCTATTTTGCTAGGTCATTTTGGCTTGACTCTACATTAACACATAGCCAGAATTCAGAGAACAAATGGCCAATAAGCACATGAAAAGATGTTCAACATCATTAGTCATTAGAGAAATGCAAATCAAAACCACAAGATACCACTTTATACCAGTAGGTTGGCTAAAATAAAGATGACCAGACAGTAACTAGTGTTGGCAAGGAAGTAGAAATTGTAAACTTCATATATTGCTGATGGGAAAGTAAAAAATGGCATAGCCATTTTGCAAAACAGTGTGGCATTTCCTTAAAAAGTTAAGTATAGAGTTATCAAATCATCTACCAATTCTATTCCTAGGTATAGAAATGGAGATATACATGACACAAAAACTTGGACACAATGTTCACAGCAGCATTATACATAATGGCCAAAAAGTTGAAACAACCCAAATGTCCATCAGCAGACAAATGGATAAATAAAACGTGGTGTATCTATATAATGGAGTGTTATTTAGTAATAAAAAGGAATGAAATACTGATATATGCTGCAACATGGATGAAGCCTGAAAACAGTATGCTAAGTGAAAGAAGATAGTCACAAAAGGCCACATATTGTACGATTCAATTTATATGAAATGTCCAGATTGGGCCAATCCATAGAGACAGAAAGTAAATCAGTGGTTGCCAGGTGCTTAGGGGAAAAGGGAATGGGGAATGACTGCTGGTTGGTACAGCGTTTCTTTTTGGGATGATGAAAATGTTCTGGAATAAATAGTGGTGATGATTGCAGGAACTTCATGAATATACTACAAAAGGCCACTGAATTGTATACTTTAAAAGCATGAATTTTATAGAATGTAAAGTATAGCTTAAGTAAAAAAAAAAACAGTCAGTGAAGTGCCCCACACAAGATCACTCTTATGTCTTATACTGATTCCCAGAGGCCACTGTGTTTTTTATGGGCTAGTCTCCCATCTTTTAACCTTCCAGAACACATTAATCAGGTACCTTTTCAGAGAGCATTTCCACAGACTGGCTTCAAAGGAAGTCATATGGGCTGGCTGGTTAGCCCACTTGGTTAGAGTATGGTGCTGACAACAGCAAGGTCAAGGGTTTGTATCCTCTTACTAGCCAAAAGTGGAAAAAAAAAAAAAAAGTCATGAACTGTGTCATATCTTTTGACATGCTTCCTGCCACCAACCCTCACAGATGCTTATAGTGGGGCCTGCCTATCCTACAATCTATTAACCACTGATGACAAACCTACAAGAGTCAAGCTCCAACAACCTGCTCATGCAGAAATACAGCTTACTCCAGGCTCTCTAGAGATCAGCAAACAGGTCACTCCAAAGCGGGTGAAAGGCAGGATTTGGCCCCCAGGCCCTAGTTTTCCCACCCTAGTACTAAGAGAAAAGAAAACCACACAAGTAGGAATAAAGGATCATGTTAACACATGCTGCTAAATTATTTGCTGAATGGACTAATGAATCTGTCAGTGTATTGTTAAGCTTGTCAAGTCCTCTTATCTGTATCCTATGCAAAACCAGTTTCTGCCTCTATCATTTTCTTCTTAAGAAGTCTCCTGAGATCTCTTCTGGAGCTTCTTAGGCTGCCAACAGTATGGAGGTTTAAGAGATGTCATTCCCTATATATTACCTGATTTTAATTTTGTCTGACAGCTAACATCAAACGTTCGGGAATTACACAGAGAACTAAGAGCAAATTCTATTTCTCCTTGCTCTTATAATGCCAAAGTAAATTATTTTGCAGCTCACTATAGCAGTGATCATGTAGAATTGTTGTTTATGTGTGTTTTGTGCTTCCTTAGATGAACATGAGTTCTTCCCTAAGCCACTCACATTCTTACCTAGCCCTCCTATGACCAAGAGTATACTCCCGCAAGATGGCCAGTTATGATAAGTTAGAATATGTCAGTGGCCAATGGGCAAAAGATGTTAACTCACCCAGACAGCATTTCAGCAATAGCCTTTTTAGCATGGCTGGCTATGGCTAATTAACGGAGCCAACAAACTACAGACAAATACACAAGTATGGGCTATGTAAGACGCCCATTGAATATTTGATGAAGGAAGGAAGGGAGAGAGGAAAATTAAAATGAATATATGCTTGTAAAAAATACTAACGCTTTTGGTTTTTTTATTGAAACATAATAGATTATACATATTTGTGTAGTACAGAGTTGACTATCAGTATTTGTGTACAATATGTGATGATCAAATCAGGATAGTTGGCATATTCGTCATTACAAAATATACTCATTTTTTGTGTCCATTAAGCAGTTGCTTCCTAACCCCCTCTACCACCCCCTTTCCTCCCTCTAATAACCTGATTATTTTTTATAATTCCTTCTTTTTACTTTATTATCCCTTTCGTTCTCATATCACAGTCATTATTATCCTCTCTGTAGTGGGTGAATTATTGTCCCAATTTTATAAAAAAGAAACCTAGAAGACTTGGTTTTTCCCAGAGTCACACAGCGAATTAACTACAGTTAAAGGCTAGCACCTTCTATCTCTCAGAAGACTCTCAACCTTCCAGCTCTGCTGGCTCCATCCATGGCACATTTTGCTGAGAAAGTTCAACAGTTGCTTTCTGCTTAGGTTAGGTACTAGGCCCATGGTGCTGACCTTTAAACCCTCTTTTGTAGTCAGTCAGGGCCTGTGGGTTGGTGTGCGACTCCCTTAACTCAGCCTTAACCCAGCCCAGGCCCACTTGGTACACACACATGTCTTTCAGGATTTTGCCAGTGAAGGCCTTCGCACTCTTATGGTGGCCTACCGAGAGTTAGATGATGCATTCTTCCAGTCCTGGAGCAAGAAGCACAGTGAAGCCTACCTGTCTTTGGAGAATCGTGAAGATAAATTATCAAGTGCCTATGAAGAGATTGAAAGAGACTTGATGGTTAGTGTTGGGAAGCCAGGGACAGACTGGGGACAGGGATGGAGGTTAGCAGCCAGCAGACTTAGCAAGGGCTCTGAGAGTAGCTTCCAGAGGATCAATAGAGGCAGGCTCGGCAGGGAGGCACCCATAGCTTTGTGCCAGGGAGGCTGGATACTGGAATCCAAGCTGATTCAGTATATGCTTCTGAACCCATGAAGAAAAAAGTGCACTGGTTGTGATTTTTATCTTTCTGGAAGTGTTTCTTATTCCCAAAGCTGTTCACAGAAGCTAAGTAATCTGGGAGAAATTAGGATCTGAATAAAGTACAGATTAGATAATCCAGGACTAATTGATGGAATAATGAGGACAAAAATATTCACTCATTCATTAGACATATTTACTAAGTGTCTTCTGTGTGCTAGGCAGTATTATAAACCCTGGGCATGTAGCAGTAAACAAAACAGACCAAAAATAACATATATAGTAGGTCAGATGGTGAAACTGTCATGGGGAAAAATTTTTTAAAGCCAGGAAGAGAGGGGGTGTCAGCATGTGCATATGTGTTTTGGAGAGGACAGAGGCATTGTTGCTATGTTAAACAGGGTGCTTAGTCTTCACTATGAAGAAGACGTCTGAGAAGAGATTTGAAGAAGGCGCAAGCAAGCAGATATCTGGGGGATTAGCTTTTCAGACAGAAGGAGTGGCAAGAGAAAAGACCCTGGAACAGGAACAGGCTTAACTTGTTAGTTGAGCGGTAAAGCAGAAACTGGCTGGAACAGTGTGAGTGAGGAAAGAATAAAAAGGCGTGAGACAGAGAAGTAGCTGAGGGTCTTCATAGGCCCACGTAAGGGGTTACAGGGAGATATGGAAAAATCACTGAAGAGTTCAAGCAGAGAAGTGATGTGATAGCTTTTATTTTTATTTTTATTTTTAAAAGATGACCGGTAAGGGGATCTCAACCCTTGACTTGGTGTTGTCAGCACCACGATCAGCCAGTGAGTGCACCGGCCATCCCTATGTAGAATCCAAACCCACGGCCTCGGCGCTACCAGCACCGCACTCTCCCGAGTGAGCCACGGGGCCAGCCCAATGTGATAGCTTTTAAAATTATCACTCTGGCTGCTGTGTTGAGATTATACTGTAGGGGAGCAAGGGCGGACCCAAGGGAGATCAATTTGAAGGTAGTTGCAATAGTACAGGTGAGAGATGATGATGGTTTGGACCAGATAGATGGACTGGAAGTGGTGAGGAATGGCCATATTCTGTATATTTTTTGAATGTAGAGCCAATAGAATTTGATGATGGATTGGATTATAGTGTATGAGAAAAGAGGAAGTTAAGGATGACCCCAGAGTTTTTGACCAGACTAATACAGGCTGGCTCTGCTATTAAAGGAGAAATTACTGGGGCCGGCCAGTTAGCTCAGTTGGTTAGAGTGCAGCCTTGTAACACCAAGGTCGAGGGTTCTGTTCACCATACCAGCCGGCCGCCAAAGAAAAAAAAAAAAAGAGAGAGGGAGAAATTATTGATACTAAATGGAAAATTTAGAAATCTCAAATTTCCTTCCATAGTCAGTTCTGTGGTAGTATTTGTAGATTGTCCTTGTAGGGGCCTAGCAACAACTAAAGTACACCCGAGCACTTGTTGGGTTTAAAGAAAAACTGGAGTGAGATATGGGGATCCCTTGTTGGGGAACCACCACTTTTGGAGCCAGGAAGTGTGGTAGGAAGCAAGGGAGAAGTGAAGGTATGTCACTTCATATATGACTTGGGCAAGTCTCTTCCCTCTCTGGTCCTGACTATTCTGTGTTTCTAAATATGATTTCAGTGTATGATTGAAAAGCTGTGTGTTGAGAGGCAGAGTGTGCTGAGTTTTACACCACTGGGATCCTCATGCCAGGACAGCCAGCTTACTAAAGGGAATGCTGCGATGCCAGTTCAGTTGCTGGGTAGCACGAAATGCTGTGACTCTCTCCCTTTTCCTCATTCACTGGTATCTCTGTTCGAAGCTATTAGGGGCCACAGCCATAGAAGACAAGCTGCAAGATGAAGTACCTGAGACAATCTTCACCCTGAACAAAGCCAAGATTAAAATATGGGTTTTAACTGGAGATAAGCAAGGTAAAGGGAAACCCCTAGTCTGACCAGTCCTCTTCCCTGTGTACCTTAGCCATTTCTTTTCTTCTTCCTTTTTTTTTCCTTAGCCATTTTCTTGACAAATACCTTGTAAGTCAGATTAAGTCCTTACAGGACACCTAATTTCCAATTTGATGAGCATGTACTTTATGCCATCTGCTGTATTCAGCATTGGGGACACAGAGATGAATTAATCAGACATGACCCTGTCCTCTAGGAACTCACAAGCTAAAAACTTGAGAAAGTTTTCTTTGACTGTACCCCCTCTGTTGTCCCAAAGATTCATTCTCTCACCATGTCCTACTAATTAGTCTGAAAATCCTCTTTACTACGCCACCATCCTAGTTTAGCCTTCATCCCTTGTTGGCTGTACTTCTGCAAAAACTTCTGAATTGATCTGTCACTTGCCCTTATTAATTTCAGCATAGCCTGCATACAACCATCAGTTTAATCTTCCTCAAATATACTAATTTTATGATGTTACTCCTCTGCTCAGGGACCTACAGTGACTCCACATTGTAAAGGTTGGACCCCTCTATCTGGCCTTCAAGACCCTAGTCATCTATGGCTGCCTACATGTCCTTATCTCCATCCTAATGTGACCATTACCTTCAGTATGTCCCAAACAAACCAGTTTCTACCCTAGGTCCTCTGGGTTGTTTCCCCACTTGAAATGCCTTTTCCTTCTTCTAAACAGTCATTATTTATCCCTCAGTCCCTTCCTCAAAGAAAGTTTCTGTGACAATTGCAGTCTCTTCTCCTAATTCTGATACTACTTGTAGCTAGGGTTCAGGACTTAGTTTTTTTTAAAACACATCCTGATTGCCTGGAGAAGTGGACACAGACTGGAATTGCTCTAAGAAATAAGAGAAGGCTTTCTGGAGAAGCTAAGAAAGAATGATGCTAGTTATTGATAAATAACTCACAAATCTGTGCCAGGGAGGCACCTGTACATTTCACCTGTGGATGTTTGAATATGGTCTCCACTGATTCATGAAAAATACACTTTGACTGCATCCATAGCAAAGGTAGACAAATGGGCTCTGCAAGCCCACTATTAGTACATTGTGAAGACCCTGTCCCTGTCTATAAACACCAGCCAAAATGAGACCTGTGTTCCCCCTTCCCTACAGAGACTGCCGTGAACATTGCCTACTCCTGTAATATATTTGAGGATGAAATGGATGGGATGTTCTTTGTGGAAGGCAGAGATAGTGAGACTGTTCATCGAGAGCTCAGGTACACATGGGAGAGCGGCCACAGCCAGTACCTGGACCCAAAATTTCCCTCTCATCTCTTCCCACAGTGTGGTCCCCACACCACTGGAAGGAATAGACCAGAAACGGAGGAGGAGGGGAAAACAGAAAACCTAAATATTTGAGAGAATTTTGCAAAGAAGCATTCAGGCTAAAGGAGTTGGAATGTGGGGAATGGAAAAGCATGGTGCGTGGATGGTCAGGGACCCAAGGCAGTGGCAGGTCTCAGGAGGCAGTCAATTCTGAGGTCCTGGCTGATACTTTTCAAAGGCCCTCTACCCACTCTTGCTCACTTTCATACTGGGACATATTTTCCTTCCTAAGTGCTGGGGCTCAGGTCAAAGTCTGACCACAACTCTTGGCTTTCAGGGAAGCAAGGAACAAGATGAAACCCGAGTCTCTACTGGAATCAGACCCAGTAAACATTTACCTAACCCGGAAGCACAAAATTCCTTTCAAAGTACCTGAGGAGGTGCCCAATGGCAACTATGGCTTGATCATCAATGGCTACAGTCTGGTGGGCAACACAGAGCTACAATTCTGTTCTCTTCTTCCAAGGAAATTTCTTCCTAGGTCCAGCCCACTTCAGGGAAATGTTAAGATCCCTTCCCTGTTCTATTCCCCCTCCCTTCAGGTGCCCTTGCCTGAAAGACACCTTTTCCCAAGCTTCTCTAGACAGGAGTAAATGAGGAGAGAGAAGCCAATGGCATATTCCTTTCTTATTCAAATTCTTCACTGATATGCCCTGTCACTTAGGGGAAGGGGGGAAGTGACCAGAACCAGAAGTCTCTTGGCCTCATTGTCCCATCAACTGGTTTGACCCAGTGAGAGGCCCTGACCAGTTTCCCACTGGAGGCTGAGTCAAATGTAAGGAAGCCTATAACTGACTTGGGGGCTTGGCCTCCCTTAGGGATGGAATGCCCTGAGAACAGCTAAGCCTGCCCTGTGAAGGGCAGAAGAATATGGAGGGAAGGGAAAGGGCCTAGGAAGATCCCGCCCTGAGAGCCTTTTTGGGCAAGCTGAAGAGTGGGTGTGTCCTGGTGTTGCAGGTCTATGCTCTAGAAGAGAACCTGGAGCTGGAACTGCTGCGAACGGCATGCATGTGCAAGGGAGTGATCTGCTGCCGGATGACACCCCTTCAGAAGGCCCAGGTGGTAGAGCTGGTGAAGAGGTACAAGAAGGTGGTGACACTGGCCATCGGGGATGGGGCCAATGACGTCAGCATGATCAAAGGCATGTGAGGGAAGTGGGAAGTAGCTCCCAGTCATGGGCTTCCCCCTTCCTTCCTCCATAGACAAAACTGATCTGGATGGTACTGTATTGCTGGCTCACACTTTTGCCTATCATATGCATTATAAAGTATTCTGTTTCACAACTCCTCTATACCTGCACACCCACTTATTCACATACGCAGACATCAGCCCATATCCACAGGCTTGCACACACATTGAGATTCATGCACTTACACTATGAGTGTAAGTACACACACAGATACACTTGGCTCCCACAAGAACACATACATACATTCACAGAACAAGCAGGTTGCACAACTACATAGCATCTTTCTGAGGTGGCATCAAGGTCCACAGAAAGGACCCCTGGGAAGGAACCAGAGTCTTCTCCTTTTTTAAAGGCTGTGAGTCCCAATGCAAGGATCTTCTCCTCCCTGAGACTGTGTTTGCAAAAGCTTGCCCTGTTTCCCTGGCTGGAGGAGAATAGAGTAGGTGACTTACTGATCACTTCCAACCAATAGAAACAAATGGCTGGTTTTAATTTCAGGTAAATGTTAGCCTTCAGCATCTTGTAGGTCTGTGAGATATGGACAAAACCTAAAGGTCCTCTAGTCAAAGCTCTCTCCCTATATAGGAAAAACTAGCAGATATTCCATTCTCAGCTACAATACTAGGAAGTGTCCTTGCTCTCTTCCTGTTTCTGGAACTTCTCTGGTATTTAAGGCTTTAGAGGTTTCAGTTATCCCATTAAGCAATGCAATAGGTATATACCAGAAGATCAGTGAATTTGGTGTTAAGCATAGTGAGTTACCACAGACTTATTAAAACCTTTAGGAACTTCAGTCTTATCTTTCATCAAGTATAATCCTTGCTTTATCCAGAAAAAAGTCACCTTAGGCCTCCTGACGAACTTGTTTCTCATTAACAAAGTATATACATCACATATTCCTCACAAAAGTTGGATTTTAGCCCCTTAGATAAATTTAGGTAATTAAATATTGTGTTAGATTGGCATCCATCCTACATCTTTAATTGATCTAAGTGAATTCCAGAGATAACAAGAAATTTTAACCTCAGCATCTGGACAGTAAGAAAGAGCATGGATGGCTAGAGCAGGAGCAAAGAACACCCAGGATAGCTCTCTAGTACTGGCCATGCCAGGCATTCTTGAGGGGCAGCATGCAAAACAGCACAAAAGAAGGAGCTGTTGTCCAACTTACAGGGAGGGGCAATCCACTAAGGAGAAAAGACTCCACTAAGTGCGTGCCATTTTGAGGGGGGCCTGACAGTATTTAACAAATATAAAATAAGGGATTTGTACAACATTATCTCAGCCCTCCCTTTATACTTCCTAGGCTGAGAGCCTAGCAAACAAGCTCTGTAGCTGAAAATGTCCTGGGGTTTCATTGCAGCTGCCAACATTGGGGTCGGTATCTGCGGCCATGAAGGGATGCAGGCCATGCTCAATAGTGATTTCGCCTTTTGCCAGTTCCGCTATCTCCAGCGTCTACTCTTGGTCCATGGCCGCTGGTCTTATAATCGCATGTGCAAGTTTCTCAGCTACTTCTTTTACAAGAACTTTGCCTTCACCCTGGTGCACTTCTGGTATGCCTTCTTCAACGGGTTCTCTGCACAGGTAGGAGATCAGGTTGCAATCTTCACACTAGTCAACTAGGTTTTCTCTAGTCACCCCTCATATAAGCCAACTCAGACCTTTTTCCTCCTCTAGAGACCAGTGTGTGACATCCACAAAGTTCTTCACCCTATGCTGATTCCATCTCCCAACCCTATACTAAGCTTAGATTTCCAAACCATAACTGTTCTGGTCTGTCTCTAATTTGGCCTTGACTCCTACCTTCAGAACTCTCCCATAAATTATTTTCACCTTTTCCCTGACATTGAGACCTAGAGTTTCCAAACATATGTAATAAGGGAAAATTCCTGGATGTGGGAGTTTTCTTTATGGAACAGGGTAAGCCTCTGGGTCATGCCAGACAGGCCAGTTATGGCATTTACTTGGAATATAGCCATATATTCCTAGCTATAATTGGAAATACAACTTCCTTCTACTCCTTCCCTACCCTGCCTGCCTGCACCCTTGCCCCCAAGCACATACACAGTTGTTGCTCTGGTGAACAATTGAACATTTGAACATAAAATCTCCCCCACCCTAGTGGGGAGAAGTGACACTTGGATTTTGATGTTCTAAGAGGAGTCCCTTTTCCTGTGAGAAGTTTTTCAGCAGTCTCTCAAGGATTCCCAAGAGAAACAACCACAGCAACGATTATCTTGGGAAATTTTTACTACCTTTGTTGCTTTAGGCTCCTGGGGAAACAGACCAGTGAGCAGACAGTAGTAGATGTGTATACCTCCAGTACTAGTGAAGCCAGTCTGGTTTGTGGTAGGTGTGTGTGTATGCATGTGTTGCTGCTGACCTCTTGTGACTAGTAAGGACAGGGGCCCTTGCTAGGCCCGAGGATGGAGCACCCAGCTGGGGAAGGGTCACAGGGTCCGTTCTGCTTGCCAGTGTTAGGAGGTATCAAGAGCTTCAGAAGCCACTGAATGTCATCAAAGAATAGAGCACAGAGGTTTACATGCCTGGGAGTATAGTAGTATAGCAAGCATTTCCTAGCTATTCTCTACTAGCCATTCTAGCATTCACTCTGTGTCCTTTCTGTGCAGGGAGGGACAGTGCAAGTTATGGTAGGGTTGCTCCAGATCAGCCTTGAAATCTTGGTGTGGTCTTGCCCCAGCCTGGGACCGAAGGTTCTAAATAGAGTAGGATCAAATAAAGTCTGGGGGGGTCAACCTTCTCAGTCAGATTTCTGAAATCCAAATCCTGCTCTAGGTTAGTGTGGTGTGGTGATAGGTGGTGTTGGGGTTGGGGGAGCAGTGGAGGAGCTGTCTTAGACCTAGGAGGTAGAGCTGGGACCTCAGCAAAGAGAGGAGACTAAAACATTTCTTTTTTATTCTTCCAGACAGTTTATGATACTTGGTTTATCACTTGCTACAATCTGATCTACACTGCTCTTCCTGTTCTGGGCGTGAGTCTGTTTGATCAGGTAGGACCCAACAGCAAGCCTTGATCAGGGTTGAGGATTATTTCCAAGAGTGAGGAAGACAGCAAGAGCTGAGCTCTACAAAATCAAGTGCAAAGGGAGTAATTTCTAGAGCAGGGAAGGGAGCTCATCACCTGGACAGGTATCATAAAATAATGAATCCTTCTCTGAGAATAATCATCAGTTTTAGAAAGTCACATTTTCCTGTGTCAATTTTATCTCTGTAGAGAGAAACATGGAAATTGGACTGTACAGTAAATTGAGTGTGTACAAAAGCAGTGAAAGGAAATAGAGTTATTGGGGCCAGAAGGACTGGGTAAAGCAAGGGGCTTCAAGAAAAGCGGGACCCATTCAGAGATAATAAGGATGAGACAAGCCAATGCAGGAAGGCCTAGGTGGGTGTCCTGAAGGCCAAGTATGAGAGTACCTTATGTCGTAGGGAGTCAGCCTAGGGGATACCATCTGTCCCTGTCAGAAATTCCCTGGGCATTGCGAGTCCTGATACCCCATCTCTCCCTTCTTTTCTACCCCAATATCCAGTCCTGGGCAAATGGAATAGAAAAGAAGCCCTCAAAAAGGAATAAAGTATCTGAAACAGGACATCATGGGATCATGGTTCCCTGTCTCCATCAGGGTAGTAGCTCTAAAGGAAATTCTCTGTGAAGCAGCTGCTGACCTCAGAGCAGCAAGAGGGTTGAGTTGTGTTACTTAAGAGTCCTATCCAGATTCAATAGTCTAATTCTAGGGATGCACCTCTGAAGCCAAGCCCCAAACTTTGTTACACAGAGTTTCAGATTTAGGAGGAGAAGGGGATCCAACAACATCTACATACAGAATCCTCTCACGTTGAGTGCACAGGAGCTGTGGGAATAGGCGAAACATCACAGAACATGGATACTTCCAAGGAGCTAACTGGTCCACACTGGCTTCTCCTTCTCCCCCCACTGGCTTTTGACACAAAGAATATTCAATTAAAGTAACACTTAAACCTGGGAACTCATGTCCCAGCTGCATCCCCCATCCCAAACTCCAGTCTTCCCTTCCAGCTACCCCAAAGCCTAATTGCCCCCTTTCACAACTCCCTGATCCTAACTGCCTCTAAGTCCCTCCCACCTTCCTGACTTTCTCTTAGCTTTCTCCCACTGCCTAGATCCTTGCTTAAAGTAAGGTCTGTCAGAAAAGGTCTGTGGTCATTGCTCTGCTCTCTGGTTCCACTTCTCAAGTAATCCATGAGGAAGTTCCTAGGCAGCCTAGCAGCAGACTCAGTGAGGGGAGGACCCTCGACTCTGATGGAGATGGGACCTTCTGTGGAGAGACTCTCTGAGCCTCCCTCCTTACTCTGGTTCTTCCAGGATGTGAATGAAACATGGAGCCTACGTTTCCCAGAGCTGTATGAGCCAGGCCAGCACAACCTTTATTTCAACAAGAAGTCATTTGTGAAGTGTTTAATGCATGGGATCTACAGTTCCTTTGTGCTGTTTTTTGTCCCCATGGGGACCATTTACAACTCAGAGCGCAATGACGGGAGGGACATCTCCGACTTCCAGTCCTTCTCTCTGATAGTGCAGACTGCATTGATCTGGGTGGTCACAATGCAGGTGTGGCCAGTGGTGGTGGGCTAAGGGGACTGGGTGGGGAGCCTGTCTGGAAAAGAGGGAGGGAGGGAGGGAGGGAGGGAGAGTGGGAAGGGAGCCTCCTCCATTACAGAACTGGAGAAGGGAGGTGGCCGATAGGTCCCAGGTTGTAGAGTATTACCCATAAGAAGCTGCTTTTCAGATTGCACTGAAGACAACCTACTGGACAACAATAAGCCACTTCTTCATCTGGGGTAGCCTGGGTGCCTACTTTTGCATCTTATTGCTCCTGTACAGTGATGGCTTGTGCCTAACATTCCCCAGCATCTTCCAGTTTCTAGGTAAGACCCTGCCCAGTGGGGGATAAGGGGGCAGTGAGCCAAGTGTATTTATGTAATAAATGTTTACTGAGAAGCTATTACCATGTGCTAGGCTCTGTGGTAGAGATATGAATAAGACATGATCTCTACCTTAAAAGGACTAAAAATCTAGCTAGGGAAATATTTTACCTTATTAGAGTTTCTAAGATATTTTCGTATTTATCTAGTTTGATCTTTGTGAGCATCCTATGAAGTAGGCAGAGCAAGAATTATTAGCACCATTTTAGAGACTGGAGTTTTTTTTAATTAAATGACTCAAATCTAGGACTCCTGGTTCCAGTCCAATGTCCTTTACGCTGGGGCATATACTGCTTTATTATCTCCCATATTAATTTTCCTCTCTCTCATCTCCACTCTGATGAGGACAAAATACAGAGAGAGTAGATATATAGATGTAGATAGCTCCCTCCTCTTGTCAGGCCACTAACTAATTTTTCTCCTTCAAAAGCCTTCCCTCCCATTTTTGTATTTAGGTCAGTGCTCTAGGATTCCCTCTTAACCTACACTGTCCTGCCCTGCCCTGTCTTTAGAGGGAGACAAAGGCATGTGAATTCATAGTGATTTTGGCTGCACAAAGTACCCAACTGCAATTCTTTTGCATTTATATTATTTTCAGGAGACCAGACTGTCTCCAAATCAATACCTTCCCTCTTTGAACTGGGGAAGTGTCTAAGTTCTGGCTGACACCTTCCACCCCTGGCCCCACCCCTTCCTCCAGGCTCTGTTTCAGCCTTTCCCCTTCTGGCTCATTGTTTACAGGTGTGGCCAGGAATACTATGAATCAGCCACAAATGTGGCTGAGCGTTATCCTCAGCGTAGTCCTCTGCATAGTGCCTGTGATTGGGTACCAATTTCTCAAACCACTATGCTGGCCCCTCAGTGTGGACAAGGTAAGTGGAATAAGGAATCTACCCAGATGTAACTAATGACCCTCTTTGCCTTTGCCTCTGTGGATGAAAACTTTGTCCCCCATGCTCTGGCTATAGGTTTTTGACAGAATTCATCACTGCATGAAACATCCACAGCCACCTCCAGTCCACATCAAACTGAAACATGCAAGCTCTCGACGTTCTGCCTATGCGTTCTCTCACCAACAGGGTTTTGGGGCCCTCATCACTTCCGGCAAGACAATGAAGTCCAAGGAGCCCAAGAAAAACAGCTTTTCTTTGAAAAAGTAGAGGCCCTTAGGGAATCTCTAAAGAAGCCAGTCATTGCTCTTCTTCCCTGTATTCATGCAATTTAGTAAGGAGGGATTAGAATCCCTGGGAAACCAGCATAAACCTGCTCCCCTACTCTCTATACAGGGGCTCAGCCTCTTAATTCCCCAGAGGCTGTGCCAGGTAAGGCAAGGAAAGGTAAGAAAAGAGCCCTCAGATACCTGCCAGAGGTGCAGCATTTCAAGAAAAAGGAACCCCAGGCCTCCCTTCCCCCATCCCTTCCAAATTTTAATCCAAACAAGCAAATGTGGAAGTAGGGGTATGAAGAGGGACAGTGTGGGGAAGGGAAAAGAAGACAGGACCAAAGAATCTTAATGTGGGCCCTATCTCCCATATCCAGAGCATAAACCTTCCCAGGGCCCCACATGAACATATTTCCACCCAGGCACCCTTCTCAGGTTTATCTGGGAGATTCAAGTTGAGTCTTTTGCTGGCCCTGAGAAGCAAAAGGAGGAGGCAGCTGTGAAGAGTTGGTATTTAGAAGCCGAAGGAGGGTTTCTGGACCAAAAAACATAGAGGCAGTTCCTGCCTGGATAGGAAAACTCAAGGTTTTGTCTTCTTCCCCCTCTCTTTGACCTCTTTGACCCAAGAACTGACACCTGTTCGGGCCTCAGAACTGGGAGGGGGAGACTGCGGGGATTTTTTTTTTTAAATCTTTCCTTGAGGGGATGTAAGCCATAATTGGTGAGCATTTGTCTTCATTCCATAAAGTTATTTTGAGAAGAAATTGTATGTATTTGGGAAATTGTTTCTAAGAAGTTTATAGAGCAAATAAATTGCTTCTTTTGCAGTGATTTGTATGGTCTGTTGCAGTCCACAAGCCCCTATACCCTCCCCCTTCAAATCAGACCAATACTTTCCCCTTTTCCTCCCTTTCTCTTCTTTTACAGCTCTCCGCTTTTCTTTCCCCTCTTGCTAAACTCTGTCTTGGCCTCAGTATGACCACAGCTTTTAACCATATAGCTTTATTCTCTTTATATACCTTAAGTATTGGTTCCTAAAGCTCAGTCCTGGGTTCTCTGCTTATCTTTCTGTGTACCCTTTTCTTGAGTGACTTCATACAAACTCATGACTTCATTTACCAACAGAAAGAAGACTCTCAACTCTATTTCTAGCCCTGATCTCTCTGCTGAGGTCCAGATCCATTCATTAAACTGACTCTGAGACCCCTCACTTAGTGGAACCTCCGGAAACTTCAGTTCAACCCGCCCACCCTGTACTAATCATTTTCCCCAAAGATTTTACCCCAGGATGCCACCACCATCATCCTAGTCACCCTAGGCAGAATGAGGGGAATCATCCTGTACTTATTCCTCTAGCCTGATGTCCAATCATTTATCAAGTCATGTAAACTCTGCATACTTAGTATTTCTTGTTTTCATTTCCTTCCTTTCTCCTTGCTCAGACTTTCAATACCTTGTGTCTGGATTACAGCATAAAATTCCCCAATTCATCTCCCTGGTTCTCCCCCTATCTAAAGTGTCAACAATACTATTTCCAGAGTAATCTTTCTAAAAGGCAAATTTGATCATGTCAAGCCCAGTTTAGCATCCTTTAAGGGTTTCTCATGCCTGCTGGATCAAGGTAAAAATTGGACACGTTGTTATTGGGCACTGTCTAGCCTTGTCTTCCACCACTCCCCCATCTGCATTTACTCGTCATATTTCTGGTCATGTCCTCAAACACATTGTTCTCATATCCTAAAATGCTTTTTCCCAACCCCTTCTTCATCTAGCTAACTCCTAGTGACCCTTCAAAATTCATATTAGTTGGAACTAGATAGAAGTGATGGTTGAACAACATTGTCAATGTACTAAATGCCACTGAATTGTACACTTTAAAATGGTTAATTTTATATTATGTGACGTTCACTTCAATTTTTAAAAAAGCTCAGATTAGGCAGTGTCTCTTCTAGGAGCTTCTCCTAATTTCTCAGTGTGATTTATATACCTATTTTTCAATTGCTTCCCTGTACAGACCTCTATCAGTGACACAACAAGGCATTGTAACAATTGATTTGCTTATCTAACCCCAGCATATGATAGACTTTCACTAAATGTCTGTTGGATGAATGAACAAATGAAATGAAGGAATATTGATATCTGCTTCTCTATCTATACTTCTTGTTTCCATGAATAGCACCACTACGCAATAGCTCAAACCGGAAACCTGGAAGTTTCTCTGAACTTCTGTCTTCCATTCCTCTAACTCAATCCATTCAGTTACCAAGTTCCATATACTCTGTCTTGGAAACAACTTCAATTTTTTCCCTTATTATTCTTCCCTGGCCCCATTGCTCTCACTTATAGCAATATCCTCCTCTCTGGTCTCCCTGCCTCCAGTTCTGCTTCTTTCCAATCCATTATCCATACCACAGAGAATAATGTTCCAAAAATACAAATCAGATCATGTCATTTCCCAGTTTAAAAATCCTTTAATGGCTCATCATGGCTTCACTTTGGCATTGCCTATTCTCCTGCTTCGTCGCCCACATCCTGCTGCGTTGCCCACTTCCTGCTGCATATAATCTCATTCTTGTTATACCAAACTATTTCAGTTCCCTCAAAGGTTCTATTATCTTTAGAAGCCTCTATGCCTGGGTTCTTTCTATTCTCTCCTCTTAGAATGCACTGCCCTCCTTCCTTTGTTTGGCTAATGTCTATCTCTATCAGAGTCTCCTATCTGGTCTCTCTAATTCAATATCCATACTCCTATTACAGTAAAATTTCTTTTTTTTAAAAAAAAAAAGATGACCGGTAAGGGGATCTTAACCCTTGACTTGGTGTTGTCAGCACCACGCTCACCCAGTGAGCAACCGGCCATCCCTATACAGGGATCCGAACCCGGGGCCTTGGTGTTATCAGCACCGCACTCTCCCAAGTGAGCCACAGACTGGCCCTTAGAGTAAAATTTCTAAAGTGTGTATCTGTTCAAATCACTCCCCTGCTTTAAATAATAGTGCCCATGGCCTTTGAAATAGAATCCTGAACATACATATAAGGCCCTATATAATCCTGCTCCACCTTCCTCTACACTTCACCCATACTTAACTACTTGCAGTTTCCCTAAGGATCATGTTGTTTCACGTCTCTGTGTTTTTATATATTCTTTGATTTGCAAGTGTCTGGAAAAATTGTGAAAGACTTTGAAATGGGTATCCTTTTGATGGGATGCTGGGTGCTAAGGGCACAAGGGGATTATCTGATTCTATTAGAGGAAGATCCTTTGATTGCCTTTGATTAGGCTCCTATTTTACAGCTAGGCTATTTTATAGCTCTTTAGAGATAGAAGTTAATTTGTAGAATACCATTAATAATGTAAAATGTTTCCTACCCATAACAATGTGAATGATTCCAGTTCTAGGTGATACAAATGAATTTTGTCCAGTAGATAATAGACATTTCTAAAAGTCAAATCCTCAGTTGAACTGGTTTTAATACTCGTATCTTACTGGTTCCCTCATTCATGAGTGAGTTTTTTTTTTTTTTTTTTCTTCAAAAGATGACCGGTAATGGGATCTTAACCCTTGACTTGGTGTTCTCATTACCACACTCTTCCAAGTGAGCGAACCGGCCATCCCAAATGGGATCTGAACCCGTGGCCTTGGTGTTATCAGCACCACACTCTCCCAAGTGAGCCACGGGCTGGCCCCGATTCATGAGTGAGTTTAATAAAATCTTGAAATGTGTTCATTTTATATTTGTATAAGTGTTCATGATTTTACCTTTTTGAAAAGTACCATTTAACACAAATAACAGGAAATAACCCACATTTGCTGAAGCCAAAAATGAGACTATATTAAATGGAAAGAAGGATACATCATGAACCCAGTGCAGGAATCAAGCTGGGCCTCAGGAAGAAGTGAAACTAGCTGCAGAAGGCCTCAAGAATCTAAGGAATAGTCTCTTTGTGCCTGTCTACACTTGGCTCTTCTGTGTGCAACAGACTGATTCTCCTTCTCAGCCAACTAGTTCTCTTTGCTACTTAGGCCATTTGGCAAGTAGAAGTGGCTACCCATAGCTCTTAACTTTCCGTTATAAGTCCAACCATGAGTAGGGGAGTAGCTTTCTCTCCTCTAATTCCAAATTCTCAGGGAATGGATTCTAACTGGCCAAGTTTGGGTTAAGGCCCACACTGGGCAGTTTAATTGAGGGATCACACTGTGCAAACATGCTGCTCCTCATCCGTCCCCTGCTGGCACAGCTTGCTTTCTCCACTTCACCCTCATGTAAGTCCCCAGAACTTTATTTCCAAAATTCATTTCTGATCTTGCCATTCCTGCCTCTGCATAAAGCCCTTCAGTATCTCTCCACTGTTTACAGGATGAGTTCCAGCTCCTTCCTATGTCATACGAGGCTCTTCGTCATCAAACCCTGACCGTCTTTCCTGGGCTCTCTCCATTGCATCCCACCCACACTTCAATCACATTAGCTATTTTGCCCCTCAGTTCCTTTACACATGCTGATTCTCCCACACCCTTTACCTTCCACTCAGTCTTCAAAATTCAGCTCATACCACTTATGTGAAGCCTGAGCATGCATTGCATACTGTGACATGTATCTGCTTCCTTGACTGTGACCCGACAAAGCTGTGAGCCCTAGAACACAGGGTCTCAGTCTCTCTGTCACGAGCATGGAACCCAGAACGGACTCCTCTCAGTGGCAATGACCGCCTGCCTCTACCTCTCCTTTGGCTGGAAGAAGCAGGCGACACAGAAATCCTCCATGTCCCCCACACCCTGCCCTGAAGAGCGGGAGGCGCATGGGTTCCAGGTTTTACCAGGGCTTCTTAAGCCTGGCTATGCAGGGGGTGCTCTTAAAAATATCAATGCCTGGGCGCCACCCAACCCCCACCCCACCCCAGTGATTGAGTCAATCGGTCTCGGATTCGCTTTTCTGTTGCTTTGTTTTTAAATTTCCTCACGAGGTTTACCTGGGGAGCTTTAGGCGAGCTGGGGGTCCACCCGTACCCCCTTTCGAGGCCAATAGGCCTACGCCCTACACTTGCTCGGGGTCCAGTGACCCGGAGTCGCCCTCGCCTGGCACCAGCCCGCAGGGGCGGGGCGCGGCCGCAGAGGGCGGGGCCATGGCCGTCGCCGCTCCGCTCGGCTCGCGGCAAAGCGCTGCGCGTGACTCTGGCTGCGCCCATCGCCGCGGGAGCGGGGGAGGTGGGCGAGCACCGCAGGCGCAGCGGACCGAACCAACGCGCCGTTCGGGAGGGCAACCCAGATCGGACCATCGGCGCAGCGCCTTCAGGGGGGAGCGGGCGTTACCAACCCGTCTAGTCAGGAGGGGGTCGCCGAAGTGTCCCAACTGCAACGCGACCCCTGGAGGGCGCGAGACGCCGCCGCCCACGCGGAAGAACGAGGCTGAGGCGAGAAACGAGGTAGGAGAGCCTCTCCAGAGGCTGTCGCGGTCCTGGAGACCCACTGCTCCCAAGTTCCAGGTGATCCCTTAGGAGAAGGCCCTCTGCCCACCTATGTAGTCCTCAGCGCCCCCGCCCTTCTCCGCAGCCCTTCACCCTCGTCCTCAGCCTCTGGTCTGCTCCGACCCTCTGGACGGACCTCGTCCCCGGTCGTTCTCCTGACCTTTCAGCTCTACCGTCCACGGAACCCTCAAACACCCAGCAACAACCATCCCTTTGAGCACCGCCCCAGATCCTCCCCAACCGTCTCTAACTGTCCCCTCAGAGGTACCCCCTAACCCGACTCGCGCCCAGTAGTCATCGTTGTACCCAAATCTCCGGTGACGGCCCTGGGGGAGCGCGACGCCAGGCATCCAGGCCCGAGACTGCAGCGGGGGCCTCCTCACGGCCAGTCCCCAGCCCGGCTCCTCTGCGCCTTCTGCCCCTTTGCCCCTGGTTTCCAAGTTGGTATCTCTCTCCACTTTTCGATTCTCTCCCTCCACTTTTACCTGGGGAAATCGTGACACTGCACTCACTTGCCGCGAAGGGCAAGGCTGGCTGTGGACCTCCAGGCTGGCCCTGCGGACACAGGGGACCGCCCTGCAAGCAACGACCCTACACTACTCATTTTTGTATCCCCAGTTCCCAGCACAGTAATGGGCACCTGGTAGCATTCACTAAATATCTGATGGGTGGATGAATGAATGAATGAATCCAATGCAGAGGCTGTGAGGCAGAGTGCCAAGTGGGAAAGGTGTCTCTAGTTGCATAAAGGAGGGGGAAAAGGAAGAACATCTGGGGGATTACTTGCCTTGCAGTCTAGGAATATATTCAGCCTTTCTATTCTTTCGTCTAATCTCATTTTCATAGGATCCTGTATGTATCAGCTGTTTTCTGTTTATGTTCTGTTTACCAAAAAAGAAAAAAAAAGCAGGGCTGGTGCTGCAGAAATTCTTATTGGTTACTGCCTTTGAGGCTACCCAGATAACCATGAAAGAGCTTTGCCCCAGTGACTTCTCTTTCCCTGGAGACTAGCTGCTCCCTCTGGGGAAGAATTGTGGAGGCCAGCCACAACCTTTAAAGCTGACTCAGTGTAGCTGGTCAGCTGATGCTTCGGGACGGGTTGGAGGATTGAAGGACCTCAATTATTTTACCCTTTAGCTCCTGGATATCGCCTTCCTTCTCAAAGACTGTAGGAGTAAACATCCAGTGCAGGCCTAGTATGATTGAGATATCAAGGGTTCCTAAATGCGATTATAGTGTGATCGAGCCTTATGGACCATTTATGTCTCTTCAGACCAGAGTCAGGCAAGGATTAGCACTATATGTGAACAGTGTCAGTGATAAAAAACACAGGCCTTTTAAAGATTAATTAAAGAACAGAGAACCTGAAAGCTGTTTTTGTTGATTCCTAGGAGGAAGACCTGAACAGATTCAGTTTCCTGAGGGTAAGACAAGGTTCAGAGACCTCAGTTTTGGCCCAGGTTCTGTGGGGAAGTAAGTGGTATTGCTGAGTGATGTAGCAATGGCTTGAAAGCTGTAGGAGTTTATAAACTAGGAAGTAGTTGCCTAACTAGTAGTGGTATTATTGTAATTGGGTCTCAAAGTCCAAGGGGTCTTCAAAAAGTTCAAGGAAAGATTCATATTATCTTTTAATTCTATTTTTCCACGAATTTTTGGAAGTACCCTTGAATTAGCAAATAAAAATAATGATTGGAGTTTCTTAGGAGACTCCTTAGATATTAAGCAGTGGAATGGCTTAGTGGAAGGAAGAGCAGATCCCTGGTATTCTGTTACCTGCCCCTCCTTCTGCTGATAGCCATGGGGCACTTTCCATCATTGTTTCTTTTCTGCTTTGAGCAGAGTCAATCTGATTTCCTCTGATTTTTTTCTAAATATTTCTTTTATTTATTAGAAATTTGCAGCTTACAAGGGCGGCAGCCTTTGCATAGCACTACATTAAAACAATTTGAGTAAATTTAAGTAAAGCAAAAGAAAAAAGAAATCAGAGCTTCAACTGTTATTTATACTCAAATATCTGACGCTTTATTTTGTGACATTTGATCTTTGCAGAACACTCAAAATATAAATCATTGTTCTGTAATCCCCAACAGTCAGATTCATAGTATAGCAGTCACGAATACTGGTTTGTGCCAGAAGTTCAGTGATCCTACTGCCTTTTTCAACAGGCAGATTACAGAATTACCATGAGTTTCTGATTCACTTGTGGTGTACTTAGATGAATTGTAATATAAATCACGTTCCCTGAAATTCTCTAACTGGAAATACTGAAATATAAAAGATGTGGGGTGGCAAGAACTGCACTGCAGAGATCCTAACTACACTTGATGGTTGACATCCTGGGCTGGTCCTAACTGAAATATTGGCCTGTAGAGCCAAAAAGTAACTGCCAGGACCTAACAGGCACACAGTTCTGTGGCCTAAGGAACTCATTCTTGAGAGCAATGAATGATTAGTACTAGGATGGGCATCCTGTTCATCACAGATCTCTGGGACCAGGGGTTAGCTGTGCACTGACGTAGTATACCTATAGTGAATCCGTAAATACATACCAATCTTCCTCAAACTTTAGTATAAGTAGAAATCACTTGTGGTGCCTGTTAGCATCAATTCTCAGGTCTCGTCCCCAGAGATTATAATTGAGTGCCTTGCAAGAGGAGCTCAAAAATTTGTATTTTTAACAAGCCGATGTGTGTAGACCCACCGCACTGTAAGAAACACTGCTTTATAGGAAGCTTGCAAAGTATTGGGATATATTGGGAACTTCCAAAAGACATAAAATGTGATCCTTGTACCTAAGTTGTCTACAGTCTCTTTGTGGGACAGGACAAAAAGCTGTACATGGACACAAGCTGATATAAGTCAGTATTAGTGACAGGGTCTTGTAAGGGTCACATTACAGGATGTACATATGTGATCCTATAATTTAGCAATCAGTAATAAGGCTGGGATTGCCAGGGATGATTACCTCTGATTTTTACGTTTGTGTTTAAGGTCCCTTTTTGAAGCCACACCTGCCTTAACTGGAGGCTGGATATGTTCTCACTCACCCATTTCCAGCTTTGATTTATCCTCCGCTTCCTTTCTCCCACTCTCTGACATGTCTTTATAAAGTATATATAAAGTAAGTCTTGGATCACAGAAACCCAGTATGGGGAGAGGCTCCTGAGCTGAATTAAGCAATGTACTTTTTTTTGGTAACGAGTACATGGGCTTTTCTACTTTTTCTTGTCTAGGCTCCCTGTTAAGACCTCAGTAATCCCAGAACACCCTGGATTAATTAATATTTTTTCTCCTCACTTCTGATACTCCAGAATAGTGCCAGATAAAATACAGGACGCCCAGTTAAATTTGAATTTCAAATAAACAACAGGGATCCCTGTATGTTTACTTGCTAAAACTAGCAACCCTAGTTCATAGGGAGGCTTACGTATTCTATTTTTCTCTCTGGGGCTTGCCTGCAAATTTAGGACAATAACTCACTCTTTTCTTCCTGTTACTCATACACAATGACTGTACACCCCGTTCAAAGTCACTTGACTGAAGAGATGGCTCACTGCCCTTTAGGGTAAGGGCAGGCTCTGTAGAGATGGTTTGATTGATCAGTGCTGAAAAACACTCACTCAAACGTTGGCATATAATATTGTAGTTTCTGTCAAATGAGTCCACGGTGCAAAATGAGAGCACTATTTTGAGTGGCCAGATTTCAACACTGCTCTGAGAGAGCTGGGTGGTAGGGGTGGGTGGATGGGGGGTTGGGATTCTAAGAAAGAAGAATAATAACTCATAGCAGAACCTCTGTTGCCCCACATTTGCTGTCTTTTTATTGTGCTAAAATATACATATAATTTGGCATTTTAACCATTCTCAAGTGGCATTAAGTACATTCACATTGTTGTACAACTATCACTACCATTTGTCTACAGAACTTTTTTCATCTTCACAGATTGATACCCTGTACCAATTAAACACTAGCTCCCCGTTTCCTCCCATCTCCAGCCCCTGGCAATCACCATTCTATTTTCTGTCTCCCTGAATTTGATTACTGTAGGAACCTCATGTAAGTGAAATCATATGATATTTGTCCCTTTGTGACTAGTTTATTTCACTTAGCATAATGTCTTTAAGGTTCATCCATGTTATAGATTGTATCAGAATTTCCCTCCTTTTTAAGGCTGAGTAATATTGCAATGTTTATATATACTACATTCTGTTTACACATTCATCCGTTGATGGACACGTGGGTAACTTCCACCTTCTGGCTATTGTGAATAATGCTACCATGACCATGAGTGTACAAATATGTTTGAACTCCTCCTTCCAGTTCTTTTGAGTATATACACAGAAGTGGAATCAGTGGATCATATGGTAATTTTATGTTTAATTTTTCTGAGGAACCACCTTGCTGTTTTCCACAGTGGTTGCACCATTTTACATTCTCACCAGCAATGCACAAAGATTCTAGTTTTTCCACATCCTTGCCAATGCTTGTTATTTGCTTTTTGATAATAACCATCCTAATGGGTGTGAAGTGTTAACTCATTGTGGTTTTGACTTACATTTCTCTAATGATAAGTTGTTGAGTATCTTTTCAAGTGTTTATTGGCCATTTATATATCTTCTTTGGAGAAATGTCTATTCAAGTCCTTTGCCCATTTTTGAATTGGTTTGTTTGGTTTTTTGTTGTTTTTGAGTTGTAAGAGTTTTTGAAATATATTTTGGACGTTAATCCATCATCAGATATATGATTTACAAATATTCTCTCCCATCCCAGGGGTTGCCTTTTCATTCTCTTTATAGTGTCGTTTGATGCATCAGAGTTCTAGATTTTGATGAAATCTAGTTTATCTGTTTTTTCTTTTGTTGCCTGTGCTTTTAGTATCATATCTAAGAATCATTGCCAAATTCAATGTCATGAAGATTTCCCCCTATATTTTCTTCTAAGTATTTTTTCGTTTTAGCTACTATGTTTAGGTTTTTGATCCATTTTGAGTTAATTTTTGTATGTGACATAAGATAAGGTTCCAGCTTCATTCTTTTGTATGTGGATATCCAGTTTTCTCAACACCATTTGTCAAAAAGACTGTCCTTTCTCCATTGAATGGTCTTGGCATCCTTGTTGAAAATCATTTGACTAGATATGTGAGGGCTTACTTCTGAGATCTCTATTCTATTCCATTGGTCTATGTCTGTCTTTATGCCAGTACCATACTGTTTTGATTACTGTATCTTTGTAGTAAGTTTAGAAAATCAGGAAGTCCTCAAACTTTGTTTTTGGTTTCTCAAGATTTTTTTGGCTATTCAGGATCCCTTGATATTTCATATGAATTTTAAGATGGGTTTTTCTATTTCTACAAAAAAGCATCGTTTGGATTTTGATAGGGATTGTATTGAATCACTAGATCACTCTGGGTAGTACTGACATATTAAGAATATTAAATTTTCCAATCTAAGAACACTGGGATGCCTTTGCACTTATTTGTGTCTTTACTTTCTTCCAGCAGTGTTTTGTAGTTTTCAGTGTACGTGTCTTTCACTTTCTTGGTTAGGCTTATTTTAAAATATTTTATTCTTTTTTTTTTTTAAGATGACCAGTAAGGGGATCTTAACCCTTGGCTTGGTGTTGTCAGCACCACACTCTCCCAAGTGGGCCAACCGGCCATCCCTATGTAGGGATCTGAACCTGTGGCCTTGGTGTTATCAGCACCACACTCTCCCGAGTGAGCCACAGGCCAGCCCTAAATATTTTATTCTTTTTTGATATTATTAGAAATGGAATTGTTTTCTTTTTCTTTTCTTTTTTTAAAGATGACTGGTAAGGGGATCTTAACCTTTGACTTGGTGTTGTCAGCAGCACATTCTCCCAAGTGAGCTAACCAGCCATCCCTATATAGGGATCCAAACCCATGGCCTTGGTGTTATCAGCACCACACTCTCCCAAGTGAGTCGCAGGCCAGCCCTGGAATTGTTTTCTTAATTTCCTTTTCAGATTATTCATTGTTAGTGTATAGAAACACAACTGATTTTTATGTGTTGATTTTATGTCCTGCAACTTTGCTGAATTCATTTATTAGTTCTAGCAGGTCTTTTGTGGAATCTTTAGGGTTTCTACATACAAGGGTACTTCAAAAAGTTTGTTGAAAAATAGAATTAAAAGATAATATTAATCTTTTCATGAACTTTTTGAAGACTCCTTGTAAAAGATCATGTCAGCTGGAAATGGAGATAATTTTACTTCTTCCTTTCCAATTTGGATGCCTTTTATTTCTTTTTCTTGCCTAATTGCCCAGACTAGGACTTCCAGTACTGTTGAGTACAAATGGCAAAAAAGAACTATATTTACTCTTTTTTTTTTTTAAAGATGACCGATAAGGGGATCTTAACCCTTGACTTGGTGTTGTTAGCACCACGCTCACCCAGTGAGCTAACTGGCCTTCCCTATACGGGGTCCGAACCCGCGGCCTTGGTGTTATCAGCACCACACTCTCCCAAGTGAGCCACAAGCCAGCCCGAGCTATATTTACTCTTAACACACAGTCCTTTGGGTTAGATGATTTGGTATGCAAGTCTTTGTTAGACACTGAGAACAAAACTGCATTTTAGCCTAGTATATTAATTAGTGTTAACAGTAGTGAGTCAAGAAAAAGTTAAATTATAGTTTACATACTCTACATAAAACAAAAGTATATAATACATTTTAGAAAGATTTCTTTCTTTCTTTCTTTTTTTTTTTTTTTGCAGCTGGCTGGTACAGGGATCTGAACCCTTGACCTTGGTGTTATAACATCACACTCTAACCAACTGAGCTAACTGACCAGTCCCATTTTAGAAATATTTCTTACAAAACACTTAAAGTTTTTCAAATATTAATTTTGATACTTAAGGAAGAAAACATCTGTTCCTTGGAATTCCTTGTCACCAAGAAGATAAGATGGTGAGCTCTGAAATGTCTGTTGTGCTTTTGGCTTCTTGGGTGAGGTCCTGTGGACAAAGACAATGGATTGAAAACTGGTCAGAGAGAAAAATAGGGCCAGCCAACTTCTGGCTAGAATTTAGTTATCTTAGGATCCAAAGTCTATACTTAACTTGTTTATCTTAGGATCCAAAAGTCTGTATTTAACGTGTTTATCTGTTTTTATATTTTGTGTTTCCTTTTTTTTTTTTTTTTTTCTGTATAATTCCTTTCAAAAAGAAAATGCAGCCTTATATTTAGTATACTTATGGGAAAATGGAAAGTTATTTTTATCCATGCTCAGGTAGAAAACAAAAGGAGAGCAGTATACCTCTAAAGCCAGCATACATAGGATTCAGATGACCCCAAAGTAAAAAAAAGCAAAAACTCTAGAGGAGAAAGTTGGGACCTGCTACTGGTCCCATTCATCCTGGAGTTGTTTCTCTTCCAAATGTTCTTTTCTTGTTTTATGAAAGTTGTTGTATTCTGTTTATTTAAAGATAAAAGCCAAGGGCTGGCTGGTTAGCTCACTTCGAAGAGTGTGGTGCTGAGAACACCATGGTCATTCAGATCCCCATACCCTCCAGCCGCCAAAAAAAAAAAGATCAAACCAAAGTTTGTTATCCAGAACAACTTATTTTCTGAGCGTTCTACGTAGCTAGAGTTTTTCTGTAAAGCTAATGATTTCCTTTTAAATATCCCCCAAAGCACAGTGATTTAAACATTTCTGTTTCACTTATCTATTACGGAATAACAAAGCACCCCAAAACTTAGTGTCCTAAAACAGCAATTGATTATATCTCACAATTTTGTGGGTTGGCTGGGTGGGTTTTTGCAGTTCTCAACAAGAAGTTCTAGGATTGTTTTGAGTACTACTGGAATGAATTAAATCTTCCAAGGTGACTACACTGAAGGACATCTCTTATTTGGTTGTACGAGAGTTATTCTACTTCTTTAAAATATTATTCTTTTTACTTTATACTTACAGCTGTAGTTAATTACTTAGCGTAGTGTTTATGTGATGATTTATATAATGTGCTTTTCCTAACATCTAACACAGCAACCTGTAACCTATTAGTTTATTCATCTTTATGATGGTTGGAGAAGGGAGGCCTGGATGCAGGACTACCTGCCCTATTATACATTTGCGAGTCCTTTCTGACAACCAGGTGGTGGTGATGGATAGCTAACAAAGAGCACTAATCTCATGAGAAAAAAAGACAGCTCTGGCTTTTTACTGAATTATGAGAATCTGTAGTGGAGAATAAAGAATTTTAAATCTTTTTTTTAATAGGAGACTTTTGTTTAAGTATATTCTACAGGAAAGGGGACACAAAAAAGATAAAAGCGGAGCTGTTTTGTCTGAAGACATGGAATTGGGAGAAGAGTCTAACTGTTCATTTCTCTCACTTTCCTTTCCTCTACATCTCCTTCACTTCGTTTTCATAGTCCCCTGAGGGAACTCTGTAAAGCACAGTTTGAAAGTCACTGATAGAGTTGTTTTTCCTACTGTCAAGACTCTAAATTAGAAAGAGGTTAAGAGAAATGGTTACGTTTGGGATCTTGTAATCTTCACTTGACCACTCACTGGTACTAACTGTGGTTTGAGAGAAATATAACCAAAATATGTGCTGCATACATACAGTCCCCAAATTCCTATGTGAAACCCTTAGCCTTCATTTAATGAGCTGCATGGGACCGGGAATGAAATATAGATCCCTTTTGCCCCTTTAGTCTAAGACCTATGCTAATTTGTCAACCTGTGTTAGCCAAATCAAGAAACTTTTTTCTAGCCATACTTTCTAGTTTATAATATAAAAATAATCTTTAGTTTAAAATATTTAATGATAATGTATATGCATTTTTTAAATGTACATTGAGTATTAGTGGGCTCTGCACCTCCTCCCCTTTGAGTACTGTTGGCCTCTTTGTACAGTTTCCTCTAAACATGTGCTTCTCAAACTTCAGGATGTAAAAAAAAATCACTTGGATCACCCCTGAAATTCTCGTTCATTAAGTGTGGCATGGGCCCAAGTATTTACCCGTGTGTAATAAGTTCCCAGCTACCGAGGCTGATTCTGCCTGTCCACAAACCACACTTTGAGTAGCACTGCTCTTAGACATAAACTCTATTCTCAGCCTCTTACTCAGTGGTTCTCAGATTCAATCGATGTAAAGCTCTTTTTTTTTTTTTTTTTTTTTTTTTTTTTTTTTTTTTTTTTAAGAAAAAGCCATAGTGCACCAGACCCAAGAATTGAAAGCAAAATAGTGCCACTGTCTAAGAGTGTGATTTGGGATATATCACACTAGGTTTTCTTCCTTCAGAGATTAGGATTATAAATCTCTTACTCAAGATTAAGGGATTGTGGACAATAGTTCTAAGGAAATGCTATTAGCTGCCCAGACTTTAACCTGGAAAATGTTTAAACTTTGATGTGTTTCTATGGAGAAAGAGGAAATGAAGGGTACATTTTCCCTTTGAAACTTCAAAAAAAAATCTCTATTTTTGTTTAAAAATATTTTCTGAATATATGTTATCTTTTTTTTCTGAATATGGATTAAATATGTGCTCACTGTGGAGAATCTAGAAAATAAAGACAAGTATAAAATGAAAAGTTATTATTGAACAGTTCTTGGAAACCAAATTTTTAATAGCTGTGTAATAAATTCATTGTTTGAATATGCCATAATTTACTTAACCCAAATGTTGTACATTTTTGGTTTCTTTATATTTAAACAATGCTAAGATTAACAACTTTATTCAAAAATCTTTGTCCATGGCTCTGATAATTTCCTGAGGATAGAATTCTAGAGGTGGAGTTTCTGAGTTAAAGGATTTGGACATTTTTAAGGCTTGAGATATATATTTTTTTCCAAGCTCATTTGGAAGGTTGTACCAAGATATTCTTATACTAGCAAAGCGTGAAATTGCATGTTTTACTTGCCTTCACTGGAATTAACTATTATTATTTTGTCTGATGATTGGTAGGCCAAAGATGGTACTTTATTGTTTTAAAGTTAAACTTTTTTATATGTTCATCAGCTATATTTTATTCTCTCGTCTATGAAATATTTGCTCAATCCTGCCCATTTTACTATTACGATCTTAGTTTTAAGTAAAATAAGAAAGTCTCAGAAGGACAAATACTGCATGACTCCACTTATATGAGGTACCTAAAATAGTCAAAATCATAGAAGCAAAAAGTAGAGTGGTGGTTGCCAGGGAGTGGCAGGAGGGGAAAATGGGGAATTGTTGTTCAGTGGGTGTAAAGTTCCAGTTATACAAGATGAGTAACTTCTAGAGATTTGCTGTACAACATTGTGCTTATGATTAATAATACTGTACTGTATACACTTAAAAATTCATTAAGAGGTTAGATTTTATATTATATGTTCTTACCACAATTTTTTAAAAAATCTTAGTTTTTAGTTATCAATTTACATAAGTTCTTTACATATTTAGGGATATTGGCTTTTGTTACATTCGTGGCAAATATTTGTTAGCCTTTTAATTTTTTTAATATTTTTGACGCATATTCATAGAATTTTATAACTTCGATGTGGTTAAATCTTTAACTTCAGTACTTCTTTCAGCAAATACCCTAAGAGTCTATGTCCTGAGTCTGAGACTGTTGGGCTCAGATCTCCCTGAGGAGCTCTCTTTGTGTACATTCTCTTGGACTGAAACCTGTTCTTTGATCCCTCACACATATTTCTACTCTTCCATTAAGAGAACAGTTGTTTGACTTTCTTTCTGAAACCTTTTCTGATTACATCATGCGAATCCGGGTATGATTTCCACTATGCTTTCATTGGCCTTCTCTGGGCTCCATTATAGCAATTAGCACATCGTTTACTTAACTGTAAACTCCATGAGGGCAGGAAAAAAGAGTCTTTTTTTTTTTTTTTTTTTTTTGTCTTTTTCGTGACCGGCACTCAGCCAGTGAGCGCACCCGGCCATTCCTATACAGGATCCGAACCCGTGGCAGGAGCGTCGCTGCGCTCCCAGCGCCGCACTCTCCTCCTGAGTGCGCCACAGGCTCGGCCCAGGAAAAGAGTCTTTGAGTCCAGGGTCTCTCAGGGATCTAGAGAGAACTTGGCCTCTTCCATTTCCTGAAATTCTTCATATATTAAAAAATTTTGAAATCCAAACCAGGATTATAATAATTTTGGTATATTTTAAATATTTACGTTAACAAATTAATCTATTTTAATACAAAATTGACTGTATTTAGGACAAAAACAACATGATCATCTCAGTAGATGTAGAAAAAACACTTGACAAACCCATGATAAAAAACACTCAGCAAACCAGGAGTAAAAGAGAACTTTCTCAGCCTGATAAAGGGAAACTATAAAAAACCTACAGCTAACGTTCTTGATGGTGAAAGACTGAAAGCTTTTCTTCTAAGATCATAATAAAAGAAATATGTCCATTCTCACCACTGCACTGGAAGTTTTAGTGACAGCAATCAGTCAAGAAAAAGAAATAAAAGGTATCCAGATTGGAAGAGAAGAAATAGAACTATTTCTATTTGCAGATGACAGGATCTTGTATATGGAAAATCCTAAGGAATCCACACGAAAACTATTATAACTAATAAACTAGTATAGCAAGATTTTAGGGTGCAAGATCAGTGGTGATAGGCTTTCTTTCAGGGGTGATGAAAATATTCCAAAGTTAGATTGTGGTCATAGTTACACACCTCTGTGAGTATAAGAAAAACTACTGAATTGTACACTTCTTAAAAGGTGAATGTTATGCCATGTGAAATAAACGTCAGTAAAGCTGTTATTTTTTTAAATGACTACATTTACGATTTAATTTGAATAAAAGCATAAAAAGCTAAATTTGAAGCCCTTGGTGAATGTCAGGCTTGGGCCCAAGATCTTCCTGTTTCCTTCCTCTCAACTTGTGATAGGTTCTATTTTCTACTGTATATTCCTGGTGCCTGACACAATGCCTGAGAAATGGTATAAGCTTAATATTTGTAGATTGAATGAATGAATAGTGAATGAATTAATTAACTATGGTAGCCAAACTGACATTAAGACTAGTTCAGCAAATCTACTACGTTTCCAAGGTTTCTTTGCTCTCACCAAAGATCCAATTAATTTAGTAACTTTCATAGAAATTTTAGCTTGGCCTCCAGGATGAGTATAATTTTACCCCTATAAACAAGTTTTAAAGAAGTGCAGAAGACAGGATCATCAGTGATGACTGGTAGACTAGATAGAAGTCTTACAAAAAATATTTATGATGTGAGTTGAACATGAACCAAAGCCTTTAAGTAGGAATTTTAAAAATTAAGATAAATATATAAAAAGAATAAAAAACAACAATAATAACAAATGAAATTTAAATCCCCTATAATCCCACCTGCCTGTCCTTTCTATTTATAAGCATATGTAAATTTTTCAGGGATATAATTGTAGGATTAAAATTATTTTGTATTGTCCTTTCTTTTAATTAACTTTATTTTGAAAGCATTCGCTCATGCTGCTATGTAGACTTTATGCTTTAATGGCTTAGTGTATTACATTCATTTGTTCAAGTGCCTTCGCTGATAGTCCCTTAACTGCATTAAAAATTCACTGATACTATAATCATTCTTTAAAATATATACTTACTTGGGCCGGACCTGTGGCTCACTCGGAAGAGTGTGGCGCTGGGAGCGCCGCGGCTGCAGGTTCGGATCCTATATAGGGATGGCCGGTGCGCTCACTGGCTGAGCGCAGCGCGGGCGACACCAAGCCAGGGGTTACGATCCCCTTACCGGTCACAAAAAAAAAAAAAAAAAAAAAATGTGTGTGTATATGTATGTGTATATATATATATACACTTACTTGGTAAAATCCCGGTGGTGAATGAACATAATAAGGGGTTATCCCTTACCTTCTCTGTGTCTGTACTCAAACAGCTAAGCTTTGTTGGAGAAAATTATATAGCCCAGCAGACTTAGTATCATTTTAAATTCATCATCACCAAACTTACGTTGGCAGCAATCTTACTATATTTCTCTAATAAGGTTCCTCCTGTACTCCTTGCAATAAATATTTCATACTTTCATTACTCTCTTCAACCTCTTACCCTTCCTTTCTCCATCCATATGCTGTTGATTTTCTTGACTCATTTACCTTGGGGAAAAAAGGGAAGCCATCGAACATGAACTCTCACACTTCCTACAACCAATCTGCAAATATGTCTACAGCCACCTTCTCTCTAATTAGAAAAAGTATCCCACCTTCTAACAAAGACTAAGTAATCTCTCCCTGGTACTCTGGATTGCACACCCTCCTACTTTATCTTTCCAGTCATAGTAGTGCCCTGAAATATACACAATTGGTTGCCTGCCCAACAACTATTTTCCTCTTCCTCCTTTGAAAAGAACAGCGTTTGTTTAGATATCCACCTTCCTTACCATATGCCTCTGACTGTTAACGTATCTACGTGTAGTGGTTGAAATGGTAATGACAGCCGTGTTCTGACCTAAGGTTTGCAGATCTAAATGACATGTTGAACCTTTGAATTAACTAACCCCACAGTAACTCGTCTCTGGTCTTCTTGATAAGTAATGGCAATAAATTTCTTCTATTGTTTAAACCACTCTGAGATTGTTTTTTATGTCCATACAGGAGCAATTATCAGACCTAAATTATACACTTTTTAAGCCACCCCATATAACCCTATATTCTCAGTAAAAGCACCATGATTGCTATGCAAATGGAACTTCATGACAATTATTCTCATGCCACCTCACTCCCACCTAACCCTTTTGATCTGTTTGCTGCTCCTAAGTTCAACCTGTATAGAAATTCCGGAGCCACTTCTGCTTCTCAGGGATGTTGCTTCCTCATTTGATCCCTCCCTTTTCTAAACCTTCAACACTAGGGGAGACAAAAATAAATAAAGAAAAGAAAGAATACAAGTACATTTCCCAGAACTTAAGCACATGAGTCTCCAAATTGAAAGGGCCCACTGAGTGCCCAGCACAACAAATAGAAATAACCTATGCAGTATGCCTCATCCAAAAATTTGGAACACCAAGGATATGGAGAAATTTCAGAACTCTTATTTATTTATTTGTTTTTAATTAATTAATTTATTTATTACAAATATTCATGAGATACAAAGCTGATTATCCCCCCTCCTGTCCATGATGTGGGGGCCAGATTCATACTGGGGGCATATCCATTACCAGAAATTACTTTTGTACCCTTTGTCTCCTTCCAGTTATCCCCCAACCTCCCACCTCTTCGCCCTCTCCCCTCAACTCCAATTTGTAGCCCTAGGAATAGTCCCTCCCTCTGTTGGATCATGGCACTACTACTGTGGTCTTTCTTTTTTGCCTTCCTTTCTCTCTTAGCTCCCACATATGAGTGAGCACATGCGGTATTTATCCCTCTGCTTTGCCTGTTTCACTCAACATAAGTTTCTCCATGTTCATCCATGTTGTTGCAAATGGGAGTATTTCATTCTTTTTTATGGCAGAATAGTATTCCATAGTGTATATATACCACAGTTTCCTTATTCAATCATCCATCGATGGACATTTAGGTTGGTTCCATATCTTGGCTATTGTAAACAGAGCTGCAATAAACATGGGAGTGCAGGTATCCCTTCTACATGATGATTTTCATTCCTCTGGATATATACCCAGAAGAGGGATTCCTGGATCATATGGAAGATCTATCTGTAGTTGTTTGAGAAGCCTCCAAATTGTTTTCCAAAGTGGTTGTACTAATTTACAGTCCCACCAGCAGTGCAGTAGTGTTCCCTTCTCTCCACACCCTCGCCAGTATTTGTTATTCACCTTCTTTTTGATCATAGCCAGTCTAACTGGAGTGAGATGGTAACTCAATGTGATTTTAATTTGCATTTCCCTGATGACTAGTGATGTTGAGCATTTTTTCTTGCATCCATTGGCCATTTGTATGTCTTCCTTTGAAAAATGTCTATTCAGCTCCTTTGCCCAATTTTTAATTTGGTCATTTATTTTTTTACTGTATAATTGCTTGAGTTCTATGTATATTCTGGATATTAGTCACTTGCCAGATGCATAGTGAGCAATAATTTTTTCCCACTCTGTAGGTTGTCTTTTCATTCTGTTGATTGTTTCTTTTGCTGTGCAGAAACTTTTTAGATTGATATAGTCCCATTTGTTTATTTTTTCTTTTTCTGCTTGTGCTTTTGGGCTCATGTTCATAAAGCCTGTGCCCTGACCTAACTACTGAAGTGTTTCACCTATATTTTCCCTTAGTAATTTTACAGTTTGGGATCTTATACCTAGGTCTTTAATTGATTTTGAGTTGATTTTAGTGTATGGTGAGAGATGCATATCTAGTTTCACTCTTCTGCATATGGATATCCAGTTTTCCCAGCACCACTTGTTGAAGAGTCAGTCTTTTCCCCAATTTAGATTTTTGTTGCCTTTGTCTAATATGAGATGCCTATAAGCCTGAGGAGTGATTTCTGGGTTCTCAATTCTACTCCACTGGTCTGAATGTCTATTTTTATACCAGTACCATGCTGTTTTGGTTACAACAGCTTTGTAGTATAATTTGAAGTCAGGCAGGGTTATGCCTCTGGCTTTGTTTTTTTTTGCTCAGGATTGTTTGGCTATTTGGGATCTTTTGTTTTTCCATGTGAAAGGTAAGATTGTTTTTTCCATTTCTGTGAAGAATGTCATTGGTATTTTGATGGGGATTGCATTGAATCTATAGATCACTTTGTGTAGTATAGACATTTTCACAATGTTAATTCTTCCAATCCAAGAACATGGAATATCTTTCCATCTTTTTGCGTCTTTAATTTCTTTCAGAAGTGTTTTGTAATTCTTATTGTAGAGGTCTTTCACCTCCTTAGTTAAATTGATCCCTAGGTATTGTATTTTTTTGGTGACAATTGTAAATGGGCTTACTTTCTTAATTTCTCTTTCTGTTAATTCATTATTTGAGTATATAAATGCTACTGATTTGGGGGCATTTATTTTGTATCCTGCAACATTACTGAAGTTATTAACCAGCTCTAGGAGTTTTTTGATAGAGTCTTTAGGTTTTTCTATATATAGTATCATGTCATCTGCAAATAGGGAAAGTTTTACATCATCTTTTCCAATCTGGATTCCCTTTATTTCTTTCTCTTGCCTGATTGCTGTAGCTAGTACCTCCAGTACTATGTTGAATAGAAGTGGTGAGAGTGGACATCCTTGTCTTGTTCCTGTTCCTAAGGGGGAGGCCTTCAATTTTTCCCCACTCAGAATAATACTGGTGGTGGGCTTATCATAAATGGCTTTTATTGTGTTAAGATATTTTCCTTCTATACCTAATTTGTTGAGAGTCTTTATCATGAAGGAATGTTGAATTTTGTCAAATGCTTTTTCAGCATCTCTTGAGATGATCATATGGTCTTTGTCCTTGAGCTTGTTGATATGATGTATCATATTTATTGACTTTAGTATGTTGAACCATCCTTGTGTCCCTGGGATGAATCCCACTTGATCATAGTGTATAATTCTTTTAATATGTTGCTGTATTCTAATTGCTAATATTTTGTTGAGGATTTTAGCATCTAGGTTCATCAAGGATATTGGCCTGTAATTTTCTTTTTTTGTTGTGTCTTTATCTGGTTTTGGTATCAGAGTAATGTTGGCCTCATAGAATGGGAGAGTAGCATCTGTTTCAATTATTTGGAACAGTTTCATGAGAATTAGTATTAACTCCTCTTTAGAAGTTTGATAGAATTCAGCTGTAAAGCCATCCAGACCTGGATTTTTTTTGTTGGAAGATTGCTAATTACCGCTTCAATCTCCTTGCTTGTTATTGGTCTGTTCAGGTTTTCTTTCTGTTCTTGGTTCAGTCTTGGTAATTTATGTGTCTAAAAACTTATCCATATCTTCCAGATTTTCAAATTTGTTGTTTATAATAGTCTCCAATGATTCTTTGTATTTCTGTGGTGTCAGTTGTAATGTCTACCTTTTCGTTTCTGATTTTTGTTATTTGGGTCTTCTCTCTTCTTTTTTTTTTTTTTTTTTTTTTGTTAATCTAGCTAATGGTGTGTCTATTTTGTTTATCTTCTCAAAAAACCAACTGTTAGTTTTGTTGATCTTTTCTGTTGTTTTTTGGGTCTCTATTTCATTTAGTTCTGCTCTGATTTTAATTATTTCTTTCCGTCTACTGCGTTTAGGTTTGGATTGTTGTTGTTTTTCAAGTTCTTTGAGGTGTAGCGTTAGGTCATTTATTTGGAGTCTTTCCATTTTTTTGATATAAGCATTTACTGCAATAAATTTGCCTCTTAGTACTGCTTTTGCAGTATCCCACAAGTTTTGGTATGATGTATCTTTATTTTCATTAGTTTCTAGAAATTTTTTGATTTCCTGCAGAACTCTTATTTTTAAAAAAAAAAGGTTACATGCAAATATCAGGAATCAGAATGGCGTTGGACTCAGCAATACTGGTATCTAATTAGTAGATAATGAAACAGTGCTTTCATTTCTGAGAGAAATTTATTTCTAGCCTAGGATTTTATACACAGCTAAATTATCATTTGTGAAAGTTTTAAAAATATACTTTCAGGCATGCATTTCAAAAATGTTCCCGCTGCATATCCTTTGTTAGGAAGCTACTACAGCAAAATGAGAACGTAAACAAGAAAAAGGCATCATGGGATCTAGAACACAAAGCAATTAGCATAGGGGAGAGACAAAGGAAATTCCTAGAATGATGATAAAGAGAAGCCCAGTGTGATAGTGGTGCTGTAAACCCAGAGAAGAGTCAGTTCAGAATGTAGCAGAAGGACAGAATGTTCCAGAAGGAAGATATTCCAGGAAAAAGATAAAAAGGAACCATGTTTGACCATTTGGAAAATTGTATTGGGAGGGATTTTTACAGTTCTTCTAAAGAATTTGGGAAGAATTATGGACAAATATATAGAAAATTAAACAAAAGAGAGTCAAGTATTTAAAAGTTATATTATAAATTTTATAGTAGTAATAAGGGTTCACAGACTATCAAGTCAGAGTAAACACTGGATATTAATTTAACCAGAAATTGTGAAGAAGGTGGGTGTAAAAATGCTAAGTTTTTGTCTTCCATACTAGGAAGCCCAAAGATAATGTTTAAAATGGAAAAATAATTAAATAAGCTTATTATTTAGAAATATGGACATAAATGCCAGTGAAGCTCCTAACAGATTTGAAAGTAGTGCTCTTTGGAGAGCAGCGCAGAGGTGGAAAAGGGTAGACCTGGGATTGCTATTTTTTCATCACAAACTTTGTAGTATAATACAATTTACTTCATAACCGTGTGCACATATTAATTTAATAAAATAAACATTAATTTAAAGATAAATCCCCTGATCCCACATTACCCTCTGGGTACTGTCCCATTTCTTTACTCTTTTTAACAGCCAGCTTTCACTGGCCACCCATGATGTCTTCATTTACTCAATTTCCCATTTACTCTTGAACCTTCTGTCTAACTTCGTTTCCTACTACTCCTCTGAAATTGTTTATGTCAGGATCATCAATGGATTCCACATCATCAAGTATGAGAGACACTTTCAGCCACACTGGCTTTCTTTTCAGATTTTCTAAGATACCAACCACTTTCCTGCCTCAGGACCTTTCACACGTTACTCCCTCTTCTTGGAATGTTGTTCCCCACTTTTCACCTTTTTAACTTCCTTTCAATTCACCTTTCAAGCCTCAGCTTAAACATGAT
Source organism: Cynocephalus volans (assembly GCF_027409185.1). NCBI lineage: Eukaryota > Metazoa > Chordata > Mammalia > Dermoptera > Cynocephalidae > Cynocephalus > Cynocephalus volans. The sequence goes on along the minus strand of NC_084476.1, from coordinate 41,512,424 downwards.
TTTGCCAGAGAGGCCTTCTGTGACCCATCCAGTTTTAATCAGGTCCTCTTAATAACCTATACTTTTTATTCATGGCATTTATCACAGTTTATAGTTATATTTTTATTTGTGTGAGTGTTTGTCTGCTTTCCTCCACTAAATTGTAAGCTCATGACAGCAGGGATAATGTCTCTTCTGTTCACAGCTATATTCCTAGCAATAATCTCAATTCCTAGCCCATAGGGATTTTGCCCAAAGATTGAATTAATAGCCCTTGGAAGAGGAGTTGAGGTAGGGCCTAGAATTAGATCACTGGTTGTAGGAATTAGAATAGAGGATAGACTAGAGAGACTTCTAAAACAGAAGTTATGGGACTTGGGGAGGATCACACGGTGTACATGTCTGGAAATAATTAGAACTTTTAAGGAGAATCTTGTTAGCCCATAAGTGAGCAGTTCAGGTAGTCATGTACCTGTGTCATTGTGTGGGAAATTCTTGATTTCATGAAAACTTACATATTCACTCTAACCTTTCGATGTTTTCCCTTGGGATGTTTCCTGGGACAGAGACACTTTACAACTTACACAGGGACAAAGAACAGAGACATGAAGAAAGGTTAAAGAATTTGCGGTAGTGTGCCTATTGAAAAGAAACCACTGGCTGTGACAGTGACATGGTTCCCTATTGTTAATTGGTAAATTGAACAGTTGTACAGCCTCAAAAAGGCAATAGGAAGGATTTGGGTTCAAGAAAAGAAGAGGTGATTCCTGATTCGCAGATATTATAGTTGTGATTTATTGAACCCTCAGTACATACCAGTCCTAAATGATGTCTTCTCTGTAACTCCTATCACCGTCCTGTGAGAGAGGTATTATTATCCTCATTTTCAAACAAAACTAAGGCTGAGGGGGGATCAAATAATTTGCCTGGTGCTACGGAATTATTCCTTAAGAGCAGAGTTGTATACCCACTTTTTCTTAGCTCTGTACATTGACCAAAAAAGAAGTAAAAATGAATGGCTTGAAGCTGGAAAGAGCAATCAGGATTCTATTTCTTCGTTAAAATGGATGGTAGTTTGTTAGCTGAAGTGAGTTCCTATGCCTTAAATAAAAATATGTAAGGTAAATAGGGACTGAACTCCAGCAAAATGAATGGAAATAAAAGTGGAGCTCAACTGAGAGCAGGTTATTGACAGGTTCTACTGACTTTTCAAGGGCCAGAGTTTTCAGTTCAAACATACAATTTTAGTTGCTAATACAGTACAAATTCGACCCAATTTAATAAATATGCTAATTGTCCTCCGTGGACAGAGCTGGCTTTTATGATTTAGCTGTCTTTCCTGTCAGTGCAGCACATTCCAAAGGCCTACTTAATAGTTTGTGTGGTCATAGTTAGCTATTTGTTTGGTCTCCCTGGGTGAACTATAAGCTCAACAAAGGCAGGCACCAGGTCTGTTTTGTTCATGTGGTACAACACCTGGCATTTTGTAGATGTTCAGTTCATATTTATTGACTAATTCATCTAGTCCTTGGGCAAGACTTTGGCATCTAAGGTTTTCAGGACCACAATTGAATTCCTTCATACATTTGTCTAAAGCAGGAAAGGAAACCCTTCCGAAGCCCTGTTGATGTGCTGCTGGATTGGGCTGTTAGCTTCCCCAGGTCCTGCCTCCTTTGGGTGGGGCCCCACAGTCTTGAGGCCAGATGGATGTGTTTTTGGCAAAGGACTTGTCCTTATTCTGAGATTTTAACTATAAATGGATTGTGCTATTTCCTGTTCCCATGTGAACTCAGTGTGGCCACAGCTGGCAGTGGAAACAGTTTCTCCCTTCTCTGCTAGAACCTCCCTACCTCTACCCTGAAATGGCTCCAGCATAGGTTGGCCGAGCAGGAAATTCCAAACCCTTTTCCTGAAGCTCTGAACAGCTTGAGGAGTCTGTCCAGATGGAGTTGGAAAAGCTCCCAGTGAGGGGAGCTGAGTCTTATGCAACTTTATAGACTGCCCTTCTTAGGAAAAAACAAACTGTTCCTCAGCTAATGCTGGACTTTTGGAGACACATCCAGCATTCTTTCCTAGTTGCTCAGTAGCCACCATTGGAAGCTGCTAACAGGGCAGAGGTGAAGACTGGTGAGGTGAAGGGGGAAAGATAGGAAGAAAGAGGGAGGGAGGGACATCTGTCATTCTGGCTGGAACATGCTGTGCTGGTTCTCATGCTACAGCTCCCACTGGCAGTAGAGGAACTGCTAGTCCTGCTGCATACTCCCCCTGCACATTCCAGACTGCACAAGCCAACAACTGCATTCCCTATGTCCTCCTCAGCACTTTATACCCCAACAAGGAGGACTAGAACTAAGCATGTGTGAAGATACCCACAGCTATAATGAATCACATTCTGCTCTGGAGAAAGAAATTTTTCCAATTTAGTTTGGTGAAGATTCAGTTCCTCCTTAGTTCAATTCAGTAAACATTTTAAGCAGCTACCATGTGCCCCGCTTTAGGCTGCATTGAGTGACTACAAAGATGAAGACAACAATTTTGATCCTTAGGAAAGAGGACATGTATGTATATAAGTAGTTACAATATACATCCTTGCTTTATAATCCTTAGTGCTGAATGTAATTCTTATATTCTTAACTTTTCTATAGAGATAACCATCAGATTTATGCTGACCTGTAAATTAATGTGTTAGTTAAAGATAAACAAAACTACAGGAAGATCTGCCCTCTTCAGGTGTGCCTGTTATTTTACTAAATTATTCATGAAAGGGTCAGGCACAAGTTTCAAGGCTATTCTCATCTTAATTGTTTTTATTCACATAATTTTCTCAAGCTAATATAAAACATTTTAGAACTATGACTGTAACTTGAATCTTTTAAAGTAACATTTAGTTTTCTCAGTGAATTATAATTTGCCCTAGTACATAGCTGTAGCTTGTGCTTCTTCCCTAAAATAAGGTGTCGGCACTCAGTAGGCACTCAATAAACACTGTCCCGGTGAAGGTATCTTGTCCTCTTTTGGTCCATAAGTGAGTAGTCTCTCATGTCTCCTGTGCTGATATGCTCCATGAGGCCCAGGCTTCCAGGCCTGTAAGAATCCCAGAATGGCCCCCATCAGCCCACTTCCTGCTAGAAAACTCAGAAATTACAGATAAACAAAAGGAAGAAAATGTGTACGTTTTTAAAATTAAAAATGGAATCATACTGTGAGTTGTACTTTGTAAATTGCTTTATTAAAGAAAAAACTGTGTCATGGACATAGTTTCATCTCAACAACTATTCTAATACTACATTTTTTTTTTTTTTTTAAAGATGGCAGGTAAGGGGATCTTAACCCTTGACTTGGTGTTGTCAGCACCACACTCACCCAGTGAGCGAACCGGCCATCCCTATATAGGATCCGAACCCATGGCCTTGGTGTTATCAGCACCGCACTCTACCGAGTGAGCCACGGGCCGGCCCTTAACACTACATTTTTAAAAATGTTTTGTAGAGTATTTCATTACATGGATTGCATCATAATCTATTTAACCAGTTCACTAATGAGGGAGCATTTAGAATTATCTTAAAAATTTTTTGCTTTTATAAACAGTGCTTCACTAAGCAACCTTATGTATAGAACAGTGTGCTTTTATAATGTTAATTCTTTTAAATACATTTCATGGGAGTAGACTACAGAGTTTGCTTATTTCAAATTTTGCTACATATTGCTTGGCTGCCCTCTTGAAAATCTCATTCATTCATTTGAAAATATTAATCTACTATGTATGCCAGATACTTCTAGGTTCTGAGGATATGATAGTAAATAATGGTAGACAGGGTTCCTGCCCCATGGAGCTTGCTGTTTAGTGTTAGAAACCAAATAAACAGGGCTGGCCAGTTAGCTCAGTTGGCCTAGAGCACAGCTTTGTAACACCAAGGTGCTTTGGAAGCATACAGCCAGCGAACATAATGTAGTCTAGGAAGAGTCATTAAACTTGTGGTATTTTAGCTGAAAACATGAAGGATGATTAGGAGTCAGACAAATAGAGGGGCAGTGTTCCAATCAGTTCAGAGGCGATGGTATGACAGCAGGGCAAAAGATGAGACTGAAGGGGTAAGTTATGAAGGGCAGAGTATACCTTTAGGGAGTTTGGAAAGCCTTTGAAGGGTGTCTAAACAAGAGGGTGATGTTGTAAATAGACTTCATTTTCAAAGGATGACTCTGGGGAGGGAGACCAGGTTAGAGGTTGATGTAGGAATTCAGACAAGTGGTAAGTATAGGCTGGTCTTCAGCAGCAGTAGGGATGGAGAAGGGTGGGAAAAATCAATAATACTTGATGGTTTGGGGATGTGGTAGGATGTATAAAGTAGAAATAAATATGAGTAACAGAAACCCAAAATCAGTGACTTAAATAAGATGGAAGTTTATTTCTTTCTCAATAACAAAAGTCCAGAGGTTCACGGTCTTGGGCTGGTATGGCAGCTGCACAGTCGTTAGAGACCCAGGCCCCTTCCAGTGTTTTGATCGGCCATCCATAGGCCATCTTTATGGTCCAAGATGGCTCACTGTAGCTCTAGTCGTCACACCTACCTTCCTAGCAGCAGGGTGGAGGAAGGGAGGGAGAAGGATGCGCCCTATTCCTCGTAAAGAGACAACCCAGAAGTCCCACACAACACTTCTGCAATAACTTTGTCAAACAGTCACTCTACCTGCAAAGGTAATGGAAATGTAGAATTTTAGTTAGGCAGCATTGTACCCAGCTGAATATAAGGGTTCTGTTCATTTGAAAGAGAAAGGGAGAATGGATATTTATTTGATTGGCAACTAATAATCTGGGGCCTGGGAAGGGGGGGAACTAATTCAATTCAGCCAAATTGTTTATAAAACAGCATAGATTACACACAAAGATACACTGTTGAAAAGAGACTTACTTGACCAATAGGCAAAGATTTAATATTAAATCCTGTTTTATTCTTGTTATAAAGAATAAACAAGTATTAGCTCAGATAAGTCCCCAGCTTAAGTAAATATAGCTGTATTGATTTGACCTGAATCACTATCACATGAAATTGTCATGCTTGTGATTTTAAGTACCTTGCTATTCATTAGTACTCAGACTATAGAAAAGGCAGACCAACAGATTGCTGCTATTTAGAACAAAGTCTAAACAGGACCCTCATTAAAGCATTTGCTTATTGTTGTTCTCCACCAGATTAGCAGTGTATCATTCTGGAGAGAGCAAGGGCTTTGGAGTGAGTCAGACAAGAGTTCCAAGCCTAACTCACCTACTTTCTAGCTCTGTGATCTTGGATAGAGTTAATTTCTGCAAGAGCCTCAGTTTCCTCAACTGCAAAATAGGGATAATAATAGCTACTTTGCATGGTTAATTGTGAGATTAGAAATGCATTTATGACAAACATCTAGCACAGTGGTAGCATGGTAGATAATAATAGCTAATATTATTATAAGTATTAGACTTTAGCTATTAGTCATTCGTTTCTTTCTAGCTCATGGTATGTGAGGAGGTAAAACTGTTTGTACATCTTTCTTATCTAGGTTGCTTCTATTGCAGTTTGGTCCCTGTTTACGAAGCCTATAACTCTTTGTGATGGTGCCTAGATTCACAGTCAGCCCTAAGTCTTTGCTCAAAATGAACAAACCCCTACCCTCACACCTTTCATCCATATTTACTATGTCCAAGCCCATCAGTCTGCTGATAGTTTCCCTGCTGTCCCCACCCATACCACATACAGAAGCAGCGAGGGGAGGAGGGAGAGGGATTTGGGGGCCTGAGTGAATCAAATGTGAATTTGGAACCTGAGAGCAGACGAGGGGAAAGGCCTTACTGAGGCATGGGATAGTATTATTAAGCAGAAATAGAAAGATAAAAATGGTTTATGGTTCAGTCTGCACTCCAGTTTGGTAAGGCAGTAAGCTAAATTCCACAGATGCTTTTGAAGTGCTTTATGTGAGGGAAACTAGCTAGTCTGTCAGCTCCAATACAAATAACCTCAAGATTCTTCCTTCACATTCCTCAGTGGCTCCTTAGTGTGGGGGGGGGGCGGGGGGCTGCCTCTGAAATATCTGTATCAGCCCTGTGAGAGAAGGAAAGAGGATCTCTAGGCAGGCCCAACAGAGTCAGAATTTTGAGAAAAAGACTTGGAATAGAGAGGCCTTTAAGGTCTAGAGTTGGAGTCAGCAAATTAAAGCCCATACCAGGGTGTTTTTGTACGACCCACAAACTAAGAATAGTTTTTACATTTTTAAAGGGTTGTGTAAAAAAAAAAAAGAAGTGTATTGTACATTTCAGAATTGCTAAAAGTAAATTTCAAATGTTCTCACAATGAAAAATGATAAGAATTTGAAATGATGGATATGTTAATTAGCTTGATTTAATTATTCCACATTGTATTCATAAACCATAATTATCACTTTGTACCCCATAAATATATACAATTACAAATTGTCAATATACAGTAAAATTTTTAAAAAAGAAAAATATGTGGCAGAACTGTGTGACCTACAAAGACTAACATTTACTGTCCAGCCCTTTACAGAAAGAGTTTGCTAATTCCTGATCCAGAGGCCCCTTCTCTGAAAAGAGGTGGGTCTCACCAGAGACTGCAGGAGGTTTGAACATGTATTTTGAATTCTAGGATAGGCGCTTGTAGAAAAAGAGGTTATCAGCATCAGTGAAGAATAGATTTCTATTTCTCATCTCCATGAGTTCTGGAGACCTAGCAAACTAACCCCAGCCTGAGAGATTGCTGGGCTATAAAGAGTGAATGCTTGTGTTGGGTTTAGAATACAGTATTGCCTTTGTTCTAACTGAGCAGTGGAATACATCCTTCATTAATGTTGCTTTCTCAGGCCTTTTAGGCTAAGTCCAGTAGGTCCTGCTGCTGAATGCTGTATCAGTGGGATACAAACCTCAGATCACTGTCCCAGGCCCAGATGTACGAGAAAATTAGGTTTGTGGCTCCTAGATAGAGCAAGGGGGTGAATGGAGGTTTTTCTTTTTGCTTGCATGTTTCTATCTTCTCTATTACACATTAGTGGTAATTAATGTCTAGGTGAGCAGATTCCTAACTATTTCACCTGTTCCTCAAACCAGAAGTGGAATCATGGGCCTGAAGGAAGGGCACTGCACCTCTGGCCACAGACTAGGCCCGCTTCCCAACATGGCCACCATGACCTGAAAGAAGGACAAGCACAGGAGAAGGCCAGGGCTCTCTACCTATATGCATGGATGACAATTGTATTACTAAAATACTTCAGTCTGAAGACTTTACAGCATTTACATTCCCTGTTACTTATTCTTTATATTTTTCAAATATTTTTCCTTGCCTCAACACCAGAAGGTGGATACAATTAGCCCCTTTTCCAGATAGTAAAGCTAGAGCTTTGAGAGGACAGGTACTCTGTTCCAGATGACTCAGCAAGTCAGAGAGAAAGCCAAGAATGAAAGCAGTGTTCCTACCCTTGGGCTTCCTGCCACTGTCCTGGGCATGGGTAGCTTCCAAATGGAGCTGAGCTCAAACTCCTTTATCAATAGTGATCAAATCTGGTTGTTTCTGAGGCTCCATTGTTGTTCTGATGACCAGGTGGATAAGCCTTGAATGACAGGAAAAAAATGTATTGAACGAGTGGTTCACTGGCCTGCCTTCCTGCCAGCACCCTGGCTCCTCGAGGTGCTGATATGTTACATCGTTGATGATGGTTATGAGTCAGCCACAGGCAGGAAGATGATGGAGTCACTGTTTCTGTGCACTTGGCTGCTTGACTGCTTTCTTTGCACTTCAGCATTCCTACCTGGTGTGTGGTACATTTTTCTCATTCCACAGCAGTCTGCTGTGCACATGGCCCCTCAGGAGGCCAGTCTACATGATGTCTATTGACATCAGCTGCCCAGCTGTCAGCCTCTTTGCACTCCTGTCTGCCTGGTGAGCAAGCAGAAATCTGTGACAGGAGCTGCGTTTCAGGGAGATGAGTGGGATATCCACAGAGTTCCAGATGCTGTTGTCAAAGTGTAAGATCCCCAGGACCCCAATCACTAGGCCTTGGGGGATAAAGAGGCTTTCAGGAAAGATTATCTGGGTAGTGGCTCTTTGCCAGATGAGTGCTTGTTCTTGGTGTTTCTATCCTGTTGTGTCATGTCTAGGAAAGAAACTCTGGTGACACACATTTTCAAGGAATTTGATGTACCTGGTAAAAACTATACAAATCAGTTGAGAACCAGCCTAAGCCATCCTTTTTCTCAAATATTCTATAAGCAGGCTTTTTCTTTACAATGTCAACAGTCACTGCACTAGTCTGGGACTTGTGACTGACAAGACTGAGCTTCTGGTTAGGTGAGTAGCAGTCTTTCCTTGATTTTATTCAGGTCGTTTCAGTGCGACCAATTTGTGCTTGTTTGTATGTATATGTCCTGTCCGAAACAACATATTAGGTCTTTTGTCCAGAGCCTACTTGACTCAGGAGAATGCTGTGAGCAACAGCTTTCAATTTGAGGTTCACCTGGTCCCAGAGATTTGGGACTAAACCACTGGACATATGAAAGCTCTATTTGTTCCCCTTCCCCTTTCCTGTGCCTGTTAATGCTGAACTGTTCAGGAAGGCTTGCTTTCTCCAGAATCCTACTTAGCAACCTGGAGAAGCCTGAGGCCACTCTAGTAGCAGGAAGCTGTCCTAGATTTGGGCAGTAACCAGTAGAACTTGATACTGACGCCAGAGTGTAAAAATAAACACCTCCTACGGTTCTGTCTTAATCCATTGGCATCAGAGTTGCTATTATTAACCCATAGGCCTCACAGGCAGCTGTGATCGGCAGACAACAGCCTGGACAGACCTCTCCTGCCAACTTGGGATCAGACCATTTCTCCTCTTTCCCTACTGGGATCTGATCTGGGGCCCCAGGAGAAGCGCGGTCAGTCTGAGAGCATGCCCTCCAACAGGTAATACTAGAGATGGATTAGTATCTTTGGTTTGTGAGATCCTTGAGGCTCCCAGGTCCAGCCTACCAGTCTAGAGTATAATGGGCACAGGATGACTGGCTCCGTCCTAGTGCAGAGGAGGGAAAAAGGGAACATGGCTGTCTTTCCCTTTCCTTTGACTCTTTTACTGAGATTTTTCCTGCCAGTTTCCTAGACCTGGTGCCTTTAGGTTTCCTGGGAAGTTGGGAAAGGAGAGAGGAAAGGACTCCATTGGTCATCTGCTGAGGATAATAATAGTGACTTATTACCAAGCACTTACCATGTGTCTGGTACTTTACCTACAATATCTTATTTAATTCTGCTTCAAGCCTTTAAGGAAAATATCATGACAGTTTTACAAATGAGGAAGCTGAAGTTTAGTGAGGTTGTGTGACATCCCAGAGTTCCACAGCTGGCAAGTAGTGTGTCATATTTGAATACAGACCTATCTTAATACCAAAGTCCATGTTCTGAGCATTATAGAACCTAGGCCACTGATCCTAAGGACCCAGGCCAGACTCCAGTCACTTGCTTTTTAAGTTCTTTAAGTAAATGAAAACAAAAAAATTACTCTCCCTTTAGTCTTATAACTGAAGCAAATACAAAATTACTGGTACACAGAAATGGTCTTTGCTGCCACCTGCTAGTGAGACAGTCCCAGTGCTTCTACCAAGCATGGTGAGCTAGACTCCAGAGGCTGTCATCTAAATTCTACTGAAAGATAAGGCACTTCCGGGAAAAGGTTTTGACTCTGACTGAAGAGTCTCAGGGACCGTGACTATGCTCAGAACATGGTCAGATGGGAACCTGGTTCCCCAGAGGAACAAGGCTTTGATGGCTTCTGGCAGTCATGCTGAGGGAGGGGGGAGCTTGAATGAAAGGATTTCCTTGAAGGGCAGCTAAGCTTCTCTCCCCTCTGTCTCCTACCCCTACCCTGGCCCCACAACTGGCTTGTGTAATTCAATCTAAGTTTCTTCTCATAGTCTACTTCACTGTGCATATGTGGCCTTTTATTTACAGCTTTGGACAAACTGATTGGATAGTGGCTTACCAGCCTGCATGCTTCAGTCCACTGCCTAGTTGGAGGGTGGAGGGGAGCAGAGAACACTCTGCCCTTGCTTCCTGGAGCTCAGGAGCCAAAAGGAACAGCCAGAGGATAAGCAAGGGTTGACCACGCTGAATAGTCAGGGAGCAGCACAGAGGCCTTTTTCATTCCAGCTAACTTGCTCCTGCAAACACACACTTCAGAGCTGTCCTCCAAGCAAAGCAGGCCATGCTGGGCTTTCCACACCCACCCTGGTACACTGCGTCTGGTCTAGGCTTCCTGCTCCCTTGCTGTTCCCCCAGACCTGGCATTGGGGGGCTTTACCCCATAGGCCTCGTTCACTGCTGCGTTCTCCATCCCCTCATCTGAAGAACTCAGTCTGTCAAGGTAGGAACTAAATCTTTCCTAGTTCTCTACAGTCCTCCTCTCTCCCACTACATCCTCAAAAGAAATAGGATTTATGGCAAATTCTCAATCTCTAGAGACTTATGACTGTGGCAGTTAGAAGCCAGGCACCTGGGAGCATAGATGTGTGTATGTGTCCCTGTGTTCATGTTGAAAGGCAGGAGGGTGAGAGGGAGGGCATTTATTAACACTCTGTATAGGCACTTTCCTTTGGGCTCCAGGGTTTTTTTTGTTGTTGTTATTGCTGTTGGTTTTTGGCAGCCAGCCAGTTCAGGGATCTGAACCCTTGACCGTGGTGTTATTAACACCACGCTCGAACCAACTGAGCTAACTGGCCAGCCCTGGGCTCCAGGTTTTAATTTGGCTTAGTTTGTAATTAGACTTGAAAGAGACCATAAGAGGTCATCTGATTGAGCCCCCTGCCTCCAAACAGGTACTATGAGCCAAGCAAAGAAGGGAATCAAGTGGTTGGCCTAATGGAGAAAGGTCTGCACATGTTAGCTGGATCAGCAGAAGAGAAGAACTTTTTCTCTTTATATGATTCCTTTTGAGCTGAGAGAGACTCTGGGACAAAGCTGTGCTTGTTATTATCAGATTTTTATGGAATAAAGAAAAGCGACCCTTTAAGCTCAGTGAGGGTCAGTGGCTTCTAGCTTATTCTTTTCCTGGGTTTAATTTCCCAGAGCTGCAGTCTCCACTCATTGAATTGGGGCCTCGGTTGCTGTAGGCACTGCTGCTGAGCCTAAGAGGTAAAAGGCTTGGAGCCTGTTGAGAGTCCCACCCTTGGATATTTTCTGTCAATGATTTTTTTAAAAGGTACCTGCATATTTCCAGTTCATATAGGAGGAGATAAACTTGGGGAAAAGAAGGTGTGCCCACACCAGGTGGTCCTAGGAAAGAGCCCATTCTGCTTCAGAGCCGAGCCTCTTCTGGAGTGTTTGTATTTGACTTTTGGGAGTGGACTTTTAACTGAACTTTTCTACAGCATATGTAAGAAGCCAAAAGCCAAGCAAGAGGCTTTTGTGCTTCGAAAGAGGACTCTATATTAGGGAGGCCTAATAAGGAAGCAGCTGGTGTGTCTGGGACAGCCTTCAGGCTAGGCCTCTTTCAGCATACTCCCAGCATGCTGGCTGGCCTCACGTGGAATCCAAAATAACATGATACCAGTGAGGAATGGTGGCCCCCTCAGAGGAGCAGCTACACTCTACCCGGAGAAAAGACAGATGACCTGGGCGTTGGCTGCTATTCCATTTGTGGAATCAGACTCCTGATGCCATAGCCAGGTGCTCTCAGGCATCTAACAACTTGTTTATTCTGTCTTTGCAACTCAGCCCAGACACCCACAGGAATCACTGTTACCACCAGTTCTTAAAGATCCAGATTCTTTCAGCATCTCTCACACATTTCAGCAAGTACTTATCTTGTAGGAAACGCAGAGCCTCCATCTAATCTCATAATCTCATGGCCTGTAAAGACATAGAACCTTGGCGGGAGGGTGCAGGGTAGTTATACAAGCTGACTTTTCTAATTCATGTAGAATGTTTATTTCTGTTCTGGGAAGTTAAGGCTGCTGTTAATAAAGTTAATCAGCATGATTTTATAAACATATTTGATTTGGGAGCCATGAAGAAAGAGAAAGAGAAAAGATGATTTCTGCCAGTGAATCATTTATTTCATTCCCCATATCACCAACCCCCAACAAATCATGCTCAGTCCTGCCTTTGCCTGTGCCCAGAGGATTTCACAATTTCTTTCTCTAAGCCCTAGGGTCCCCTGGAGGTGCCTTTGGGGATCCCCACAGTGGGGAGAGGGAGTTGGAGTGTATAGGGCTTTAGGCCTCCCCTGCTTCAACCAGAGTAGCTCTGTTTTATATACAAGGGCCGAAAAAAAGCTTGAAACCACTGCTGTAATCCTTATCTCATATCCTGAAACATACTTCTTACTGCCCTGGCCCTCTCCAGAGGCATATTGGCAATTATTTTAACAAAATTATGAGCCCCTCAAATTGGACTATTACCCCTAAACATCCAGCACAGTGCCTTATACACAGTAAGAATACAGTCGATGCTTGTGGCTTGATTAATTGGCTCACAAGATGAGATCAATTAATAGCCTAAGGATAATTCTAGATCAGACAAGAGAGTACAGTATATCATAATTTATTTTGATTTGTTATGATTTGAGCATTTCTGAACTTTGCTACTAGAATCAATCACGCAGTCTGAGGTGAAAAGTTGGCCAAAGGTTGTTGCTGGTGTAGAGGACACCTGACTAGGTCGACCCACAAAAAAGTACTTCCTGTTGCTTTCCAAAGAAGAGTGTCCTAAGGTGAAAGGTCAGCAGGGTGACTATTGGGAAAGACCGGGGATGGAAGTACACTAAGATCACATAGTCTTGTCTGTTTTTCAGTACTGCTTGCTTTTGCTAAAAATTATTTGTCTGGACAGTTCCCAAAACTATTCAGTGTCTTGATTGTGGGAAATGAAGATCTTTTTCTCTGCTAAGCTACGCTTATAACAACATCTAAGCTGTTTATCTGCAACTTCCAGTACACATCTGCATATCTTTTGTGGCGGGAGGTGGCTTTTTTAATTTTTAATTAGCTACTATGTTTTATAAAGGTTATAATGTATTTCATTTTTTATAAAGCTAAATATCAGAAAAAGGACATTTAGTGGAAAAACTGGCCAAATTCAAATAAAGTCTGCAAGTTTAGTCAATAACAATGTACTCCATGTTAACGTCTTTGTTTTAACAAATGTACCATGTAAGATGTAAGATGGTAACATTAGGGGAACTCTGAGCTAACTCTGCAACTTTTCTGTAAGTCTAAAATTATTTCAAAATAAATGGTTAACTTTAAAAAATTTATACATAGCAATAAAGGTCTTTCATAATGAAAAAAAAGCATCAAATAGTGCCAAGTCTGGGACAATCTGAGCATCAAAATCAATAATACCAGTAATGGATTATGACACATTGAATTAAAAAAAAAAATCCAAGAGTCCACACTTACACCAAATAAGGAAATGAAGAAAGGAAGGGAAAGGGAAATCTTTTTTATATTAGAATGGCAACTAATAAATATAAAAGGAATAATAGAGAGAAAATCATCATTTTTCGATCATAATAGTGAATAACTGATTCAGACAAGAATCACCAGTGGGTGCTAAAAAGATTGGATGAAAATTTGATGGGGAACAGGATATTTACACAGTCTAAAAGTAAGTCTCCCAATAAATTGCTTATTAATTACAAAGGAGAAAATGGTAACTTTACAGTGGCACATACTATCATAACCAAAAGTTCAAAGTTAGCATCATTAATAAAGTGACAAAATGACCTCATATGTTGTGTTTTGTTTTGGTTTTTCTTTCTCTGCATTGTTTCTGTTTCTGAGACTCCTCTTTTCAGTTTTTATTCGACGCTATTCTTTATGTTGGAGGCTATCCTCAAAAGTTTGTTAACCCTTGGCTACTGATTCATATCTAAGAATAAGGCATTAAAAATTAATTGGAAGTTCTGTGAATGGATAGGCGTAGCAACTGGCAAACTTGACTGGTGGGCAATTGCAACAAGCTGACTTTTCGGTGGGGGACCCCCAGAAGTCTGTATCGGACAGTCTTTTCTTTGGGTAGTTCACTTTCTGCAGAGAAGTAATCTCTCAGGGGTACAGGAGGGATAGATAAGTCTGGCTGTTTTAGTTATTCTCCTGAAATAGGGGAAGGAAGGAGTCTTGTAATCTTCTTGTGGAGATTTTCACGTACTCCCGCAGTTTGCATGCTGTTTTCTTCTGTGCCTTAAGTCCATTCCACTTAAATTTCCCCAGAAAATAAATCTCCAGTTCCCTTAGGGAGCAGGAGATGCTTGGTCTCCTGACAGTGTGGGGTTGGTGGTGGGTACTGAGAACTTGTTGATTTTTCTAGAGATGTTAACCAACATCCCTATTTTTAGCTGCTCAGTACTCTCCCCTATTTTCAGAGGTACTTAGTCTCCAATTCCTGAGCCGTTCCTGGATACTACGAGAATGAATCTGCTTGCTTCTTCATTAGCATCTCCCTTTGTAGGCACTGTTTTTTGTTTCTAATCTTGTTTCCCTTTGTTGTTGTTTTTGTTGAGAGCAATATTTGAGAGATGATGAGGGGATACCTTTACTCCACTTTCTTATAACTTTTAATTTCGTAGGTTCATACCCTGTCTTTGAAATGGTTCATGGAAGATTCTAGTTCTGCTGACACTGCAGCCTACTCACATCCCCAGCAGATTTCTTTCAGACGTTTAAGTTCTTTTTCTTACATCTTAAATCTTTATCTTTCTTTTATTCTTGTTCCTTCTCCTGTTTTCACAAATACACAATACTTCTTACTCTGAACGTATTTTAGTTAACCAGTTTATTTCCACGGCATGGCTTTTTTTTTTTAATGCTACCTTTTAGACAAGTAGCCAGCCCATGTGATAAAGAAAGGATGTTACTCAGTCCCAGCAGGTAGAAGTGCTTTGACATTTTCAGAGTCACGGCCTCCCCAAGAGGGAACATTTAGAACACCAGGTTACAAAGATGCCTAACCTAGCCAGCCAGCAAACTGTCCTCCAGACCCCGAGCATCTCACACACAGTGTTGCCTCTCTGTCTGCCTGTTAGCACCAGCCACCTCTAAAACAAAAACAAACAAAAGCAAAACATAACTAGTATCCCTTGGTTAGATTATTTTCTCTAGAGAGTTAATACTCTAGAGTTCTTTCTTAACTCTTTTGAAGTTTATTCACTAGTCTTCTTTTCTGAAAAATTGCTTAGTAATTTCTTAACTAGGTATAAATTAATTGCATAAACATTTATTGAACAGTTATTATACTTAATAAGATGTGTGCAAAGCAGTGAGAATGGAGATGAAATACATGGTTCTTGATTGTAAATGGCTCAAATTCTGTTTGGGTAAAGCGGACAAGTAAACTAATATAACACATATTTGGTGATAGTGATTTTCACTGAATCTTATGGGCACACAGAAAAAAAATCTGACCCTAAATGTGCATGGAGATGAAAGAGAACATGTTAATTTGAGAAATCACCTAGTTTAATGTAAGGCTAGAGGTAAGGAGAGCACAAAAAGAAGCATGAAAGGTAGGTAGGACCTAGAACATAAAGGGCTTTGTATGTATCACTCAGAAATTTGGATTTTTATCCTAAAGACGATGTGGAGCTACAGAAGAATTTTACACAGGAGAGTGATGAGGTCAGATTTATGCTTAGAAAGACTGTATAGTCCTAGGACAAGTTTAGGAAATAATATAGGTAATGTTCAGGGCTGATTGGTGATTGGGGGTAAGGAAGGAGGGGGAGTTGCGGACGACTTCCAGATCCCTTCTTTGGAAAACTAGTGGATGGTGAGGGTTATATGGGGAGGATCAAGATTGGGATAGTGGCAGGGGTTAGGAGGATGATTAGTTCTGTTTGGGCCTTATCGATTCGAGGTATCGATGGGACATTCAAATGGACATGTCCAAGCAAGTGGTTAAATATATATTTATTTATTTTATTTATTTTTAATTTCTCTCTTTAAAAAAATATATATTTCTCTTTAGGATTTATCTCTCATTTCTCAGTCTCTTTATGGGAACATAAAATTTCTTATTAGTTTAATGGCAGACTCTCTAAAGATTTGTAATTTAATGCCTGTCTCTTCATCTTGAGCCTTCTCCTTTTCCTTGACTCTCGGTCCCTCCTAAGTTATGAGACCAGTCTCCAACAATATACATTCTTATCCATATACAACTGGAAAAGAGGGAGTTCCTAGCATTTTTTAAAGAGTAATAACAACACTTTACATTTCTATAAAACATTTAGTTTACAGAGCACTTTCATACATTGTTTTGAGTAGGCCACTGTTTGATCTCTAGCAGGAGGTAGTCTCCCCTTTGCCTCTATATCTTTTTTTTTACCTAGTGATTCCCAATAAAATAGCCTTTTCCAGGCACAGGAGTGCTCAGTTCATATGTTTTATTTTTATTTATTTATTTATTTATTTTTAAAAAGATGACCGGTAAGGGGATCTCAACCCTTGACTTGGTGTTGTCAGCACCACGCTCAGCCAGTGAGCGAACCAGCCATCCCTATATAGGATCCGAACCCGGGGCCTTGGTGTTATCAGCACCACACTCTCCTGAGTGAGCCACGGGCCGGCCCTATGTTTTATTTTTAACCACTCCTGGATCTCTCTATTGCTCAGGAAGGTCGTCCGGGCAGTCACTGGATTCTGGAGAACACTGGGATTGGAGACTGGAGAAAGGTACCTATATCTAATCTTTTCAGATTTATCCAAGGTTATTATCCCAATTTGGTCAGAGGTGTATAACCTCATTTGTGGGGCTTTTGGGTATTAACCAACATCTTAACACTTGAGAATAATAAATATTACACTCATTGAGTGTTTACAATATGTCAGGCACAAATTCTAAGTGCTCAATAGAATTAATTCATTTAATGTGGTAAGTATTATTTTTTATCATCATTCTACAGGAAATGGGGTCAGGGAAAGGCTAGGTAACTGTCTTAGGACCACACAGCACACCAACAAATATTACATCATCTTGTAACTGTTAAGTTCATTACATTCAAATCAACGAATTTTACTGATATACAATTTAAATCATTACTTGTTACTGATATGTTTTATTCCTAATTGAGATATATTGTACTTCCTGAACCCATGGATTCATATTTTCTATCACTCCTGGAATATTATCTACTATTATCTCTTCAAATATTACCTCTCCTTGATTCTCTACCAGTGATTCTGAATTAGAGGTATGTTAAACTTTCTCATTCCATCTTATCTCTTAACTTCTCTCATTTTTTGTCTCCTTGCCTTTTTGTGTTGTGTTCTGTGTAATTTTGTCAGCTCTATCTTCCAGATCACTAATTCTCACTTCAACTTAGTCTAATCTGCTATTAAATTTGTCCACTGAGTTTTTATTTCAAAAATTATGTTTGTAAATTCTAAAGGTTTCCTTTGGTTCATTTTCAGATCTGCCTGATCATTTCTAATAATCCTTGCTACTTGCTTATATTTGAGATTTTATCCTTTATTTAAAAAATTCACACATAGCTGATTTATATTCTATATCTGACTTTTTTTAATGTAAAGTCTTTACAGTCTTAATCTATTATTTATTGTTTTCTCTGTTATTTACTGATGGTCTCATGCTTCCATGTTTATTTACGATTATTGATTATAAACTAATTTTTGCTTGTTCTTTAATTTTGAGAATCCTGTTGACTTAAGGTGGGAGATATTTTCTTCCATAGAAGATTTGTATCTGCTTCTGCCAAAAGCTGTAGGATACCACCAACCTTGGATCACTTGAGCTTCCTTTAAGGGTCCCAACTTAATGCAGGAGTCTCAGGTTTAGGTCCCTCACCTTTCCAGTGGTCCAAGGCTTGTCATCTTGACTGCAGTGATGCTTTGGGAATTGGCCCACAGGAACACTAGTCCTCTCTCTTGCTTATTCCAAAGCTCATGATTTTTTTCTTTTTGTGGGGGCTGGTAGGCATAACCTCAGAGATTTCCTCTATTTAGTGTGAGCCCTGAAATGCTTTTTAAAATATTTATTATACGGGATCTAGTTTTTTGCTCTAGAAGGGACCCCCTGTAATATCTGTTTACCATTATGCGAGAAGCCAAAGTCTCTCTTATACAATTGGATATCCTACTTTTTTTATTAGCTTATTATCCTTTTTCTATGGCATTAGACTTTCCTTGTAAGCATAATTTTTATGATTCCAGTATATTCTGTTGCTTGGGTAGACGACCATTTAATTAGCCATTTTTCTATTGGATATTTAGAATATTCTCAATTTTTTGATGTTGCAAGTAATACTGCAGTGAACATCATTGTGGAGATAGGAGATAAATCAAGGGGGGGTTGGGATATAATGCAAAAGCATAACTGTTTCTTTGGGGTAAGGCTTGCAAACTCAGATGCCTTACAGGAGCCAGGCAAACAGTGCACATAAGTAAGTGAGCCAGTGGGTCTCGCCGGGTATAAGCAACAATGGGGAGTAGTGGGAACATATCAAACTGAAGGGCACAGGCCCATCTTAAAAGGGCTCTCATTGATTATTACCGTCTAGGAATGAGGACTTAGTGTGGTCAGTTCTTCTGATTTTTCAAGCAAGACAAGCTGGAGGTCTAGATTTTTTTTTTTTTTTTTAGAAATCTCCAAAACTTTTATGGTGGCATTTTTACTGTGCAAGCCACCTAAAACCTATTGACACACTACATGTGGCTGTCAGGCTAACACTTTACAATCTTTGCTCAGGATCATGACTGTGGGAATAAATGGTAGGAAATGTACTGACTAAAGAGACTGTTGCTCTGTCATCTTTCCACCCTCAGTATGAATTTAGAGAGAAACAAAGTATTAAAAGTTTAAGGTCTTGGCATTAAAGATTTATTTACTAATCACTTTACCAAGGCTCAGATTTTTGCTTTTCTTCTTCTTCCTTACTTTCCTCCTCTGCATCACATATGCTATTCTCAGGTTAAGCTAACCTTCTGAAAGCTGGCTTGGATCCAGTTAGCCTGATATGCTTGCCATTTAGTAACTTTATCAAACAAACATCATTTGTGCCCTACTGTGTGCGAAGGCCCTGTGCTCAAAATTACCTATCAAGGTGTAAGACACAGCCCCTCACTCCAAAAGAATACTGTCATCAAAAGATAAATAATAAAATAAAATGGCCAAGGCTTGATACCAAATGAGTTATACACACAATTGATAATGAGGAAGTTCAGGAGAAGGACTTCCACGATAAAGAAAAGCTCCCAGACATGGTAGAATTAGAGATGGACCCTTAAAAAAAATTTTTTTTAAAGGGAAATAGGGGGAGCATTCCAGGTATCTTCCCAGGGGAGTGAGCCAAAACTCAGAATTTGGAATAGACTTGGTGTGCAGTGGGAACTTGATTGGACAGGTTAGAAGGAATTTTGAGTGCCACATTAAGGAATTTGGATTTATCCTGTAGAAAGTAGGGAACCACTGAAGGCTTTTTAGTATTAGGGTAACATGTTGAAGGAAGCACTTGGAGAGATTAACTTTGTGTCAGTATATAGGATAGCTGAGAGGAGAGAGCCAGAATGAAAGCAAGAAAACCAGTTAGAAGACTAATAGTTCAGAGGAGAGGTATGGAGGCCTGAATTAGCATGATAGGAGTAGGGATAGGAACTGGAGAGGCAAAACAGCAAGTGGTTAAGAATGCTGACTTTGAAATCAGAGAGCTCTGTATCTGAATCCCAGCTCAGACATTTACTGACTGAGTTACATTGGGAAGATATTTGATTCTGAAATTTCAGGAAGAAAGTAAGATTTGGAAATCAACAGCAAAGATAATGAGAAGAACTAAACACTTCTCAGGTTAAAAAGCCTTCATATTGGAACCTTGCTATAAATCTGCATTTAAATATGGCCAGGTATTGTTTTATTAAACAATAAAGAAAAAATGATCTTAGGAGTAGAACTAAGAAGATTGGTGTTATAGAAGCCAAAGGGAAAGGAAGGTTTGAATAGGAGAGGATAGCTAATAAATAATGTCACACAATTCAGATATTATAAGTTAAAGCATTATCACTGCTTCACACAGTTCAAATATTACAAGAAGGCAGATTTCTGGTGGTTAAATGGTAAAGGAGAAAGTAGAAGGAAAGTAAACATAGTTTATTATTTTAATAATTTTGGTATTGAAAAGGTAGAAGAAAGAGAGGACTGTCTGAGGTCCTGGGTTGCTATGCCAGTCTGCTTTCTGGTACACCTGAGATTCCAACCCCTATCCCCCCAATCTCCCACCCCCAGTTACAGGGCTTTCAAAGACTTTTGTCTCTGTGGAGCTGAGAAATACCACTAAAGTTGCTGCTGCTGCTGCTGCTTTTTTTTTTTTAATAGCTTTATTGAGATGTGATTGACATACCATATATTTCAACATTTAAAGTATACAATTGTTTTTAGTATAGTCATGGAGCTGTACAACTATGATCATAATCTAATTTTAGAACATTTTCATCATCCCCAAAAGAAACTTCATATCCATTAGCAGTCCCTCCCTATTTCTTCCTCCCTCCAGCCTCTGTCAGCCACTGATCTACTTTTTGTCCTATAAATTTGCTGAGTCTGGACATTTCATATAAATGAAATCAAACAATATGTGACTTTTTGTGTTTGGCTTCTTTCACTTAATGTTTTCCAGGTTCATCCATGTTGTAGCGTGCATCAGTACTTCATTCCTTTTTATTGCTGAATAATATTCCATTGTGTGGATATACCACATTTTGTTTATCCCTTCATCTGTTGATAAACATTTTGGTTGTTCTCACTTTTTGGCTATTATTAATAATGCTGCTGTGAACATTCTTATATGAGTACAAGCTCTTGTGAGAACATGTTTTCATTTTTCTTGGGTATATGTCTAGGATCAAAATTGCTGGAACATATGATAACTCTGTTTAACATTTTGAGGAACTGCCAGAGTGTTTTCCAGAGCTGTTGCACCATTTTACAATGCTCCCAGCTATGTATGAGGTTCCAGTTTCTCCACATCATCAACACTTGTTATTGTCTGTCTTCTTTACTTTAGCCATTCTAGGGGGTCATGTGGTATCTCATTTTAGTTTTAATTTGTACTTCCACACTTTCTCTGTGTTTTTTTGACCATTTGTGTGTCTTCTTTGGGGAAATATCTTTTCAAATCCTTTGCCTATGTTTAAATTGGGCTGTTTGTCTTTTTATTGCTGAGTTGTAAGAATTCTTTATATGTTCTGAATAGAAGTCCCTTATCAGATACATGATTTGCAAATTTTCTCCCATTCTGTGAGTTGTCTTTTCACTATCTTGATTGTGTCCTTCGAAGCACAAAAGTTTTGAATTTTTATGAATTTTTCTCTTTTGTCACTTGTCTGAGAATGCATTGCCTAGTGCAAGGTCATGCAGAGTTACTCCTTTGTTGTCTAAGCTTCTTTTTTGGGGGGGGGGTTACGGCTGGCTGGTATGGGGAATCCTAACCCTTGGCCTTGGTGCTATAAGCATTTTTTTTTTCCCCCAAAAGATGACCGGTAAGGTGATCTTAACCCTTGACTTGGTGTTGTCAGCACCACACTCTCCCAAGTGAGCTAACCGGCCATCCCTATATGGGATCTGAACCTGCGGCCTTGGCGTTATCAGCACTGCACTCTCCCGAGTGAGCCACTGGCCGGCCCCTGTAAGCTTCTTTTTAATAGACCTTTTTTCATATGAAAAACAGGGGTCTTCTTTTCTAAGCCAATTGAGTCAAGTCTGCCCACTACCCACTCTCACTTACACTCAAGGAACATCTCTTTTTAGGTTACTCTTGTTCAACAAAATTTTAACTAAATATCTTCTGTATGCGAAGCACTGTGCTTGGAAATAGAATGTAGGAAACACAAAATAAAAACGATACTATCTTATATACTGATATTGAGATACAAAGAAGAATATAATTTGGATTTTGTAGTCTAGAAGAGACATTAAGGCAGATATCCAAAAAAGAAAAAAGGGGGGGAAAGGACCCCAAAAAAAGAGAGAGAGAAAAAAGGTAACAAAGAACAATAACCAAGTTATGTGACACATGATTTACTTAATCAAAACTTCTCATGGACTGATGCTAGTTTCTGCTGAAGTTTGCATCAGTATGCAATGACATGAGATAATGATGATATACTTTCTCTTATGCGATGATGATGATAGTTGATGTAAAGGTTTTTTGTTTTGGTTTGGTTTTAATGATGCAACTTGGCAATATAAGAAGCTGGCAATCCTATATTGATCCCCTAGTTTTTGTGGCATTTTTTTCTTGTTTGTAAAATCAGCAATCTGCAACTACTGGTTCAGAGAACAGAGAGATTATTTCTGCTCTGGGGTGATCTGTGAAAACTTAATGGAGGAGTTGCTCTGGGACTCCTAGGTTGTGGATAATTCTGAGTATGGCCAAGTGTAACAAGCAGGAGAACCTGAATGAACAAAGGCAGCAGAGTGGAAATGAGCTTATGAAATAGGTTTGAAGGACTACATGATGGGATGTTGGGAGTAAGGCTGGGTGGAGAGGGAGTGGACAGCCAAGACAGAGGACCTTGAAAGTCAAAATTTGGAGTTTCAACTTGATTCTCTGGGTAACAGAAAACCATTTAAAGGGGCAGGAGAGGTGATATGTTGAAGAAAGATGTTTCTTTAAGGAGATGAATCTCGGAATACTGGAAGGTAAATTGCAGGTGGGAGGATTGGTTAGGAGGCAGTTGGGGTTTATAATTTGATTGTATTTGTACTTTGTTTCTGGCCAGAAAATAATGTGATCTTTCATCAAAAGCTCTATAGATCTTTGGCAGTAGTGGTTTGGAAGTAGGTGATGATGTGGTCTGTGATGTGGTAAATTAAGCCAAGCACTGGAAGTATGAGAGCTGCCAACTTCCATAGACAGCCGGGAATATTTCCTAAGCACTGGCTGTCCAGCACAATGCATGGCTTAGCCTCACAGAAGTTTCAGGGACAAAGACCCTGGGCCCAGAGCTCTCACAATAAGAAGCTAGAACTCTGAGCACTTGGTCATGGAGGTTGGCTTTGCCCTAACCTACAGCTGCTTATCCAACCCCCTTTGTCGTCTGTATCAGCTAGGAGAGAGGGAAGTACCATTTCTGCTCCTTTCAACCTCCTGGAATGCTAGTTTTATGAACAGCAGCCTCCGTCCCTCCTTCCCTTGCTCATTGTTTCCTGCTTTGTAGGATCAAGGAGCCATGGCCTCTCAAGCAAGTCAAGGGTAGAGATGCGTCTTTGGGTCTTTAGCTACTTTTGTTCTTCTCCACAGGTCAGCTCAGCTCAACATGGACACATGATCTCATAGGGAGTAGAAGCAACAAGAAAGGGAAAGAAAACTAGATCTCTTCCAGATCCTGAAAGGTAGCTGCAATGAGCCTGGCCAGTGGTTTCTCCAAAGGTTTCTTTCTAGAGACCTGAAATCCAAGGGCTTGGCTGTAGAATCCTGATAGTACTAAACCTTGGGAGGAGCCCTAGGCAGGGCTGGTGCTTGGCTACCATGCCCAGCTTGAGACCATCTCTGTGTTCAAGGGCAGCAACAGGGAGCAGTGGCATGGAGTGGACAGAGACAGCACTGCTACTTAACTGTACACCTGGCTCTGGCTGTGGTTTCTCTATTTACTTATTCCCATAGAACTGGCCCAGAACCTGAACAGGGCAGAGCAGGGAAGGGGTGAGGACTCTGTAGGTCTGCAGGCAGAACCGAGATTTTTCTCTGGCCTAGGAGAGACCACTCCCTTTTCTCAGTGTGCCTTTCCCTGGGAAGGTGGGCATCCTGGCCTCTCAGCCTGGCTGAAGGGATTCTGCCTCCAAACAAACCCAGCTGGACCCAACTCAGCACTGACCAAAAGCTGATGTATGTGAGAGGGGCCGTTTCTGTTTCAACGACAGCTAGTAGACCCTCTGAAGATCTGGAGAACTGAGTTGGACCTTGTGTTAGGAAGGAGACCTGCAGCGACCTTGGTCCTGAGACTCACTACCACCCTGTGTAGAGAAGCCTGCCAGGGGCCTCGTCTCTCCTTTCTGAGGCAGACCGCAGCTCCCTGATGAGGTGCACCCTCGGAGCCTAGAGCTAAGACTAGTTGGGCATCCACAAGCACTGAGCTGGGTATTACTGGTGGTAGAATGACTGGTCTTCCCTTCAGGGCTTCAGGAATCCCCTCCCAGGCTGACTGCTCCACCCTGAGGCTAGTCTGGAATCCTAGTGAGAAGAAAAGGCTGGAAAACAGGGAGTACTTCAAAGGGGCGAAAAGAGGAGGGAGAAGTGTCTGGCTAAGTCTAAAAGGAGGGGCCGAAGGAAGGAAGGAAGCAAGCGCCAAGGCTCTGCCCAGACTTCTTCCCTGAGACTCCTGCCGGCAGGGGAGGAGCTCGGCCCAGCTCTCCCTATTTTCCCTTTGCTGCCTTGAGAATTCTTCCAGCACTGCCTGCCCTCTGGACCTGACTCCATTCCCTCCCCTCCCCCCTCCCTAGGCCAGCGGGCCCCCGGGACTGACGGGGAGGGAGGCTGAGTGGCTGTACTGTGGGCATGCCTGCTCTCCCTTCCCCCTTCCATTGGCAGCAACGTCACCGCAGCACCAGCGGCGCGGCAGCAGCAAGGAGACTGGGCTGGGATTGCGCAGCCTCCCTGCATTAGCAACGATGCCATTGTATTAAGAAATCAGATCTTAGGAAATTGGCCCAGTTCATTTCCCCTTGTGTGGTCCCGTGGAACAGTGCCTCAGCTGGAACTGTCAAGGTACAGCTTGGTCGGAGTGCAAAAGGAACGACGCCTCCGGGTCCGGCTCCTGGCTCCTTGCAGAGGTATGGCTCAGCGGAGCAGGGGGAGGGGCAGGGCAGAGCCGCAAGGATAGCCGACCAGCATGTTTCGCCCCGGCTCCTGAGGGCTGCCTTTGTCTTTCTGAGATACAGAGACAGCGCGCACGGGAGAGCGCAAGCGTTAGACAAGCTCATCCATGCATACGTTTGGGCTGTGGTGCAGAGATGGGGAAAAGCAGAGCCTTGGGCTAATAATGCTCTTTGTGCTATTTTGTCAAGAAGCAGAAGATCCTGTCCTTCCTTTCTGGGCGTTTCTAGTGAAGCTGCTACAGTGTGGGTCAGGGGGGAGGGGGTAAGATCTGAAAACAAAGGCTTAATGGGAGGAGATACCCCCAAAGCTACTGTAAGTTTATGATGGAAAGCATGCATGGACCTAGCAGCTTTCAAGAGGGGGGACTGGGAAGCCTTTTCCTCCATACACAGACATACATAATATGCACATGGAGACACATACCATACCTTCTGGGGCTATGGGAGCCACTAGGCTCCAGGTAAGGGTGGGAGTAAGAAAGAATGTTGACCAAGACACCCCACAGTATGGGGGTGGTGGGAGACAGTCATTGCAATGCCTAGGGCACCTGACCTGTTATAATCAGCCTTCTTATCCAGACTTAGATTCCTAGCAGGAAGAGACCTAAGCCTAAGCTAACTCTCCCAAATCCACCTTCCTGCCCTCTTCCCTTCAATCCCCTCCAAGTAAGGACCCAGTCAGAAGAAGGTTATCAGTCCTATGGAGGCCCCTCATCAGGACCTCAAGTCAAGGTCAGATTGCTAGAGAATTGCATCTGAGTACCATTGTCTTCCCCATCTTCCTGCAGGAAGCCAAAAGAGAGAGAGGGGGTTCTATGACTGGCAGAAAGACACTGATGACCAAAGACAGGTGAAATCTTTCTTCTGGAGTTTTTCTGCCCAGAGTTGCCCTATTGCTGAGTAGGTAGAAAGAGTTTCTTAAATTCCCATTTCCATTAGCCACCTTGGTAGAAGATTCAAAAACATATAACAGGAAATAGTAGTTCCACATTGTGCAAATATGCAATTGACCAATACATGGAAAGTAGTGTGTGGAAGTGTGTTAGTTCCCAGGAAGTGTCTAGGAATGTGAACCACGGGGCAGGGAGAAGGGGGCTTGGGGACAATGAATGGGATGGGGAGATGAAGGCTGGGAAGTAGGGCAAGAGGTGGGATTGATGAGTGTGTTCAGAGCATGGGGACAATAACATGAAAGGGACTGTAGGTTCAGACTATACAGAGGCGGGTACATACAACCTGTATAAGTGGAGGCTAGAGTGCGGGCCTACCCAGGAAAGGTAGGAGGCAGCTGCTCTGGGAACAGGGGTAAATGCAAGGACTTTAGGAATAGGGTGTGGCCCTGATATTTTTCTTTGGGAGGCAGTTGTAGTGGAAATAATTAAGAATTGGGCAGACCTGGGTTTGAATCCCATCTCAACGGTGTAATTGTGGGCAAACCACTTATACAGTCTAAGCTTCAGTTTTTTCATTTGTAAAATAGGAATGATTATGCCTACTTGAAAGTGTTATAGTGGAATTAGAGATGATATAAGTAAATCATGTGGCATGTAAGTGCTCAATAAATGATCACTAATAAATAGTATTATTACGATAGGCCAAGAGACACCCATTAGGGTCTAGAGCCAGGAAAAGGGCTCTCATAGAAAGCTTTTCATGATTTGGAGAATTAGACTTCATAACTTTTTGCTGGCTGAGCCCACCACTCCACCGTCTACCTGACATAGCTGGGGGCTCATCTTCTGAGGGAGCTTTCTTCCACTTCCTTCATATTTTGCGTCCTCTGTTCCTTCCGCATCCTCATCTTCCATGTCTCTCAGTGTTTTCTCTTCACTTTGTTAGAGCTTATGGGTCACAGTATTAAACTTATCTTGATAGAGAACAAGTCACTGCCAGAAAGAAGTCTGAGATATGCTCTCAGTAAATGTTCTCTGTGGTGTTTGAAATCAAGTCATATGTACAATTTACTCTTATTACATTCTTAACTGACCAAGGAAAAAAGGTCAAAAGTTAGGATTCTTGAGTCCTATTGTTATTCTTTTATTCACTGTGTGATCTTGGGCAAGTCATTTCTTTTTTCTGGGTGTCAATTTCCTTATTTTTTAAAATGAAGATGGCTCTTCCTATTTTGGTAAATTGGTGTGTGGATTAATGAGATATGACATACATAAAAAGTGCTTTGTAAAAAAATGCAAAGAGGGTGGGGCAAAGCATGAGCACAAAATCTCATGAGATGCCTGCAGAACTTCCCCTTAGTTGGCTAAGTTGGAACTTTCTGTGGAGGAACTACTGGCAGGCATTTTGCTTGGTTGTATGGAGATCAGGAAGGAATAAGACCTTCTCTGAAATACAAAAATGTAAAATAAAGTGAAATCAATCAGTTGAAAGAGTTGGATACTTAAAGTAGGATTCAACACAACCTTAACTATACTGCTTTTAGAAGAAAACACAGGAAAATATCTTTATGGTTTTGGGATAAAGATTTCTTAGGGTACAGAAAGCTTTAACCATAAAAGAAAAAAAACTGATAAATTGGACTTCATAAAATTAAAAACTGTTATTAATCAAAAAACACCATTAAGGGGCCGGCCCATGGCTCACTCGGGAGAGTGTGGTGCTGATGACACCAGGGCCCCGGGTTCGGATCCCTATATAGGGATGGTTGGTTCGCTCACTGGCTGAGCATGGTGCTGACAACACCAAGTCAAGGGTTAAGATCCCCTTACCAGTCATCTTTTTTTTAAAAAAAAAAAAAAAAAAAACACCATTAAGAAAACAAACAGGCAAGCCATAGGCAGAGAGAAAATACTTGCAAGACATTATCTAACAGAGGACTTGTATCCAGAATAAATAAAAAACTCCTGCAATTCAATAATAAAAAGACAAACAACTCAATTTTTTTTAAATGGGTAAAATAGTCAACAAATAACCAAGCACCTACTGTGTTCAAAACAGTGTATATAATAAGTTCTAGGGACACAGAGTTGAGGATATCACAGTCTCTGGGAGACAGATATGCAAACGACATCATAACACAAATATCAACACCAGCCAGCCGAAGGCGCCTCCATCACCTCCCATGTACGTTTGTTCTTTTTCATACGCTGTGTCTGCATCACCAGGGTTTTCCGTATGAATGCATGTATATCCCAGTAATGGTTTTGTGGGCCAGAACCATAAATTCTTACATGTGTATACTTGTGAGTGCCTCTTGAAAATGGTGCTTTAAAAGAGAGGGAAAAAGTACGCACTGAAGATTAATGATGGCTGTACCCCATCGGTACTCCTAAAAGTACTGCTGTGTGTACAAGAAAGTTCTCTATGCCCCATTTAGTACCAGACTCATGATTATGGCCTGGATCCCAGGAAAAACCTGCATGTAAGGAAAAACCTCCTCCTTAAAGAAAAAAAAAACTGTCTAAATTATGGACATAATGGGTATTTATTTATTTTTTATTTTTTTTATTTTTTATTTTTTTTTAAACGATGACCGGTAAGGGGATCTTAACCCTTGACTTGGTGTTGTCAGCACCACGCTCAGCCAGTGAGCGAACCGGCCATCCGTATATGGGATCCGAACCCGGGACCTTGGTGTTATCAGCACCGCACTCTCCCGAGTGAGCCACGGGCCGGTCCCAGACATAATGGGTATTTATTATACATAATTAGAAAATACAGATGAAACAAGAAGAAATTAAAAATAATCCAAAATCACTCAACAGAGATTGACACCTGTTACATTTTGTTGCATGTCTCATGTTTTCTTTCATGCATATAGACCTATTTATTTACAGAAATGTAAATGTAAAAAAAAAAAAAACTATTATATGTGTGCTATTTATAATCTGCTATAATATTAAGATGTCCACTTAATATTTTGTGAACATCTTTCCAAGTCAATAATCATGTTAACACAACATTATTTTAATGATATTCTGTTCTGTATGTTTTTTATTAATTGATTATTATTGGAATTTTAGAATGTTGCCAACTTTTCAACCTTCTGTTATCCTTATGCATATATATTGGAGCCCAAAGTTTTCTTGGTGAAGGAAGAAAAGGAGAGATGGGAAGGAGTAAAGGGAAAATTATCTCCTTTACATCATAGCAAAACTTCCTGCAGGTCTTCTCTCTCTCTCCCTCCCGCATGCCCCACGTAAGACAGCTGTTCCTCTCATGTCTCACTCTTGTCTCTGCAGAGTCTCAGCCCCTCCAGTGCTCAGCCCTAGTTCTCCTCCTCACTCTTGCTTCCCCCTTCCTGTAAACCTTACGGTTTTTTTTCCTGTTTAAAAATTTTTTTAAACAACAGCCTTATTGAGATATAATTCACATACTATAAATTTCACTCTTTTATAAAATGGACACATAATTTATATATGATAAAATCCTATAATTTAATTATATTCACAGACTTGTATAACTATCACTACTGTCTGATTTCAGAACCTTTTTGTCACCCCAAAAAGAACCTCCCAATACCCATTAAGCAGTCACTCTCCATTCCCCAGTCCCCTAGCCCTTGGCAACTACTAATCTATTTTCTATTTCTATGGACTTGCCTATTCTGGAAGTTTCATGTAAATGGCATCATACATCATGCAGAGAAGCCTTTTGTGACTGGCTTCTTTCGTTGAGCATCATATTTTCAAGGTTCGTTTACGTGGCAGCAGGTATCAGTACTTCATTCCTTTATTGCCAGATAATATTCCGTTGCATGCATATGCCACCTTTTTATCCGTTCATCAGTTGATGGACATTTGGATTGTTCCCACTTTTTTGGCCACTGTGAATAATGCTGCAGTGAACATCTGTATGCAAACTTTTGTGTGAACATATGTTTCATGTCTCTTGTGTTTATGCCTAGGAGCAGAATTTCTGGGTCATGTGGTAACTCTATGTTTAACATTTTTAGGAACTGATAGATTGTTTTCCAAAGTGGCTATACCATTTTACAATCCCCCCAGCAATGTGTGGGGGTCCCAGTTTCTCTGCATCATCATAAACACTTGTTATTATTTGTATTTTTTATTTTAGCTGTTCTCGTGGGAATGAAGTGGTATCTCATTGTGGGTTTTGTTTCTCTAGTGACTAATGGCATTGAGCATCTTTTCATGTGCTGGTTAGCCTCTTGTATGTCTTCCCTGGAGAAATACCTATTTAGATTTTTTGCCCAGTTTTTAATTGTGTTATATGTCTCTTTATTGTTGAGTTGTAAGAATTCTTTATATATTCTGGGTAGGAGACCCTTGTTGGATATACAAGGGGTCTTCAAAAAGTTTATGGAAGAATTCGTATTATCTTTTAATTCCATTTTTCCATGAACTTTTTGAAGTACCCTCACATGATTTGCAAATTTTCTCCCATTCTGTGGGTTGTCTTCTCACTATCTTGAGTGTGTCCCCTGTTTTCCTTTATAACCCTTAGTCTTGTAGCTTCATTTAGCCTCTTTAGTTTCTGCCTTTCTACATTTCTACCCATTATTCCAATCTTCACACCAAGGAGCCTTTCTCTCAGAAAAGGGAAGAGGAAGAAAGATTGTAAATACTTGCTTCTTAATTTTAATGTAATGTAATTTAACACAAATAATTATATTTTAATACCTTGTGCTCCACACATATATTTATTAGCCATTTGAATTTTTTCTTTCATGTATTGCCTGTTTGTGTCCTAGAGCATATGTAACTTGCATAGCTCCTCACAGTACTCCACATGAAGAGTTGTCACCCTAGAGTCTAAATGAGTTAAATTTTAAGATATTGGTGGTATCTGAGGATTCAGTTAAGTGATGAATAAGAGAAAGGCAGTGGGGGATTTAGACTCGGGATGGGTGGAAGGAAAACAATAGGAATAAAAAGGGAAGGGAGAGAAATGAATGAATTTGGAGAAATTAGATGCGAGGAGTCTGAGGGAGTGAAGACTGTTGGGACCTGTACTTGGAAGAACTTGAGGAGGCCCCCATGCCACAGTGCAGCCAAGAGACCAGAGAAGCTCAGAATGGGTTCTGGTGTCCCTGGGGCCAGGAGACTTTGAACAAGAGAGAATTTACTTTAGCCTATCAGAGGTAAAATGGAAGAGAAGACTTTCTAGGAGATCCCAGTAGTGAAAGTTCTAGGCTAAAACTGGGAAGAATTTGGGCACTTCAGGAGGTCTGTACCCTGAACCTGACAAATATTAAGAATGTGTTAAATTTAGCAGAGTTTACTTTAAAAAAATAAATAAATAAAACAAAATAAAGGGAAAAAAGGATGTATTATGCCTCTAATGTTTGCCGACCTCATGTGATGATGGTTAGAGTGAATCAAAAGAGATAAAAATAGGGACTGGCTGGTTAGCTCAGTTGGTTAGAGCATCGTGCTGATAACACCAAGGTCCAGGGTTTGATCCCTGTACCGGCCAGCTGTAGACCCCACTCCCACTGAGGAGGAAAAGATTGACATCAGCCATACTTGTAGTCACCCTAACACCCAACTCAGTCTCTACATTCAGGATGATCCAGTATAGTAGTGAGGGTAATAGGAATACTTAACCCACAGTCATCAGAGAGGAACAAGTATTCTGGGACTCATAGGTGGAAAAAGGGGTCCAAGGTAGCAGTCACCTGGTATTTTTATTGTTTCTTGCAAAATTACACAGCTTATTGCTGTGAGTACGATTCATGATTTTCTCCTTGTCTGTAAACTTGCATGCTGTAGCTGTGTCTAAGGCATCTCTGCATCCTCTCAGTGCCTGGTACCCTTTCAGATATCCTAGATGGTTTTTTTTAGTTATGTCACTATTACTACTT
Organism: Cynocephalus volans; assembly: GCF_027409185.1. Taxonomy (NCBI): domain Eukaryota; kingdom Metazoa; phylum Chordata; class Mammalia; order Dermoptera; family Cynocephalidae; genus Cynocephalus; species Cynocephalus volans. Next base: position 41,480,825 of record NC_084476.1, on the reverse strand, counting down.
CTTTTGTGCTCAGGACTAGTCTTGTTTGCTGCTAAGGACAGAGCCCTTGAAAGAGAAAAGGAAGGTGTTCCTGAGATCCTCAGACCTTCATATGTGCCATTAAAAGGGCCCTCACCTTTTGTCACAATTGGATGCATGGTGACCTTAAAATAAAGGGCGACCTCAGGAGCTGGACCTGTATAATATAGAAAGTGTGGTGGGATCCCACCACCTCCCATCCTGTCCGGCTGTGCTATCAGAGCTCCATCTTCACTCAGAGCCTCTTCTCCTCTTAGGCTCTTTTCCATCTGAAAATAATTGGGGAAGAGCGTGTCCCTGACTGCCAGGGAGGTGACATTAGGTTCCCTTTGTTTCCTTCTCTCTCCAGGTGCCAAGCTCTCCTGATGAAATGTGTTCTGCCCCACTGTGCTCCGGGGGCAGTGTCTGGTGCTGTTGATGCCCTTATTCGAACTTTCCAGAATGGATAGTCCCCCAAAGCTGACTGGAGAAACCCTCATCGTCCACCACATCCCCCTGGTACACTGTCAAGTCCCAGACAGGCAGTGCTGTGGAGGGGCAAGTGGAGGTAGTGGGAGCACAAGACCCAATCCCTTCTGCCCACCTGAGCTGGGCATCACCCAGCCTGATCAAGACCTAGGACAAGCCGACTCCCTGCTGTACAACAGTCTGCACTCTGCTCCAGGGGGATCCACGCGGTCTGCAGACAGCACCAAGACTAGGGGTCGGGATGGAAGAGGCTCCGGGGCCCCCAAACGGCACAATCCCTTCTTGCTGCAGGAGGGTGTGGGTGAGCCAGGACTTGGTGATCTGTATGATGACAGCATTGGTGACAGTGCCACCCAGAAGTCTTTCCACCTGCATGGCACTGGCCAGCCCACTTTCCATCTGTCCTCTTTCCAGCTGCCACCATCCGGCCTCGGAGTGGGCAGGTCATGGGGGGCAACACGCAGTCGGGCTGGAGTGGTGGAGGGGCAGGAACAGGAGCCAGTGATGACCTCGGATGCCCAGCAGTGCAGCACTAGCCACTGCTGCCAGCCAGAGCTGGAAGCAGAGACCATGGAGCTGGATGAGTGTGGGGGACCTGGTGGGAGTGGCAGTGGGGGTGGAGCCAGTGATACCTCTGGCTTTTCCTTTGACCAGGAATGGAAGCTCAGTTCAGATGAATCCCCAAGGAACCCTGGATGCTCAGGCACAGGAGCCCAGCACTGTCGCTGCAGCAGCACATCTAGCCAGTCCGAGGCAGCTGACCAGTCCATGGGCTATGTGAGTGACTCCTCCTGCAATAGTTCCGATGGTGTGCTGGTCACCTTCAGCACCCTCTATAACAAGATGCATGGCAACTCCCGTGCCAATCTCAACTCTGCCCCACCGTCCTGCAGCGACTCTTCCTTCTGCAGTCACTCTGACCCTGGCGCCTTCTACCTGGATCTGCAGCCCTCCCCAGCTGAGTCTAAAATGTCTTGTGAGTCCCACCACCCTGAAAGTGGAGGAAGGGAAGGGGGCTGTGGTTGTCCTCATGCCTCGTCTCCTGAGCTCGATGCCAACTGCAACTCCTACCACCCACACTGTGAGCCCTGCCCTGCTGTGGCAGACCTCACAGCCTGCTTCCAGAGCCAGGCCCGTCTAGTTGTGGCCACACAAAATTACTATAAACTTGTCACCTGTGACCTGTCTTCCCAGTCATCCCCAAGCCCGGCTGGCTCTTCTATCACCAGCTGCTCTGAGGAACAAACCAAGATAAGTCCCCCACCAGGCCCTGGCCCAGACCAGGGCGCCAGCCAGCCCTCTGAGTATTACCTATTCCAGAAGCCAGAAATCCAGCCAGAGGAACAAGAAGCAGTGGGTTCCTCTGCAGAAACAGCATCTGCCATGGGCCCCACTGTGCTTGAGGGTCAAGTGTACACGAATACTTCACCCCCCAACCTCAGCACTGGACGTCAGCGCTCTCGCAGTTATGATCGCAGCCTCGAACACAGCCCTCCTGTCCGCCTGGGCTCACTGGAACGCATGTTGAGTTGCCCAGTACGGTTGAGTGAGGGCCCTGCAGTCCTGGCTGGGCCTAGCTCCCCACCCAGGAGGGTCACTTCCTTTGCTGAGCTGGCCAAGGGCCGGAAGAAAGCTGCAGGCTCTGGCTCCCCTCCACTTCGGTTGAGCATTGGGGACTCCTCTCAGGAGTTCTCACCCATCCAAGAAGCCCAACAAGATAGGGTGGGCCCACTGGATGAAGGCACTCGCTGTAGCCATAGCCTACCACCGATGCCCTTGGGGCCAGGCATGGACCTACTTGCCCCAGAGCCCTGGTCTACCCAGGTCTGTCAGGGCCCCCAGTCCAGTGAGATTCCACCTGCTGGCCTCAGAGCTTCAGGGCAAGGCCCCCTGGCCCAGCTGATGGATCCAGGTCCTGCTCTCCCAGGGAGCCCAGCCAACAGCCATATCCAGAGGGATGCAAGAGCTAGAGCTGACGGTAAGGAACCGAGAGGCTGGAGAATACCAGGATCTATGCATGGCTTCCTTGGTGATAAGTCTCTGCCAGCCATCCCATCCATACCACTAGAGATTGCTCAGCCTGGATCTATTATCTTTCCAGTCCAGGGCATGGCCTACAGTTACATAGGGATGGGGTAGGGGGAGGAAAATAGAGAATTAGAAAATACACTGAGGAGATAAAATCAACAGGATTTAGAGACTGACATATTGGAAAATGAAGTACTCAGAAGGTTGTGATTCTGAACCTGGATGACTGGAAAGATGATGATACCATGGATAGGGACTGTAGCCGCAGAGACAGATTTACTGGAAGAGGGACAAGGCCTGAGTTCAGTTTTGGATATATATGAATTTGCAGTGCTTAAGGGACAACCAAGGGATAAGTCCGACAGGAAAACCACACTGGGTGTCAGTGAAGTTTATTCTTTAATCAGTGATTCTTCTAGCAACCCTCCAAACAGTCTGAGACCTGACTCTTGACCTTTAAGCTCCAAATGACCAGCTTGTTCCCTATTTATTTTATTACAGTTTAAGTAATTATTTTATACCAGGCCCTATGTTAAAATGGTGCTGGCCTCAAGGAATTCCATCTAAGGATGGAAACAGAATAGGAAACAGATCATTAAAATGCAGAGATGGCCGAGTATGGTACTGGTCAATGAGAGGGCTATCTAAACAGACTGAAATGTCAGGGAAGGACTGCTAATGCAGTTTACGTTTAAGGCCAGTCTAGAAAGATGATTAGGCTTTGTGGAGACTTGTACAAAGAATGTTCTAGGCTCATAAAATAGTCCATACAAAACCACAAAAGTAAAGAATAGCTTGATGCTTTCCAGGAACTGCAAATAATTTGATATAGCTATAGTGGGATGGGGATGCAGCAATTGAAGGAAAGTCGTATTTTTTTGCTTTGGTTTTTTGTTTGCTTAGTGACATGTTTTGCATTTTAGAAAGATCATTGGTGGCTTGGGTGGAAGATGGACTGGAAGGGCTGTCTCCCTGGAAGTCAGGAGAAACAACCATGTAGATTAGAAAATCCTTGGAATAAAAGTGGTAGTTGAAGCTATGTGAGTGGAGAGCATCCAGGCAGAATGTGTGCAGTTATAAAGGGAACAAGGATAGAGCCCTGGGGATACTATGATGTAAGGGGTGAGCAGAGCAACCCTCAAAAGAGGCTGAGAAGAATTAGCCAGAAAAATAGAAGAAAAGCCAGGAGAAAATGAAGTTACAGGAACCAAAGGAGAAAGTTTCAAAAAAGATTTCAACCAAATGAGTTCTAAAGAGAAATCACCGAAGGTAAGGCTGAAGAATCTGAAAGCAGCATTTGGGAGTAGTGAGGTCAGAAGCCAGATCGCAGAGGGTGTGGAGGCAAAGCAAGGGCATCAGATTCCCCCACAGCTGTGCCATAGCGTTAGGTTGGGTCTGTTGGCTTCTCAAAGGAAAGGGGTTAAAAAACCATAAACAGTATTGTCTGTGCTTTTAGACAGATCACAGTCCATGAGAAGACTTCACACTCCTAAATATACACGGAGGAGCTGCCCTTGGGGGAGGGGATAGAAGGGAGATCTCTAGGGAAGATTGGCCAGAGCCCTTTGGAACCCACTCCCTTCTTAGACTGCAGTGTTTGGTGGGAGTATATGGTGGGATGCTGTGGCTGGTGTTCTGAGGGCAAGAAAAATCCTGGTCAGAGATGGAAGGAGAGGCATAAAAGTTTTTTTTCTATCAGATAAAGACTTTCCATATCAAGATGCTTCTCTGTTCCACAAAGCTCCAGTGACCTACCACAGGGCTCTTCTCTGGGTTCTGTAGAGTCGGCCCTCTGTATCTCCGGGTTCCACATCCACAGATTCAGCCAACCGCTGATTGAAAATATTCGCAAAAATATAAATAAAATAAAAATGCAATACAGTATAACAGCTACTGACATAACATTTACACTGTATTAGGTATTATAAGTAATCTAGAGATGATTTAAAGTATATGCGATGGCATGCATAGGTTATATGAAAAACACCGCACTATTTTATATAACAGACTTAAGCAGCATCCGAGGATTTTGGTATCGATGGGGGAGGGGGAGGTCCTGGAATCAATCCCCCATGGATACTGAGGGATGACTGTACAACTTTTTTAATCAAAAAATGAATGACAAGTCATCGAATTTATGAAAAGAAGAGACTGTTTGATCCAATCTGGGAATGACAGTAAGACGCTGAGAAGGCTATACATTTTGTTTTTAAGATTCATCTACATTCTAATTGCTATAGCTCTAGTTCATTCCCTTTTACTGGTATATTGTAATCCACTATGTGATTGTACCCTAATTTATTTATTCAAAATAATCTGTTAATGTTTTCAAATTTGCGCTATTAAAAACGAGTAGTGCAAGGGCCAGCCCATGGTTCACTCAGCAGAGTGTGGTGCTGATAACACCAAGGCCACGGGTTCGGATCCCTATATAGAGATGGCCGGTTAGCTCACTTGGGAGAGCGTGGTGCTGACAACACCAAGTCAAGGGTTAAGATCCCCTTGCCGGTCATCTTTAAAAAAAAAAAAAAAAGTGGTGCAAAGGCAATAAATAAATAAATAAAATGCTGGGAAGTCTCTTTGAGATCCTCAGTAGCTGAATAAAGATTCAAAAGGATCTTAACAAATCTAGAAAGAACAAAACTAATAAAGCAGGGACCAATGTAAAGTTTGATATGTAAGCTGTACTTGAGTTCATTTGGGATATTTAATTCATTGCAAACTCAGAATGAGTCAGCAGTTCAGAAGGGCTTCCAAAAAGTTAAAATGATGATTCATTCATAGACTCCAAAAGGGATGAGTTGATAGTCCCCCCGCTTCTCTGAACCAGTGAGCACTCATGGTATTCCACTGATTTCTGGCCACTACATTTTAAGAAGGAACTAGGGGACTGGGACTGTTTCACCTAGAAGAGTAGACTCAGGTGAATGTGGTTACTGTGTCCAATTTTCTTACAGGCTGTCACATAGAAAAGTAAGAAAACTTGTTCTCTATATTCCCTGAGGGTAGAACTAAGACCCACTCCCCACAGTGGGCCCCCCTTCTTACCTGATCTCATTCCTCTGCCTCAAACCATATCCTGGGAACTTAGGATTTAAAAAAGAGTAGGAGTCAAGTAATTCAGACATACTTTATGTAGGGAGTATAACAAAGCCATAGTTGGGAGGACCTAATCTAATAGCCATGGTCAGCTCAGCCTTAACTATTCATATTTAAATAACTGGAAAGAAGACATTCCCAGTGGGAAGAGCAGAGTCAATGAGGATGACAGGTATGGAAGCTTGAGGGGAGAGCAGCCTAATTTGTGGCAGGTGTGGGCACCTACCTGATTGAAAAGATAAGACTTTATTCTGTGGGCAATAAGAACTACAGGAGATAGGGCCAGCCCGTGGCTCACTTGGGAGAGTGTGGTGCTGATAACACCAAGGCCCTGCGTTCGGATCCTATATAGGGATGGCCGGATCGCTTACTGGCTGAGCGTGGTGCTGACAACACCAAGTCAAGGGTTAAGATCCCCTTACCGGTCATCTTAAAAAAAAAAAAAAAAAAAAAACTACAGGAAATAAAGTTGGTATTACAGGAATCTAGCTGACTTATGTAAGAAGTTTCTGGATGCCAGTAAGACTGGCCTGAGTCAAGAGTGACAATGGGGATTCAGTCACTTAAGAAACCTTTATTCAGTACCTACTACCTACCAGGCTCTGTTCTAGGCACGGGATACAGCCATGAACAATATAAAATCCCTACTTTTCTGGAGCTCTTATGAGGATTAATAGGCAATAAACACATAAAAAAGATAACTTCTGATAGTGAAAAATGCTAAAAGGAAAATGAAACAGGGTAATGGGATAAAGAGCAACTTGCTGGAGAGGCTGGGGTTTTCAGAGAAGGGCCTACTGAGGGGTGAGGTTTGAGCTGATGCCTGAATGATAAGATTTCACGCAGAAGGAACAGCACGTGCAAAAGGCCTCAAGATGTTAATGAACTTGTCATGTTTAAGGACAGAGGGAGGTATGGCTGGAGCATATCGAGCAAGCAATGACAAAGGTTGCTCTTTGAGCACTCACTGCTGATGGCGGGAGGGTATAGTTTGAAAATGTATTCTGGGAGTGACTCTGAACCGCTTCCTTAATGCGGTGTGGTCCCCATCCCTTCCGACTCACTGATGTAAGAAAAGATGAGGGGATAGGAAATCGCCTGATACCATTTCATGTGTAGTGTCATGTGATACTGGCCTCAAACATTGGCCCCAAAGTCAGACTCTGGCTTAGGTAGAATTCTAGCTCCTCCACTTCCTAGTTGTGTGACCTTGAGTAGATGACTTAAACTCTCTAAATTTCAAATGTCCTGATCTGTCAAATAAGAATAATTCATGCCTCAGAGTTGTTGAGCCACCCAGCAGTGAGCCACAGCCTGGGTTTTAGGCCGAGTGAATGCTTATAGTGCCCCCTTGTGTTCATTCAGATGCTTACAGTACGCGCAGTGTTCATCAGACTGCAGTACACATTGGCCCACTGTGTAGTGTCCTACAGTTTTCTGTTCAGTTCTGAGCCCCATGTTTTGAGTGGTATTGACCTGAAGCTTGGCTAAAAGAACAGGAAAGACCCAGCCTTGTGGAGCACACCTCTGTGCAGAGGGAGCAGATGTGGACCCTGAGGTTCCAGTGACAGGATCATGATGGAGTGGGAGTGGGGATGGAAAGGGATAGCAGGAAGGCTAGTTCTCATTGCAAGTGGAGGAATTTTTTTTCATGGTTAGATTTGCTCAAGAATGAAATGTGCTGGCGTGGGTGGACACCGGATGATGAGAGAAAGCTTTAAGTTAATAATGTTTTGACACTGAAAATCTGTGACTCTGACTCCAAGTCTTTAGGCCTTAGAAACAAAGAAAATGGTAGTTCTGCTATTGACAGAAATGGAAGCCATCAGGAAAAAAGGAGAAAGGTGATGAATGAGCTATTTTAAAATAGCAAATTTAAAGTGAAAGCAGAGCCCTAAAGCAGAATGATCTAGAGATCAAGAGGAAGGTCAGGGCTAAAGCGGTAGGTTTGGGAGCCATCTGCATGAAAGTCTGAACTTAAGCTGTTAAGGGAGAAAGTGTAAAGTGATATCTGAGAATTGAGCCTCAAGATACACCCACCTTTGGAGTCAAGAAAATGAAGAGGGACTGAACAGCAAAGAGGTACAAGACAGTCCAGTATCATAAAAACAATAGGGAAATTTTACAGAAGAAGGGGACGGTGGTGACACATCCCGCAGACTTGGATTACTCCCACCTCTTTCCATTCCTACAACCCAGGGCTCTCCCATACTTCCCCTTCCCCTGGTGCGCAGCATCTCCTCTCTCTGCTTCTGCGTTTCCTTTCATTGGGTTTCAATGTCTGTCCATCTGATTCCTTCTCCATCCCTTTCACTACAGGGGGTGGTGCTGAGAACCGACCAGTCCTTCGCTACAGCAAGGAGCAGAGGCCAACCACACTGCCCATCCAGCCCTTCGTGTTCCAGCACCACTTCCCCAGGCAGCTGGCCAAGGCCCGGGCCCTCCACAGCCTTTCCCAGCTCTACAGCCTGTCAGGCTGCAGCCGTACACAGCAGCCTGCCCCACTGGCTGCCCCCGTTGCTCAAGTCCTGGCCCCAGCTCCCTCGGGGGAGCCACAGGCATCCACCCCCCGAGCCACTGGCAAAGGCACCAGGAAAGCTGGACCTGAACCAGAGACCTCACGGCCATCACCCCTGGGCAGCTACTCCCCCATCCGGAGTGCTGGCTCCTTTGGGCCCAGCACTGATTCTTCTGCCTCCACTTCATGCACCCCTCCCCCAGAGCAGGCCACAGCCACAGAGAGTCTACCCCCATGGAGCCACTCCTGTCCTCCTGCTGTCCAGCCTGCCACCTCCCAGCAGCCACAGAAGGAGGATCAGAAGACACCAACTTTGGCTGAGTACCGGCTCCATGGAACAGGAAGCTTGCCTCCTCTGGGCTCCTGGAGATCTGGCTTCAGCCGACCAGAGAGCCTGGCCCGGGGAGGTGGTGAGAGCAGCATAACCTCCAGGCCCAGTAATGGTATGAGCTTTGCCGCCACCACCCTCCCCCACCCCACCCAAATGGTTGAATGGTTTCTTATACCCTAGTCTGGGGTCAAAGGTTAAAATATTTGCATCTCCTTCCCCAGCACCTGTGGATAATACCACATACTCCCAACCTAGTGTTTTACATGAACCCATCAGGTGGATATGAAATGCTGTCTTCTATTAACTCTTGCTTGTTTCTTCTGCTGATCTGCTCTGTTTCCAGCCAACCATCTATCCCCTCAAGCCCTCAAGTGGCGGGAATACAGGAGGAAGAACCCACTAGGGCCATCTGGTTTGTCAGGGAGCCTAGACCGAAGGCCACAGGAAACTCGGCTGGCCCGAAGGAACCCCATCTTTGAGTTCCCCGGCTCCCTCAGTGCTGCTGGCCATCTGAACTGCCGGCTGAATGGTGTGTGGGCAAGGTCCCCAGTACGCCCAGGGTGGGCAGGTTCTGCCATGGCTGGGAAGGGCTAGAGAAGGGTCAGTCCCAAAGGAACATGTCTCAGAGGGTATGAGGCACTGAACTGAACTGGAACTCTTGGAAGGAGAGGTGCTCTGGATTGATTTGTCTCTTCTTCTCCAGGTCAAGTAGTGAAGCCATTACCACTGACCTTCCCTGACTTCCAAGATCCCTTTTCCTTGACTGAGAAGCCTCCAGCTGAGTTTTGTCTGTCCCCAGATGGCAATTCAGAGGCTATTTCCATTGACCTGCTTCAGAAGAAAGGTATGTATAACCCCCAGCTCAGACCAGGGAGTCTGCTGTCACTACCTGTGCCTATTGCCCTCTTGTCTGGCCCTTCACAACACTTCCCTGCCTTCACACTCCCAGTGCTGGGAAGGAGTTGGAGAGCACAGGCATCGGGGCAAGAGGAAGAAGTCTGATACTGTGGGTGGGAGTTGTGCGCGCACAGGCTCGTTCATCAGAGGCTTCAGTCCCTTCCCTCAGTGAGCCGAGTGTGGCAAGGGAGACCGCCGTGTAATAAATGCCTCAGTGCTCTAGGAGGGGTAGCTGAAGGTACGGTTGGGCCTGGCAGCTTGGGTAAACATGCTGGTGACATCAAGTAGGATGAGGATTGATAAGAACCACTCTATTTAGCAAATAAGCAACCACTGAACACGAGAGAGCAGTTTCAGCGAGGTGGTGGGGAAAGGATTGAGCTTAGTGGCAGGCTGAAGGAAAGCAGCCTGTGAAAAGGGAGAAAGGTGAAGCTAAGTTCCCCACAAAGCTTAGGGAGAGGAGGGCCTTGGGTGAGAAGAGGAACAACCACCTTCCTTCAGGATGAGAAGGGAGTGAGGCAGGACGAAGGGGTATAGATACAACCCAGTTACGTGTTTTGGAGGGGAAGAGAAGTTGAGGAATTCATGGCCATGTTCTCTGTGTGGAGTAGAACCAACGGCCTGAGATAAACTTGAGGGTGTGGCAGAGGGTGCTGACGAGGAACGTAGCAAAGAATCATCCTTATCTGGCACTGGTGTGCGGGACCAGGATTTTCTCCAACAGCAGCCAGTGGCCTGGTTTCTCAGAGTGGAGAAGACTGATAATTGGATTGATCTGGGTTGGAATAAGAGGGCTAGGAAGTGAGGACGTTGAGGGTCTTGACAGTGGTGTCATTGAGGTGGTTCCAGGATGGGAGGTAAAGACAGGAAGGGTTTGAGAACTGGGCAGAAAGAGAAAAGGGCCAGGCCTGCATATCTTGACAAGACCCGTGCACAGGTGCAGAGACAGAGGAAGTGTGGGAGCCCTTCCCTATTCCCACTGAAGGTTCAGCCCCAGCCGAGTTGGCTAGGGACTTGCTCTGGGACCTGTCACATCAAATTCTTCCTTGCAGGGCTGGTAAAAGCAGTTAACACTGCTGTGGACCTCATCGTGGCCCATTTTGGCACAAGCCGGGATCCTGGGGTGAAGGTAGGCAAGAAAACGTGGAAAGCTGCGCTCTGCCCTACAGACCCTCACCTACTTTGCGCTGCCACCTTCCCTTGCTCTCTTGCATTTAGAACCAGAGTTGGGTACTTCAGGATGGGGATGGCAAGAGGGGAGCCGTGAAGGCCGACTAAGAGAGGACCAACATCAGGCTACAAATTATTTCCTGTATTTCCCGATTGTATCTGCAGGCAAAGCTGGGAAACAGTTCTGTGAGCCCTAATGTAGGCCACCTGGTTCTGAAGTACTTGTGCCCTGCGGTCCGGGCAGTGCTAGAAGACGGGCTCAAGGCCTTTGTACTAGACGTCATCATCGGGCAACGTAAAAACATGCCGTGGAGTGTGGTTGAGGCTTCCACACAGCTAGGTAAGTGATGGGTGGCAAGATGGGGACTGCGGGCTGAATTCAGTGTTCCAGAAATTGGTCATGTGACCTCAAACCCTGACTTCCTCCCAGGCCCATCCACCAAGGTCCTGCATGGCCTCTACAACAAAGTCAGCCAGTTCCCAGAGCTCACCAGTCACACGATGCGCTTCAACGCCTTTATCCTTGGCCTGCTCAAGTGAGTGTGTGGAGCAGCAAGATGTCCTAAACAGCCAGCCCCCACACAGGCCCTGCCTCCTCTGAGGAACCGACTCCCTCGAGACAGAAGGGTGGATGTGCAGGGTCTGAGGCCAGGGCCCAGGCACACTTTCTCCACACCTAACCACAGCCTCTCAGCACATCACTAACTTCCTGCTGCACCCATGACCCTCTGACACTGACCACCAACATGGTGTTCCGCTTTTACAAACGCATAATCTGGCTTATTTGGAAATGAATTGGGTTTCTCAGTTTCTCTGGATCGTGCAAACCCTAATCCTCTCAATTCCAGCACTGCTTCCAAATCCTGCATGATCCTAAGTCCACCTTGGGACCCATGTCATAGTATTCTTTCTCAAGGATGGGCCCAGGTCATCTTTGGCCCTGAGCTGCCTGTACTGTCGCTCAGTAGCTGCCCTGACTCCTTGGTTCTTATGCAAGCTGACTCCATTCTAGGAGGAAGTGATTGGCTTGTAAATCACTTGTTCACTCCCTTCCCCACATCCCCACTGACTTTCCAGAATTATATTACATGAAATGAACCAGGCATCATCCCTGCCGTGGAAGGGAGATGTTCACCTATACCTCCTCCCTGTATCTGACCTCCTGTATCTGTCTCTTTGCACCTTGTTATCTGGCTATATCCACACGAGACTCAACTCTCCACCTGTCTCCCTACAGCATCCGGTCCCTGGAGTTCTGGTTTAATCACCTCTATAACCATGAAGGTAATGCCCAGAATCCTGCTCTGTCGTGCAAACTCAATATAGGCTCAGAAGAGAGAGGAATAACTGTCTTTTCAGATGCTAGAGATGGGGAAAGGGGGCACACCAGCCTTCATCTTCAGAGCTTTGGCTTTCACCCAAGTCATTCCCCAGCTTCTGCTTGGGTTAGAGCCTTTGACTCAGCAGGATACTCAGGCAGTCTGGAAGTCAGGGTGGCCAGGAACCCCAGCACCTCTCTCCTCTCAACTCTCAGGGCCACCACTTAGGGTTGTGGAGTTTATGCACTGCACAGCTGCAGGAGGCATCGTGTACATTGAAGTTGCAGCAGTATGCAGTGGCTTTGCCCAGGTTGTCTTTCAGAGTCACACTTAGGACAGGCTTTGCTCCTCCGTGTGGATCAGTTCCTCTCTCTTTTCTAGATATCATCCAGACCCACTACCAGCCCTGGGGCTTCCTGAGTGCAGCCCATACCGTGTGCCCTGGCCTCTTTGAGGAGCTGCTGCTGCTGCTACAGCCCCTGGCCCTGCTGCCCTTCAGCCTCGACCTGCTGTTCCAGCACCGGCTGCTGCAGAGTGGGCAGCAGCAGCGGCAGCACAAGGAACTGCTGCGGGTGTCCCAGGACCTGCTGCTGTCTGCCCACTCCACACTGCAGTTGGCCCGTGCCCGGGGCCAGGAGGGCCCTGGAGACATGGACAGGGCAGCCCATGGGGAGCGGGTAAAGGGTGTGGGTGCCCCAGAAGGTGGAGAAGAGGAAGAGGAGGAGACAGAAGAGGTGGCAGAGGCAGCTGGAGGCTCAGGGAGTGGCAGGTGGGCCCGAGGCAGGCAGGCTGGCTGGTGGTACCAGCTCATGCAGAGCTCCCAGGTCTACATTGATGGCTCCACGGAGGGTTCTAGGTTCCCTCGTGGTAGCAGCAACAGCAGCAGTGGCAGCGGCAGTGAGAAAAAGAAAGGGGCAGGAAGCGGGGGGCCTCCCCAGGCTCCACCCCCCCGAGAGGGAGTAGTGGAGGGGGCTGAGGCCTGCCCCGCCCCTGAGGAGGCCTTTGGCCGGGAGAGGGGCTGGCCCTTCTGGATGGGGAGCCCCCCTGACTCTGTGCTGGCTGAGCTGAGACGCAGTCGGGAGAGAGAAGGGCCCACTGCCCTGCAAGTGGAAAATGAGGAAGGGGCCTCAGAGCCTTCACCTGGGGGCATCAAGTGGGGACATCTTTTTGGTTCCCGAAAAGTTCAGCGGGAGGCCCGGTCCACAAACAGGTGAGAGCCTGCCCATGGTATGGACAGAGGGAGTGGGGGAGCCTGACCTAAGCCAGGCATGGGCAGAGCCAGAGCCCAGATGCTCTCCCCTAGGCTCCCCTCAGACTGGCTGAGCCTGGACAAGTCCATGTTCCAACTAGTGGCACAGACGATGGGTGCCCGCCGGGAGCCAGAGCCCAAGGAGAGCCTGCAGGAGCCACAGTCTCCAGCCCTGCCCTCCAAGCCTCCATGGTGAGCCCAGGGAAACAGGAGGAGTGCAGGGGCTGGGTTTGGCCTTTCATGGGGTTTCTCTGATCTCCATTTGTTGTTTCTCCAGTGAGGTGCAGGCACTGTGCCACCATCTGGCCACAGGCCCTGGACAGCTGAGCTTCCGCAAGGGAGATATCCTACGGGTGCTGGGGCCAGCCGGAGGAGACTGGCTGCGCTGCAGCCGTGGCCCTGACACTGGCCTGGTGCCTCTGGCCTATGTGACTTTGACCCCAACTCCAAGTCCATCCCCTGGAAGCAGCCAAAACTGAGGCCCTGTGCATGCTGGTGGCCTCAGGGACCCTCATAACCCCCAGACTCTGCGCCTGAGAGCCCGTCCCAAGCCCTCTGGCTTGGCTACAGCGAGTAGACTGAGAGCTGGGTCCACGTATCCCTGTGCTGGCACCTGCTCCCTGTGCTCAGTATTAATTACTCCCATAACTGTCCCAGTGACCTCATCTAAACCTCCACCCAGGAAAGGAGGGAAGGGATGCAGCACTGGGCTGCCAGGATTTCCCTGGCCTATCTGGGCCAACACTTCCATGGGTGTAGATGAGCAAGTTCCTTTGGAAGGAGGTAGCCCAGAAGGCCATTTGCAGGGTTCCCTATGTCAGGTGGTGATGAGGATGGGTGACAGTATTGGGGCCAGATCCCTAAGCCCCCCAGCTGTAAATAGGCTGTGGCCAGTGCCTGGCCATCAGATGAGGAAGGAGGAGCCCAGGCTTCTGTTTATGTATGTATGTATTTATTTATTTATTTATTACACCTATTAATAAAAAAGGTGCTCAGCCTCCAAGCCATTTTCTCTCTGTGTTCCTATCCCCGCCCCCCACCATTTTTCCCTCCAAAAGGATGGCTGGGGTAAGATGAAAAGGGAAGGGAGAACTTGAAGTCCAGGCACCTCAACCAGGAGGTGCTTCTGGAAGGTGCTGAGGCCCAGAGCATCATTGGTAAGATACCCAAATGTGTGGCCGAACTGGAACTTATACCCTGTGTGGCCAACAGAGTCTGTCACTGTAGCCAGGGGCATGGAAAAGCCATTTAATTCTCAGCCAGTGGCCTAGACCCTCCAAGCTGCCCTCCAAAATCTGGTCCTAACTGCCCACTGTGAGCTACCTCAGTTTCCTTTTCTGCTTCATGACAAAGCTGAACCTTATGATCTGAGATCCCCCCACATCTATTAGTTCCAACCCCTCCATTCACCCCCACGCATCCCACACTCACAAACACTTCAGTCCCCAAGGCCTCACTCTGGGGCTGTTCTCACCTGGCACTAGCCCCCATAGTTAGGTAAAAGACCCTGGTGCTGAGGGTAGGTCCTGGGTAGTGGGGGGAGATGTTTGAAATCCTTCTGAGCTCTGCCCTGTGAGTACTTCTGCCCAAATTCCTGCAGTGCCTGGTTGGTGAGCACAGGAAAGCTGGAGCCAAAGAGGAAGCGGGCACGGGGCACATAGCCAGTGAAGCCTGGGGGGATGGGGATACTGAGTCAAGACATCCTGGGGGCCCCCCTGTGCCTTTGGTCATCACCCACCTCCTCTCACCTGACATGAAGAACTTCCGAGGGTCTCTGTCATCCATGGAGTAGGGAGAAGCCTTGTGCAAGGTGATACGAGAAAAATAGGCTATCAGACTCAGCCCCTGTGCTCTCACACAAGCTCCCAGGGAGGCAGAGCTGGAAGTCAGGCCCGTATCCCCGGTGCCCACAGCCACAGCACTGATGGCCACCCCAGCCCTGGGCACATAAAAGTAAAGCTCCCCGCCCCCACCCCGCACACTCCCCACCAGCCTTCTTGGTCTCACTTGCTCCGCCTGCTGCTCCATCTCTGGCATCGTCACCTCCAGCTCCAGCTCCATCTTTGGCTCTTGGTCTTTCTCCATGTCTTTTTCTCCCTTGGCCTCCTTTGGCAGCTCTTGACTTCCTTGCCCCCCATGCCACTGAGTAAAATCATTCAGAGCCTCAGCCCAGACCTGGCTGCAGTTCTTAGCAAAGATGAATTGTGCCTGGGGTACAAAACCTGGGTGGGCAGGGGGCAAGGAAGATTTCTGTTAGTGTTTGGGACACATGTTCTGGGATGGGGGAACCTGTTCGTACCTGTGTACAAACCTGTGTACCCAGGGATCACGCTGGAGCTGAGCCTTTCCTGCCCACGCCTGAGAGGTAGGCTCCCCCTGGGAACATCAGGAGATCTTGGAGGCCGAATGGGAGGCAGAAGTGTGCGATGGGCAGGGGGCCAGGCTAGGCCAGGAGGGCCTCGAAGTAGTTGACGGGTCACCTGCCCATAGGTCTGGCCCATGCTGAACCGGAGCAGTGGGCAATGTCCAGTGTACCTGCAGCACAGGACTTACTTCCTCACCTCCAGCCCATGCCCCACCATCCCGAGAGACAGAAGCAGAGACCTCTGAAGCCCTGATCTTTCTGGACTCAACTGTGTATACATTGGGAGCAGTCGTTTGTAAGTTCTCTGCCTGGGCTTTCCATCTATCCCCTCTGCTGTTACCCTGTTCCCATGGAGAAGACAACAAACATAGAGCTTCACAGCAGACCCAGCTATCACTGCTCCATGCTTTTTCCTTTCCATCCCACGTCATAGGTGCCTCAGCCCTGGGCCTCCCAAACCAGTATGTCCGTTTGGTCCAAAGGTCGGTGGCACAATTCCTATATCCCTCTGCCCCTATTCCCAGAGGCAGGCAGGGGAGTGCTCTCGGCAGAAGTCTTACCCCGGGATATAGTGACGGTTCTGAGGGTTGCGCCCTGGTATGAAGGTGCTGGCTGCCACAGCCATGGGAACCCAGGCAATTCCTTTTGTTTCCCTTCCAGCTGAGGCTCTGGGCTGGAGCTGAGGCTCTGGGCTGTGTGTACCGTGTCCGGGGCTGTGTGGCCAGAGGGAGGCGGGGCTGAGGGAGGAGAAAGGGGAGGGGGCACTAGTGTGATGACCGGAGGACCAAAGCAGCAGAACTGGAAAGCAGAGGTTGCAAGTCTGTCTGGCCCAGAGCAAATCCTCAGGTAGGGAAGAGGCTGAGGAGCACAGCCTCCCCACTCCAGGACCGAAGGGAGCCCTACAGTGGCAGGTGGGGGAGTAAAAACCATTAGGGCCCTTCGGCTCAATCTCAAAAGACTGCCTTCTTAAGCCCTCCCTGTCCGGGCACCTGCCCGAGGAGACGTGGCTGCTGTGCTCCTTGTGAGCCTGCGCCGAGGAGGATGGAGTTCCTGGGCAAAGAGGGACTCCGAGGAAAGCCCGCGCCCGGAGGGGAGGTGATAGAGGACAGGTGACAGGGAAAAAAGGAACATAGAGACCTAGAAGCAGTGACATTAAGTTTATATTCGATAATGTAATTTAGCAAGAATTATTTACTGAATACCTACTACAGTCTGAGTCATCCATTCAACAAATATGCCGGTGGCTGAGTGTGCACTGTGTGGGAGTCAGAAAAGCTAAGTTCGGAACCCCACCATCCTCATTTATAAAATGCAGCTACTACTACTATTCACCCTGCTCCTGTTGTGAGGCTCAAATTAATGCATGCAAATGTGTTTTGTAACTATGAAGACTATGAAGCCAGAATGGTGGTGCAGGGGGAAGAGCAGGGCATGAAGTCGGGCAATCATAGGCTCATAATAGCCTGTGGCCTTCGGCAGACCTTAACCTCTCTGAGCAGGCGGTTTAACTTCTGAACCTGAACTCCTAAACTACAACACTAAGATTAAAATCGCCTAACCTACCGAGGTGCTGTAAGGATAAAGTAAGCTAGTGCACGTGAAAGAACTTAGGCCAGCACGTGGCGCACAGCTACTAAACTTAATTTCCTCCCTCATTGTCTAATGTTGTCTCTAGGCTTCTAACACATAGGGGAGACCAATGAACGATCATAAATTCAGTGAATTCGGGAAGTCTTACTGTGGGAGTTCAGGGTAAGGAGATATGAGAATAAAGTTGGGGTGAAGGACCACGGGGGCAAGTTAGAATTTGTCAAAAAAACAATTCAGGTTCTAAGAGAAGGAACAGTACAGACCAGAAAGACAAGATCTCAGGGGGGCGGGGACAGGACTGGAACTCAGCTCTGGGCTGAGTCAGGGCCAGGCTGGCCCAGCTTTCCTAGGCAAGGCTCTGCTCCTCTCCCCACCCCCAGACCAAGATGGCGCCTGCGCTGACCACACAGGGCACTGACCTCTCAAGGGAGTTGCACAAGAGCACTGGGCCCCAAGGAGCATGTTTCTCACTGTTCTGCCAAGGACAGCCTTGGTATGTGTCCTTTAGAGTTACAGATGAAGGGGACTTGGCTCACAGTTAAGGAAATATGCTAGAGTGAGGGTGGGAGCCGAAAGGAGAGCCCAGAATAGCAGCAGTGTGTCAAGGCCAACAACCCGGACTTTGGATTCTGTGACAGACACTGTTGGTGGCACAACTTATACCTGTTCCCTACCCCCATCTCCCCTCTTCCTCATTTTGTTCTTCGGAGCATCCAGGAACTCCAGGGAGGCTTGCAGAGCCAGCCCCCAAAAAGAGTCTGGATTAGTCTAGGCCCACCACTGTGGTCCCAATGCCCTTGTCAATGGCTGGTTAGGCATGGGCTTCTGGCATTCTGGGCAATATGAGGGGAAGTCTGCTGGGGTGGAGGAGGGTCCTGGGAAAAATTTCTTTGCCCTTAGAAAGAGATACACAACAAATTAGAGTGAGAGAGAGAGAGGGATTCACAAGAAGAAATGATGTCTATTCCTGCCCCTAGACGTTCTGGGGATGTAATGATGGGTCTTTGATGGACATCTTGAAGCCATATGGAAGACTGATCTGGGGACAAAGCCTGAATACATCAAGGATGGATGGCAGAGTAGAAAGGCCTGGGTCCCTGATAGTAATGTTGAGCCACTGAACTAGCCAAACTTTTTATGTGAAATAATAAATTTCATTATTGTTAAGGCCACTTTAAGGTTTTTTTTTTTTTTTTTTTTACTTAGAGTCAAAGGCATAAAAACAAAAACAAAACTGGGTCAAATCCTAGCTTCACTGGAGAATCCTAGCTCTCACCTGCAGAATGGGAAAACTAATGTGACTACCGCAGAGAGAAGGGTAAGATAGATAAGATGATGCATAATGAGCAATTGTCCTGGTGTCTAGCTAACGGTAGTGCTAACTAAATAGCAGTTCGTAGTTAGTGTTTGGTGGGAATTTGGTGGGAATGGGAGAGAGGAAAAGAGTTGAGGGTGATAACAGATGTCTGGAGTTTAGAGAAAACAGTACGTGAAAATGAAAAATGGAGAGGTTGGAATTTGAAGTTAGAGTATAGATTAGGATGTGGGGACTAGAACAAATTCTGCAGAAGAGACCATGGCAGTCAGAATTGGTATGAGTTAAAACACATATGTTTGAGGTTAAGATTAGTCTTAGATTTATGGTCTGTGAAGAAACAGGCCACTCCAGTTGGTGGAATGGACCGTTACTGTTGTTTCCATCTGTGTAAAGCATATTCCTAACTCCCTGAAGGGTTTTCTAACTTGGGAAGAGGGTGAAGGTGCCAGCTGAGGGGCCCACAGGAATGCTCATTGCCTCTGTGCGTCCTTCCAGGGGACAGCTGTCACGGTAACCCAACCACAACTTGCTCCTGATGGGAGCTGCCACACCCAGTGGCCAGTGTTGGATGTGGCAGTGGAAAGAAATGTTTAACTGGAGATTACACCCATTGACAAGATGAAGGTCCAGCTGGGAAAGCCACAACAGCACCCCACCCACTCCACACAGCCTGCTGGGTCTCCAGAACGGTAGTCTACAACTTGCTGTTCTGCCTGTGATCCTGATCAGGAATTGCTGTACATTTTCACACTGATCCCAGATCAATCACTTGATTGTAAGTCAACCATGGGCAAGCATAAATCCCCGCTATGAGGATGAGTGACAAGAGAAAATCATAGGAACTTTGAAAATATTCCTCAAGTCAAGAGACCACCAAAATTGAAACAAAGTAAAAAGAATAAACCCCAAAAGATAACATACAACACAAAACTTTTTTAATTAAAAACTAAAGGGCGGGGGTTTCAAGATGGCGGCGGCTGCGGCGGCTGGCGCGGAGTAGCTGAGGTGGAAAAGGTGGCCACTGGGCCTCAGGCAGCCGGGAAACTTGTGGACCTTCCTCTGGCCATCTCTTAAGGGAGGACTGCTGCTGCTGGCCGGTCGTGGGGGCTCAACGCCACTTTGCCCCCGGCAGGAGAGGCTGCCTCATTTACAGGCAACAGCTTTGAAGTGTGGAGCAGGAAAAGAACTGATTCTTAGCTGCAAAAGCGAGTCTTGAAACAGGGAACACGGCGCCAGGGCTGCTGTGGATGCAGCCAGGATCCCGGAGGCTGGGGCCGCACTGAAGGCGGCCAGCTGCCCTATTCAGGATTCGAGGTTTCAGGCCGGCATTAAAGAAAACTCCTGGGAGCGCCGGAGCGGCGCCGCGACTGAACAGCCCGAGGCGGCAGCGCCGAGAACACGGAAGGCAACAAACCAGAGACAGAGCGAGCGCCCGACCTGGCACAGCACTGTGAGTGATCCCTGGCCCACGCGGCTCCCGCCTGCACCACCAGGCCACTCACTGCCCCGGTGCTGCCTCCATTTTCCCAGGTGCGGGCAGCTCCGCCCTGCTCGGCCATCACTGAGCCCAATTGCTTGGCCTGGCGCGGGGCTTTCCGGACCCTGCGGGCCGGCCTCCTCTCCCACTCCCTCCGCGGTTCTCTGGCGGGGCTGGGGGTGTGGGGCGTCCCGACCAGTGTTGGGAGGGCTAGAAAGTACGGGCGGGCCGACTGTCACTCCACCACACCCTGGACTCCGGCCCCGGTAAACTTCCTGTTACTGGGAGGCAGATAACATCTCTGCGACCACCAGTTTGGAAAAAAGCCTAACGAATTTCTGGTTGGGAATAGTGTGGTAGGAGAGTTCCCAGGTCCGCTTGAACCTGCCGGAGAGCAGGCTGCAGGCAGGCACTAGACTCGGTTTATACCGGGGGGATACAAAGGTGAACAAGACCCGAGAAAGATCTACACAGTGCTACAAAGGCACCCAGAGAGACCGGTTGTCTGTGCCTAGCAGAAACCTGATAGACTTCCTGGGCGAGGCGGTGCTGAGCAGGGTCTTGAAGGCCCAGCTGATAGACGAGGGGTGCAGAAGACACGCCCCAGCCCAGCACAGTGTGCACAGAGGGGGGAGACTCGACAGAAACCACACACCCGGTGGGGTCGCCACTGCACGATCTAACAGCCTGGGCCAGAGCACACGGAACGGGGAGAAGTCCTGTACAGAAAGTGAAAGCTCAACAGAGATCACACACCCTGTGGTACGTGATCCACCAGCCCAGCAGAGTACAAGCTGACCAGAAAGGTGGATCCCCGGAGAAGCCCAAGACCCGAGGCAACCACACACACAAGACACTAGAGGCCAACTGAGCAGTCACGGCGGGAGCCATACCAAATTAGCAACCACAGCAACATCCTAGTTAGTCATTAGTCTCAAACCGGTGGACTGTGAAACCCCCTGCCACAATGAATAAACACCAAAAAAAAGACACCAGAAATACAAAAAATCAAGAAAGTACACCACCAAAAGTTAATAAATCTCATACTCTAGATCCTATAGAACAAGAAGCCCTTGAAATAACTGACAAGGAATTTCGAGTGATAATTCTAAGGAAACTGAATGAGATACAAGAAAACTCAGCTAGACATCATGATGAAATGAGGAAAAGTATACAGGATCTGAAAGAGGAAATATACAAGGAAATCAATGTCCTGAAAAAAAATGTAGCAGAACTTGCTGAACTGAAGAAATTATTCAGCGAAATAAAAAACACAACGGAGAGTTTAACCAGCAGGCTTGTCGAAGTTGAAGAGAGAACCTCTGAACTTGAAGATGGGCTGTTTGAAATAACACAAGCAGACAAAAAGAAAGAAAAAAGAATCAAGGACATGGAAGAAAATCTGAGAGAGATATCAGACAACCTCAAGCGCTCAAATATCCGAGTCATGGGTATTCCAGAAGGGGAGGAAAATGGAGATTCCATTGAAAACATATTCAACAAAATAGTGGCAGAAAACTTCCCAGGTATAGGAAAAATCACAAATCTTCAGATCCAGGAAGCTCAACGATCTCCAAACGTATTCAACCCAAAAAGGCCTTCTCCAAGACATGTCATAGTCAAATTGGCAAAACTCAGAGACAAAGAGAGAATCTTAAAAGCTGCAAGAGAGAAGCGTCAAATCACCTATAAGGGAGCCCCAATCAGGTTAACATCAGACTTCTCATCACAAACCCTAAAAGCTAGAAAGGAATGGGATGATATTTTCAAAATACTAAAAGACAAAGATTGCCAGCCAAGAATACTCTACCCTGCAAGGCTATCCTTCCGAAATGAGGGGCAAATAGTATATTTCTCAGACAAACAAAAACTGCGGGAGTTCACTACCACAAGACCACCCTTACAAGAAATCCTCAAGGGAGTACTGGGTTTGGTTCCCGAAAAATAACTACCACTGCCATAAAAACCTAAGAAAAATCTAAACCCGCTAGTACAATAAAAATGGCATTCATGAAGAGAAAACAAGCTAACAAAAACACTATCTACAACCTAAGGAACCAACAAACAAAGAAACCAAACAGTAAATCAGAAAGCAAGGAACAAAAGACACCTAAGACAACCAAACAACCAATAAAATGCTAGGAATAAATCAACACCTTTCAATAACAACTCTTAATGTTAAAGGCTTAAATTCCCCAATTAAAAGACACAGACTGGCTGACTGGATCAAAAAGCAGGACCCAACTATATGCTGCCTACAAGAGACCCACCTCACCCATAAAGATTCACACAGACTAAGAGTGAAAGGATGGAAAAAGATTTACCATGCAAACAGAAAAGAAAAACGAGCAGGAGTGGCTATTCTTATATCTGACAAAATAGACTTTAAACTAAAAACCATAAAAAGAGACAATGAGGGACACTACTTAATGATAAAAGGACTGATCCATCAAGAAGACATAACAATCATAAATATGTACGCACCCAATGTTGGAGCAGCCAGATTTATAAAACAAACTCTATTAGACCTAAAGAAGGAAATAGACACTAATACCATAATAGCAGGGGACCTGAACACTCCACTGTCAATATTAGACAGATCATCTAGGCAAAGAATCAGTAGAGAAACACAAGATCTAAACAAGACTCTAGACCAATTGGAATTGGCAGATATCTACAGAACATTCCACCCAACAACCTCAGAATATTCATTCTTCTCATCAGCACATGGATCATTCTCCAGGATAGATCACATATTAGGTCACAAATCAAGTCTCAATAAATTCAAAAAAATTGGAATTATCCCATGTATCTTCTCAGACCACAATGGATTAAAACTAGAAATTAATAACAAACAAAACTCTGGAAACTATGCAAACACATGGAAATTAAACAGCATTCTACTTAATGACATATGGGTCCAAGAAGAAATCAAGCAGGAAATCAAAAAGTTTATTGAAACTAATGAAAACAATGATACATCATACCAAAACCTGTGGGATACTGCAAAAGCAGTATTGAGGGGAAAATTTATTGCATTAAATGCTCACTTCAGAAGAATGGAAAGATGGCAAGTGAACAACCTAACACTTCACCTTAAAGAACTAGAAAAACAAGAACAATCCAATCCTAAAGTTAGCAGACGGAAAGAAATCATTAAGATCAGAGCAGAACTGAATGAAATTGAAAACCAAAAAACAATTCAAAAGATCAACGAATCAAAAAGTTGGTTTTTTGAAAAGATAAATAAAATTGACAAACCATTAGCATGGCTAACAAAAAAAAGAAGAGAGAAGACTCAAATAACAAAAATTAGAAATGAAAAAGGCGATATTACAACTGATTCATCTGAAATACAAGGAATCATTCGAGACTACTATAAACAACTATACGCCAACAAATTTGAAAATCTGGAGGAAATGGATAAATTTCTGGACACACACAAGCTCCCAAAACTGAACCGTGAAGACGTAGAAAATTTGAACAGACCAATAACAATAAAGGAGATTGAAGCTGTTATCAGAAGGCTCCCAACAAAGAAAAGCCCAGGACCAGATGGATTCACAGCAGAATTTTACCAAACATTCAAAGAGGAATTGACACCGATTCTTTACAAACTATTCCAAAAGATTGAAACGGACGCAAATCTCCCAAACTCATTCTATGAAGCAAACATCATCCTGATACCGAAACCAGGTAAAGATATAACCAAAAAAGAAAACTACAGGCCGATATCCTTGATGAATATAGATGCAAAAATCCTCACTAAAATACTAGCAAACAGAATACAGCAACACATACGAAAAATTATTCATCATGATCAAGTGGGATTCATCCCAGGGATGCAAGGTTGGTTCAACATACGCAAATCAATAAATGTGATACACCATATTAATAAACTCAAACACCAGGACCATATGATCATCTCTATAGATGCTGAAAAAGCATTTGATAAAGTTCAGCACTCATTCATGACAAAGACCCTCTATAAGTTAGGTATAGAGGGAAAGTATCTCAACATAATTAAAGCCATATATGACAAACCCACTGCCAATATCATCCTGAATGGGGAAAAGCTGAAAGCTTTTCCTTTAAGAACAGGCACTAGACAAGGATGCCCACTCTCACCACTCCTATTCAACATAGTGTTGGAAGTACTAGCCAGAGCAATCAGAGAAGAGAAGGAAATAAAGGGCATCCAGATTGGAAAAGATGAAGTCAAACTGTCCCTGTTTGCAGATGACATGATCCTATATATCGAACAGCCTAAAACCTCTACAAAAAAACTCTTGGAATTGATAAATGATTTCAGCACAGTAGCAGGATACAAAATCAACACACAAAAATCAGTAGCATTTCTTTTCTCCAATAGTGAACATGCAGAAGGAGAAATCAAGAAAGCCTGCCCATTTACAATAGCCACCAAAAAAATAAAATACTTAGGAATTGAGTTAACCAAGGAGGTGAAAAATCTCTATAATGAGAACTACAAACCACTGCTGAGAGAAATTAGAGAGGATACAAGAAGATGGAAAGATATTCCATGCTCTTGGATTGGAAGAATCAACATAGTGAAAATGTCCATACTACCCAAAGTGATATACAAATTCAATGCAATCCCCATCAAAATTCCAAAGACATTTTTCTCAGAAATGGAAAAAACTATTCAGACATTTATATGGAACAATAAAAGACCACGAATAGCCAAAGCAATGCTCAGCAAAAAAAATAAAGCTGGAGGCATAACACTACCTGACTTTAAGCTATACTACAAAGCTATAATAACCAAAACAGTATGGTACTGGCATAAAAACAGACACACTGACCAATGGAATAGAATAGAGAATCCAGAAATCAACCCACACACTTACTGCCATCTGATCTTTGACAAAGGCACCAAGCCTATTCACTGGGGAAGGGACTGCCTCTTCAGCAAGTGGTGTTGGGATAACTGGATATCGATATGCAGGAGAATGAAACTAGATCCATACCTCTCACCGTATACTAAAATCAACTCAAAATGGATTAAGGATTTAAATATACACCCTGAGACAATAAAACTTCTTAAAGAAAACATAGGGGAAACACTTCAGGAAATAGGACTGGGCACAGACTTCATGAATACGACCCCAAAAGCACGGGCAACCAAAGGAAAAATAAACAAATGGGATTATATCAAACTAAAAAGCTTCTGCACAGCAAAAGAAACAATTAAAAGAGTTAAAAGACAACCAACAGAGTGGGAGAAAATATTTGCAAAATATACATCTGACAAAGGATTAATATCCAGAATATATAAGGAACTCAAACAACTTTACAAGAAGAAAACAAGCAACCCAATTAAAAAATGGGCAAAAGAGCTAAGTAGGCATTTCTCTAAGGAAGATATCCAAATGGCCAACAGACATATGAAAAAATGCTCAACATCACTCAGCATCCGGGAAATGCAAATCAAAACCACATTGAGATACCATCTAACCCCAGTTAGGATGGCTAAAATCCAAAAGACTATGAACGATAAATGCTGGCGAGGCTGCGGAGAAAAAGGAACTCTCATACATTGTTGGTGGGACTGCAAAATGGTGCAGCCTCTATGGAAAATGGTATGGAGGTTCCTTAAACAATTGCAAATAGATCTACCATACGACCCAGCCATCCCACTGCTGGGAATATACCCAGAGGAATGGAAATCATCAAGTCGAAGGTATACCTGTTCCCCAATGTTCATCGCAGCACTCTTTACAATAGCCAAGAGATGGAACCAGCCCAAATGCCCATCATCAGATGAGTGGATACGGAAAATGTGGTACATCTACACAATGGAATACTACTCAGCTATAAAAACGAATGAAATACTGCCATTTGCAACAACATGGATGGACCTTGAGAGAATTATATTAAGTGAAACAAGTCAGGCACAGAAAGAGAAATACCACATGTTCTCACTTATTGGAGGGAGCTAAACATTAATATATAAATTCACACACACACATACACACACACACACACAAATCGGGGGGGGGAGGGAAGAAGATATAACAACCACAATTACTTGAAGTTGATACAACAAGCAAACAGAAAGGACATTGTTGGGGGGGAGGGGGGGGAGGGAGAAGGGAGGGAGGTTTTGGTGATGGGGAGCATTAATCAGCTACAATGTATATCGACAAAATAAAATTTTAAAAAATAAATAAATAAATAAATAAATAAATAAATAAATAAATAAATAAATAAAAGTAAAAAAAAAAAAAAAAAAAAAAAAAAAAAACTAAAGGGCCGACCCCGTGGTGCACTCGAGAGAGTGTGGCGCTGGGAGCGCAGCAGCGCTCCCGCCGCGGGTTCAGACCCTATATAGGGATGGCCGCTGCGCTCACTGGCTGAGCGTGGTGCGGCCGGTCACAGAAAAGACAAAAAAATAAAATAAAAATAAAAATAAAAATAATAAATAAAGATGCAACAAAACTTCATAAAAAGGAAAGCACGGGAAGGATAAACACGGGTTTCAGGTGCTTTCCTTGAGACAAAATGGATTGGAAAGGGGGAACTGTATGGCTAGATAGGTTATTGTCAAAATTTCAGTTTCTATGTGGGATTGTGGTTTCATAAATGCTTATTATCACTCATTATAACAAATAAAGCATGGACCAGTGATGAGAGTGTGTCATAAACCAAAGATTATGATAACCCAACACTATGTGTTTGAGGTCCAAAGAGGTGGGAGTGGGGGTGGAGGGAATCCAAGTAGAAATAATCGAGAACAGTAGGATATGGCTGGATCGAAGGAGTGGCACAGTCTCTTTTGGCCTTTTTAGACGTATAACATTCTTCAAATCCACAAGGGTCGGTATTCATTTATTCACCCTACTAACATATTAAATCTCTCTGCTGGGCAATAACCTTATGGTGGATATGGAAATGAACAGATGAATAAGACATAATTCCTGACCACAATGATTTTACAATTTTAAAGACAAGACAGAGCTACAGAGAAAGGAATAATAAAATAAAAGCCACAATGGAGATTTAAACAAAAACAACTGACCTTACAACAGGCCACAAAGAAAAATCTCAATTCTAACAAGCACAAATTAGCCACATTTTCTCACACAAACACAATAAACCTGTAAATGAAAAATGTAAAAATTAGGTTGAAAAACAACACAGACATTTTTAAATGTCCTCTTACCTATTGGGGCAAAGAAAAATATTGCAGTTACACACCATCATTTATAAATAACATGAAAATTCAACCAAAGCTGAAGTCAGAGGTCATTTTTAGCCTCAAATGCATACAGCAGTCCCCACTTATCCTCAGGGATCTGTTCCAAGACCCCCAGTGGATGTTTGAAGCCATGGGTAGCACTGAATCCTGTATACACTTTTTCTTTATACGTGTATACCTGTGATAAAGTTCAATTTATAAATTAGGCACCATAAGAGATTAACAATAACTAAAAATAAAATAGAACAATTATACTGTATTAAAAGTTATATGAGTGTGGTCTCTCTCTCACAAAATACCTTATTATACAGTACTCACCCTTCCTTTGATGCAGTGAGATGATACAATGCCTATGTGATGAGATGAAGTGAGATGAATGTCGGAGGCATGGTGACATGGCCTTAGGCTGCTATTAATCTTCGGATGATAAGTCAGAAAGAGGATCATTGTCTCCTTCAGGTGATCCTGGATCACTAAGCCATGACGATGTCAATGGTTGGCTGTTAGGAACACAGGAAGTCGATGACTAAGGGTCAGTAATGTATACAGCCCCTTAGATACATGGGATAAAGGGATGATTCATCCAGGACTGGATGGAGCAAGACATGCCGGCATGAGATTTCACCATGCTACTCAGAACAGAGAGAGATTTAAAACTTAAAAACTGTTTATTTCTGGGATTTTCCATTTAATATTTTCAAACCCTGGTTGACTGCGGGTAACTGAGATCACAAAAAGTGAGACCATGGGTAAGGAGGGACTGCTCTACTGGCATTGTGATTAAGAAGGTTGATCCCGGCTCCATCCCTTACTAGCTGTACAACCTTGGGCAAATTAGTAAGCCTCTCTGTCTCTTTTTCCCTCATCTATAAAATGGGAATAGTGATAATGTAAGGATGAACTTAAATGGTATATGTAAACCAAAACGGTTGCTGGCCCCTAATGCACTGTCAATGTTATTATTAAACAAGTGTCTAGTGGGAGCTGTTTCGTTCTAAGAAACAGTTGCCTACTCTTGCTGGCCAAAGTGGAGACAGAGGGCCAAGAGTGGAAGGAAGAGAGGATATCTTTGGGATGAACAGACTTCATGGGTATCCAGGGAAGGAACTATAGCCTGCTGTACAGCCCGGCCTCGTGAAAACTGGAATTGAGAACTTGAGTGCTAACAAGAGCTAAGGCTCTTCACTCTCACCCCAGGGCCATGTGCTTCTCTCTACTCATCTGCTCACTCCTCTGTCTGTCGCTGTCTCTGTCTGTCTGTCTCTTTCTCCTTCTCAAATGGATTTGTCACTATTAGTTTCTACTCCCTCACAACTTTGGTGTACAAGTGGCTCATCAGGAAATCTCTGCGCCCACCCCCACCACTTCTCCACCATCTCTACAACAGTGATGTCTTAAGCAGAGTGTGCTTCAGAATTACCCACAGTGACTTTCCAAAATATCCGTGCCTAGTGTTTTTGCAAATTATTCTGGGAATCGGGCCCTGACATCTGTATTTTTAAATCTTTTTAATGTGTAAGAAAAAAATCAAACCTATAGAAAAGTTCCAAAATATAAACATCACTAAGATTTACCAATTGTTAACATTTTGCAACTCAGAAGTATAGTCTTCCATGTGTCCAGGAAGAAAGGAGAAGCAGATACATGTGCGCAGGGAGGGGGTGGCATGTGGTGTAGACTGTGATGGCTTCTGCAGAATATGCTGCCGACAGCCTGGCTAGGCAAACAGGTCTAAAACCAACTAGCCAACTGACTAAGTTAATTAGCTAATAACTAAGCAGTCAACTCAAAAAGCTAGAAAAAGAGGAACATGATAAAGCTGAGGAAAACAGGAGAAACTTATGAAGCTCATGACAGAAACCAGTAAATCAGAAAACAGAAAGACGATGGAACTGATTATTATCAGAGCGATTTAAAACATCGAAATGAGCAATCTGCTGGCAAAGCTAGCCAAGAGAAAGACGATACAAACCCCCTAATGGCATGAGGAAGTGGCTAAAACAGGCAGGTGGGAATTTTTTCTTAATTGTAAAAGAATACTAAGTGAAACTATATAATTAAACTAGAAAGCCTCTGTGAGACTGACTATTGTCTAGGAGAATATAAATCAAATGTAACCCAAAATGATATGGTACACCTGAACAAAATAACCACAGAAGGAATTGAAAAAGTGGTCAAATACATGCCGCCTACCAAAAGACCCACATTCCATTTAATTTACAAAATTAGCATAAACTTAATTCAAGACCTAACAAATTCAAGGCCTAACAGACCTCACACAAGTTGCACAGATGAAAAATCCTAAATAAATAAAACATCCAACCAACAATAGCAACAGGAGGATGACTGCTGTCATTGTCCTCTTTCCTCCAGCCCATGGCAGATTCCCTCTTTCTGAGATCTTCCAAGACAGCACATTTTGAGTGATTTCTGCCAAAGGTTCAGGATGAGGGGAGTGTGGGCAAATGTTCAGCTCTTTATCACCCCCGAATTCAATACCACCCCAATAAGGGCAGATATATCATGTCTCTATCCTATTCATGACTGTATCCCCAGCATCGAGCACAAATGTCTGGCGCATAGTATGAACTAAACAAGTCTAGCAATATTGTCAAAGAATAATATACATTAAGACTAGTGGGATTTATTTCAGATTTCAACAATTATTGAATAGAAAATCTATTAATGCATTTAACATATGAATAAACCACAGGAAATAAAAGCCATTTGGTCACTCTGACATATACTGGGAAAATACTTTACAAATTTAAATATCCACTTATAATTCTTTTTTTTTTTTTTTTTAAAGATGACCAGTAAGGGGATCTTAACCCTTGACTTGGTGTCATCAGCACCACGCTCAGCCATCCCTATATGGGATCCAAGCCTGTGGCCTTGGTGTTATCAGCACCGCACTCTCCTGAATGAGCCACAGGCCGGCCCTATAATTCTTTTTTAAAAAATGATTTTTAGTAAACTAGGAATAGAAACATGTTAAAGAATATTTTAAAAGAATACTTAAAATGAATATTTAAAATAAGCCAATATCCAGGAGAAAAACCACAGCTAGGACTGGCAAATAGATCTCACCTTTTGTACCAAATCCAATTGACTGTGGTCACTTATGGGAATGTTACTGGGGGGTTTCTGAAATAGGGTCATGGCTTAGCAGGAAAAAATGCTAAGAATAATTAATTACGTTTGTCATGGATGCTTGCATGTAGAGGTGACAGTCCTTCACTTCATAAAAGAACCAAGAAAAGATCACTATCACCTTTATTACACAACATTATTCTAGATAATGCATGAAACAAAAATAAGAACATAAATATTAGAAAGGAAGAAAAAAATTATCATCTGCCTGACTACAAAATTCTGAGAAGCAGGTGGCAAACAAGGAGAACTGATGAGTACTGTAAGATGGCTTATTAAATGAAAAATATATTCAAATATCAATAGCTTTATTAGCCAGCATTACCAGTTAGATGGCACATTGGAAGACATCCACTTCTGGCATTATGGCAGAATAGGTGTTCAGAGAATTATCTAAAGCAGTCAAGAATATGTTGTACAGGTCATTGAGGTGTTGGTGGTCTCATACAGAGAAGGGAGTCTTCAAGAACACAACTTCCCCTTAAAAACAACACAAACAAAACAAAAACAATAAAATGTGATTGGGGCTGGAAGGACAGGCAGCATGAAGGAGAGGAGCTATTCTGAGAGCACCCCTTGCTTTGGTGATATTATACCAATAAATGTGCATGGAGGACAATTTGTCCCTAAGGGGTGATAGCAGTCATATCATAAGAGGGGCAGCCCCTGCCATGAAAACACAGCAATTGTCATCTCCTTTAGCCCTAGGATTTGACAATGGCCTCTCCTAAGGAGCTATAACAGTCAGGGAGTGGACTGAATCTTAGGCCAGGGGTGCGGTGGGATAACTGAAGCTGGTATTCCCATGCTAAATTATAATGCTTAAAGAGGGGACTGGGTAGTCCTGGTAGTGGTAACCCCAGTCTACAGCAGAATCAGAAACAAATCCTCCCTGGAGGAAAACTTCCCCAATTTAGACATACAAGACTCCCACAAATTAAAATCAAACAATCACTTCACAATCAAAGATTACCTTACCAAAAAAGCAAGCCACCATGCATGCATGAAGCAGCAGAAACCTCAAACAATAGATTTAGAGCTCCCAAGAACGAAAGATATTACAATGGTAAGATGCAGAATATAGAACCATTTGTATAAAATGTTTTAAGAAATAAAGGTCATAATCACAAACATACACAAGCCCCAAGAAATTATCAGGAATAAATAGGCAAATTTTGAGGGGGAAAAGATCCTTCTAGGAATAAAATGTTGAAATAAATTGAATGCAAGGGTAAAACAGCAGATCAGACTCAGATGAAGAAAGAATTACTTAGGGCCGGCCCGTGGCTCACTCGGGAGAGTGTGGTGCTGATAACACCAAGGCCACGGGTTCGGATCCCATACACGGATGGCCGGTTAGCTCATTGGGTGAACATGTTGCTGACAACACCAAGTCAAGGGTTAAGATCCCCTTACCGGTCATCTTTGAAAAAAAAAAAAAGAAAGAATTACTTAACTGGAAAACAAATCAAAAAAATAACTCAGAATGCAGCAAGGAGATAGAAGGATATAGAAGATACAAAAACGAAATGATGTTAACAGACATGAAGGGAAGAATGAAAAGTTCTAACACATATCTAACCAGAGTCCCAAATAAAGAGAATAGAATTAAGGACAGGCAACATACAAAGTGAGAAGGGGTGTACATCTGCTAGAACTCAGGTCCAAAACATTGTAGTGAAACTGAAAAATACCAAAGGCAAAGAAAAGGTCTTAAAAAAGCAATAGAAACTTCCATTTCCAGTATTGTAGTTTAACTAATTAGCTTGACTAATGCTCTCACTGAAAAATGAAAATGCTGATAAACTAGTTATAAAATAAAGTTATAACTGGTAAGATAATTATAAAATATCATAAAATATTTTTTAATGCATAGATGAGCTTTTAAGAAGTAGGAGACCACACAGATGAACCTGAAGCACATTAGGATAAGTTGATAAGTGAAACAAGCCACACATAGAAGAACAAATATTACATGATGCCACTTAGATGAGGAACCTAAAACAGTCAAACTCATAGAAGCAGAGAGGAGAATGGTGATAACCAGGAGCTGGAGAAAGAGAGAAAGGGGAAGGTGTTAGTCAAAGGGTACAAAGTTTCAGTTATGCAAGAAGAATAAGTCCTAGAGATCTACTATACAACATAGTACTTATAATTAACAATATTGTATTGCATACTTAAAAATTTGCTAGAGAGTAGATCTTTTCTTTTTCTCTCCCTTATGATCTTCTAAGATGCTAATAAACTAAAAGAGGATAGATCTGATGTTAAGTGTTATCACTAAATAAATTAAATAAATAAATAGTGCAGGAGGAAACTTTTGGAGGTGATGGATGTGTATATAGCATTGATTGTGATGATGGTTTCATTGGTGTATACTTTCCTCCAAATTCATCAAGTCGCATACAAGAAATATGTATAGATTTTTGTATGCTGATCATACCTCAATAAAGTGGTTTTTTTAAAAAGCAGGAAAATCATCAGAAGCCAAAGTCTAGGCAAAGAATGGAAGCCAGTTTTGTCTCAATGGTGTTTGCAAGTCACATGAACTTTAGGTTCATTTTCACAGATTCATGAAGTACAGAAAAAAGGAGAAAAAACTCAGTGGCCACCCAAGGTGGAAAGTCTAATAGAAAACTTCCTGCATAAATCTGGCATGCTCAATGACCTGCCTCTTAGTCTTAAGGTGAAGTAGAAATTAACCTGCACCCATCCCCTTTGTCAGGGGACTACAAGGAAAACTGCCTATCTCAAAACTTGGAAGTGGAAAAGAGGGGCATATCTCTCCTGAAAATACATAATTACAAGCTGGCTCGTACATGATTTTGCAGATGGAATTTACTCTACCTGAGCAGTATGAAGTACTATCAAGATAAAATTTCAGTTTAAAGTAATTCTAAACTGGTAATGTACCTAAGGACCCTGGAAAATGTAAACAAAAATCCTCGCTGGAAGAACCCAGCTTCAATTCAAGGCAAAAAAAAAGAATTCCAATAGATAAAAAAAAATTGCAGAACATACAAGGAAGCAAGCACATCACATATGTGTTAAATTATGAGTTCATAATTGTACTAAAAATAAGCCCTTATTGGTCAACTTTGGAAGATGCTAGGGAACAAACTCCTTACTTTGAAAGCTAGTAAAATAAAAGAAAAACAATCAAACTTTTATCCTGCCTTTCCTGTGAAATACAGCTCTGGTTAACAAATAGTTAATGTGGAAACGTTTCTCTTTATAGAAGTATTCTACCTAATTTAAAAGAAAGGAATGATAGAATAGGAATGTTATTTCCTAACTCTTCTATTAATGAACCCAGATCAGTGATTCTCAATCAGGGACAATGTTGCCCCTTCTCCCAGGGGACAATTGGCAATGTCCAGAGGCATTTTTGTTTGTCACATGAGGAAGATAGGCTGCTACTGGCACCCAGTCGGTAGAGGTTAGGGAGGCTGCTAAACATCCTACAATGCACAGGACTGCCTCCTACAATAAAGAATTATCCAGCCCCAAATGTCAATAGTGCCAGGGTTGAGAAATCTGGGTGTAGACAATGATCACCATAAATTACTAACATCACAAAAATACCCACCATTGTATACCTCCTGATAGAAGTACTAAAACCAAATATAAATTAGTTTTACCAAAATAACCAAATCTAAATCTGATTAAGCCTCTAAACACCAATTTCCATGAAATAGAGGGGACTGTGGGACATGCTAAATTACACCAGAAGGAGCTCAGCAAAATTCAGACTTTGAGAAACTCCATAAGACAAATGACCTGGTTTCTAAGAAAAAAAGTAAGGGAAAAAAGATGAAGGATGGACTTAAAGACTTAAAAAGATTTAAAAGACATATCAGCTGCAAAATATGGACCTTATTTAGATTTTGATTCAAATAAACAATTTTTAAAAACCAAACATAAGACAACAACAGGGAAAATGTGAACAACTGGATACTTGGTGATACTAAGGAATTACTGTTCTTATTTTAGGTGTGACAATGATGCTGTGATTTTGTTTTAAAAAAGAATCCTGAGGGCCGAGCCCGTGGCGCACTCGGTAGAGTGCTGCGCTGGGAGCGCGGCGACCGGTGCACTCACTGGCTGAGTGCCGGTCACGAAAACGACAAAAAAAAATAAGTAAATAAAATAATTTAAAAAAAAAAAAAAAAAAAGAATCCTGAGGCCGGCCCGTGGCTCACTTGGGAGAGTGTGGTGCTGACAACACCAAGTCAAGGGTTAAGATCCCCTTACCGGTCATCTTTAAAAGTAAAATAAAATAAAATAAAAAATAATCCTTATCTTTTAGAGATAGCATAATGAAATATTTACTAATGAAATGGTATAATGTCAGAAATATGCACCAAATAATTGGGTGGGGGGAGTGGACAGTGGTATAGATGAGACAAGACTGGCCATAAAGAGCTCATTGAAAAAT
Source organism: Cynocephalus volans (assembly GCF_027409185.1). Taxonomy (NCBI): domain Eukaryota; kingdom Metazoa; phylum Chordata; class Mammalia; order Dermoptera; family Cynocephalidae; genus Cynocephalus; species Cynocephalus volans. The sequence continues at coordinate 41,446,165 of NC_084476.1, read as the reverse complement.
CACTGACATAGAAGGTGCATAAAAGCAGGTACTTTCACCTTGACCAGGTCACATATGGCAATGGTACAACTGAGACATGGGTAAGTGATTCTGCAATATGTGTCATCCATAAAATCGATTTACTAACCCAAGGTAAATAAGGCATCATTATCCTATTTTCTGGTTTTTTTATATACATATGTGTGTGACATCTTCCATCACAAAAAGTTTTAAAAACAGCAACAACAAAAGGATCCTCTAATAGCTTAATTCAACGGACATTTAAAACTACTTATTTTAGCAGACATCCCCCCCGTACTGTTTAATGCTGTTCTTTACTCCACTTTTACTAAACTCTCAATTCCTTGGATTCCATGGTACCACACTCTTCAGATTCTCTTTCTACTTTTCAGCTTGTTTCTTCTCAGTCTCTTTCATGGACTTCTCTTGCTCTTACCCACCCTTTAATGTTGGTGTTCCCTGGGACTCCATTGTCAGCCTATGTCTCCCTCTATATATCCTACCTGGATGATGGCATCACCCCTTTCCTTATGACAATCATCTATCTTCCACCCACCCCAACCTTTCCTCCTCCAGGATTTTTTATTTTGGTTGATGTCACCCAGTCATCTAAGCTAGAAACTTAAAAACTATCCTAGCTGATGCACTTTCTCTCCATAGGGATGACTGATTTCGGATACTATCAATCAGCAAGACTTCCCATGTTACCTCCCATATTAGTTGAGTGTTTCCTCTTCTTTATTATCCCTATACCAGTTCAGTCCCTCATCCTCTCCTGACTGACCCACTCCTAATTAGTCTCCCTGCCTCCATAGAACCACCACAATGGTCTTTCTAAGACAGACAATAGCTCTTCCGCTTGGAATTACTATCACCAACTACAGTAATTCTCAAACTTGGATAAAGCATCAGAAATCAGTATTGATTCTCAAAATGAGGCATAAATTCCTAGTATTTATAAATCTTTTACAACTAAAGAAAACAAATTCACAAATTAAATACTTGTAGATGTTAACGTGAACTTAATGTGATGAATGAACGTGCACAGAGAGACCAAATGCCTCTGGAAAAATGAACATGATGCACGTGCCTCAGGCAGAGGTTGTTCTCAGATGGGCCTGTCTCCACTGGTTCTGGAAGGACTGAATGTCTCCCGTTCTTCTCTCTTCTAACTTGTGCCATACCTTCCCTTGTACGGTGCACAGCATCTCGACCCTAACGCATCATTTACTAGTTAAGACCGCCTTTATCCTTTTCTCACTAGCCCTTGACAAGTAAATATACTTCTTTGTTCCAACTCTCATAAACGCGTGACAGGACTCACGCAATGCGGACTATGCTTATATTAATTTTCTTTTTAGCTTATCACAGAAATAAAAATACAGCACTTTAAAACTCCTGAAGAGAACTCAGCCTTGCTCCCTCCAGCTCGCTCAGCCTGTCTCCGCTCCCGAGGCCCGCAGCTTCCACTCCCGCCGCTCTCCATTCCGCCGCTAGGTGGCAGGGCGGCTCACCGACCCCCGAAACCGCTGGCCCGGGAGCCGACCTCCGGCATCCAGTGACGTCACCCACCCGTGGCGATGATTGGCTATTTCGCCGTTGACCCGGGGGGGAGGAGCCAGCGGCAGAACCCGAAGCGTCGGGTACAGCGGCCTCATAGTGTCTCGAGACTGTGCGTGCGCATTCACGACCTCGCGCCACCTGCGGCTCCTCCTCCGGCCTGAGGGGGCAGACCGGGTTCTTAAGTGATGGAGGGCGGAACCTGCTGAGAGGGGTCACACTGATAAGGGCTGGGCCACACTCAGGGGAGGAGTCACCTTGAAAGGTGGGGTCACAATGACTGTTGGAGTCACTCTGAGAGGCGGGGTCTCACTGCGTGGGAGGGACACAGAGGAGGGGGTACAGAACTGAGGGATTCTGGTACACACTGATGGTGGCAATGTCATACTGAGGAAAGTCCCCCAGAAGGGGAGGAGTCTCACTGAGGAAAAGGGGGGTCTTAGAGGGAAAACGTTCCTTGAGGGGACGGGGTCTTGCTGAGGGGTGGGGTCTCGCGTAAGGAGGGGCTTCCCTGCAGGTGGAGGCCTCTCTCTAAAGAGAGAGGGTCATTTGCACAAAATAGAGGGGGGTCCGGGTGGGTGGTTATGGGCGGAGGCACTGCAATCTGCACTTTATTCGGGGCAGGTGGGATGGAGTGAGGAGTCGGGGCCAAGCCAGGGATGGGCCGGCAAAGGGCTTCCTACAGCCGTCGGGTGTCATAGCCGTCCAGGAAGGCAGGAGGTGTTTGAGCGTCCAGAGGTTTAAGGTGTAGGGGTCCAAGAGAGCTGGTAAATGAGCAGGCTGGCCTGGGGCGCAGGCCGACAAGGTGGACAGGCTGCTGGGCTACCTCCGACTGCAGCTGGGCCTGGGCTTCCCAGGCCCGGGGCGGCTTCCTGAGCCCCGCCTTCAACGGACTGTGACCTGAGTTCTCCGGGGGCATCTAAAAGACGTTTAGAGCTTCACGTACGAACAATCAGCCCTTAACTCCCGTCGGTTATTCAAGCGCGGGCCTGAACTTATTTGACCCCGGCGCCCCGGACTCGCTCGCCTGGGGCGTCGGGGCCTCCGGTGGGGTGCGTACCTGAGGGGGCGTGGCCGCTGCCCGGAGGCCGGGCTCGAAGGAGTTAAGCCGAGGCCCGGCCCCGCCCCGCCCCCGGCAGGCCGCCGAGCCTGAGCCCCAGCGGCTGAGCGGAGCAGCCGCCGCCCGCCCGCCTCCGCCCGCGGGGAGCCCGCCCGCCCGCCCGCCGGCGCCCGGGAGCGCCGCGGCCGCCACCTCCCGGCAGCGGCCCAGGCCCAGGCCCTGCGCAGAACGGAGTGGAGCGGCGTCCACCCCGGCCCAGCAAACCGGCGCGGCGGGGGTGGGCCCAGGACCTTCCGCGGATCTTCCATTCTCAGGGCGGGAGCGGGAGTCCCGGTGCCCCGGATCGGGCTGGGCCCGCGCCCATGGCGAGCGCGGCCTGCCCGGGCCCTGGGGACCCTGCCATGTGAGGCAGGCTCGGGCTGGGGGCCCGGCCATGGCCGGGGAACGGCCCCCACTGCGGGGCCCTGGGCCGGGGCCCGGAGAGGCGCCGGGGGAGGGGCCCCCGGGGCCGGGGGGCGCGGGCGGAGGCCCAGGCCGGGGCCGCCCCTCCTCCTACCGGGCTCTCCGCAGCGCCGTGTCCAGCCTGGCGCGTGTGGACGATTTCCACTGCGCCGAGAAGATCGGGGCCGGCTTCTTCTCTGAGGTCTACAAGGTAGGACCCGCAGAGAGGGCAGAGGGGCGGGACCGAGTTTTCGACCGGAGGCTGTAGCTAGGGGACTCGGCTCGCTCGAGGGGAAGAAGGCCGAGACCCGGGCCTGACCTGCCAGGCACTCGCCCCTGCCGCCCCCAGGTTCGGCACCGACAGTCAGGGCAAGTCATGGTGCTGAAGATGAACAGGCTCCCCAGTAACCGGGGCAACACGCTACGGGAGGTGCAGCTGATGAACCGGCTCCGGCACCCTAACATCCTAAGGTGAACGGCCCAGCCTCTTGCTGGGCAGCTTGCTGCACGGGAGGGAAAGGGAGAGATCCCGCGGGAAAAGTGGGAACTGAGGGGGGGCCTGGGCTCTTACAGCTAACCCTCCTATCTTCCCTGTCTCTTCCAGGTTTATGGGTGTCTGTGTGCACCAGGGGCAGCTGCACGCTCTTACAGAGGTGAGGATAGGCCAGGAATGGGGCAACCCCACCACCACCAAGGAGAAAGGGGGTCAGCAGGCCTGGTGGATCTACTGAAGAATTATGAGAGGCAGCAGGTCCTCCTCCCTGGGGAGGCTTACCTGAACTTCCCTTTGGGCAAACCTCATATAAGAGGCCTCAGCTGGTCTCATTCTCTGTATCCCCTAGAACAGTGCTAACTAGTAGAACTTTCTGCAGTGATGGAAATGTTCTATATCTGTGCTGTCCAATACAGTAGCCACTAACCACATGTAGCTAGGCTAGAGCATTGGAAATGTGGCCAATGTGCTGGGGAACTGAATGTTTAATTATATTTAAATTTAAATAGTTGCACACAGCTATTGGCTACTGTATTGGACAGGACAGCCCTAGAATATAAATGGAGAACTCTAGAGCACAGAATCACCCTTCTGACCTTTGCGATCCTCCTGAGTGATCCTTGGCTTATAAGTGGAAGACCTGGAATACAGACTGAAGCCTTGACATTCATTCCCCTTCTCCTCCTATGCCCTAGTATATGAATGGGGGGACCCTGGAACAGCTGGTCAGCTCTCCAGAACCCCTGTCCTGGCCTGTCCGGCTCCGCCTAGCTCTGGACATTGCTCGAGGCCTGCGGTACCTACATGCCAAAGGTGTATTCCACCGAGACCTCACATCCAAGGTAGGCTGGCCAGATGGGTGAGGGCATGAAAGTGGGGGTTGAGACTATTAGGTTGTAACTGGCCCATGAATGTTGGAATATAGATAACAGATTATATTAGGATGTTGGAGTGGCAAGGCATTGCCGGGGGACTGCAGTGAGGGAAGTGCCCTAAGGGATTGGTATCACACTGGTTTGGAGTGTTAGATTATGTTGCAATACTGGGATGCATTGAGAATTGGGAGATCAGAGAGGGCTGGGGTTATGCTGGAGTGACAGGGCATTGGGGCCGTATATCAGGAGACCAGAGAGCAAAAGGTGATGTGTTTCTGGGGATGCTGTATGTGTGTGTCAGAACTGTCTGGTCCGACGGGAAGACCAAGGCTTCACAGCTGTCGTGGGTGACTTCGGGCTGGCTGAAAAGATTCCTGTGTATAGGTGAGGTGAATACCCCTGTTCCCCCCAAATGTCCTGGGTTTCCCCCCAGTTTTATCTGAGTAAATCCCCCAGGGACGTTTCCCTTGGAGTGGGGAGGGAGCTCACCTCATCCCCTTTTGCCTGGGGGGGATGCCTGAATGGGATGTTTCTAACCACCCTGCCCCTGCAGGGAAGGGGCAAGGAAGGAGCCATTGGCTGTGGTGGGTTCCCCATACTGGATGGCTCCAGAAGTGTTGCGGGGTGAGCTGTATGATGAGAAGGTAAGACATCAGTCCTTCAGATCCCCAAGGCCTTCCACAAGACCCTTGAGATACTCTCATAAGGCCCCATCCCAACAACAACCCTACCAGATATTCAAGAGCCCTCAAGATCCCCCTAGGCCCTCACAGGCACCTTCCAACACATGAAAACTGTCTGATCCCTCCACCCCACCCACCCCCAACTAATTCTGACATATTCTAGCAAAATTCTGAAATGACAACTGTCGATTTCTCCCCCCTAAACATTATTATCTCCTACCCTCAGGCTGATGTCTTTGCCTTTGGGATTGTCCTCTGTGAGCTCATCGCCCGAGTACCTGCGGACCCTGACTACCTACCCCGTACAGAGGTAAACGTCTCTAGGTTTTAAAAGGAAGGAGAACTCTGTACTAGGTGGCTCATAACCAAGGAAGGTTCTCTGCAGGTTGAGGTCCTGATTGGGGGGCGGAAAGAGAACCCAAGGAAGGCTGACTTGGAGGCCCCTCCTCTCTGTCCCCACAGGACTTTGGCCTGGATGTGCCTGCTTTCCGAACCCTGGTAGGGGATGACTGCCCACTGCCTTTCCTGCTCCTGGCCATCCACTGCTGCAGCGTAAGAGCCTCACTCTCTGCCCCTGTCCCCACCCCATCCATGAACTGACAAGGATGCCCTATGGGTCCCAGGTGACAGGAGGAAAACTCAGGAACCCTCTTTCCGAGCACTGAATGAAACTGCCCTGTCTCTGCCCATCAGATGGAACCCAGTGCCCGTGCCCCCTTCACCGAAATCACCCAGCACCTGGAATGGATCCTGGAGCAGCTGCCTGAGCTAGCCCCTCTCACCAGGACTTCCCTGACCCACAATCAGGGTAAGTGAGCATGACCTTGACCCAACTGAAGTCCTTTTGCCTCTCTCCTCCTTAGAACTCAGAGAATTATCTGGGGGAGGCTAAGTATATTTATTAGTAGAGAAGGCTGAGCGTTGGGGTGGGGTGGGGTGGGGTAGGGTGGGAGGACATGTCAAAGAAGGTAGTTTTCTAATGCTGGAGCCTGAGGGAGGGGAGAAAGGAAAGGAGAGGGGAAAAGGGCCTGGAAGTGATATTCCTTCTTTCCAAAGCACCCTGTGGGACTCCCTTTTCTAAGCTCTAGTCCCACCAGTCTCCTGGAGAATAATGAGGCCCTCAATAAGTTATGATCAAATGCTGAGAACAGTGATCACAGACTTCTTTGTCTACAGGGTCTGTTCCAAGAAGGGGTCCCTCTGCCACACTTCCCAGGCCAGACCCCCGGCTCTCCCGAAGCCGGTCAGACCTCTTCCTGCCCCCATCACCAGAATCACCCCCCAACTGGGGGGACAATCTGACTCGAGTCAACCCCTTCTCACTACGGGAAGACCTCAGGGGTGGCAAGATCAAGCTTCTGGACACACCCAGCAAGCCAGTCATCCCCCTGCCCCTTGTAGCACCATCACTACTGCCCTCTACCCAGCTGCCCTTGGTGACTACTCCAGAGATGCTGGTCCAGCCTGGGACACCTGCCCGCCGCTGTCGCTCACTACCCTCGTCCCCTGAGCTCCCCCGACGTATGGAGACAGCACTGCCAGGTCCTGGCCCTCCACCTGTGGGGCCCTCGGCTGAAGAGAAGATGGAGTGTGAGGGCAGCAGCCCTGAGCCAGAACCCCCAGGACCATCTCCCCGGCTGCCCCTGGCTGTGGCCACAGACAACTTCATCAGCACTTGTTCCTCGGCCTCCCAACCCTGGTCCCCTAGATCAGTACCTCCCCTCAACAACAACCCCCCAGCTGTGGTGGTAAACTCCCCACAAGGTTGGGCTGGGGAGCCCTGGAACCGGGCCCAACATAGCCTACCCCGGGCGGCAGCCCTGGAACGGACAGAACCCTCGCCACCCACTTCAGTTCCTCGGGAGCCCGATGAGGGGCTGCCCTGTCCTGGCTGCTGCCTGGGCCCCTTCAGCTTCGGCTTTCTGTCCATGTGCCCCCGCCCCACACCAGCTGTTGCCCGCTACCGCAACCTGAACTGTGAGGCGGGCAGTCTCCTCTGCCACCGAGGGCACCATGCCAAGCCACCCACGCCCAGCCTGCAGCTGCCTGGGGCACGCTCTTAGCAGTGGGGCCTGCAACTCTGGCCTTCAGGACACCCCATGAGGACAGAGCGCACTTGCTGGACAGTGCCAGCCCCAGATGGGCTGACTGACTTCTCTCCCCAACTTTTCTCCCCGTATATGGGAGCCTCAGCATGGACTCGAGAGACAGAGCACTTCCTGTCCAATCCCTGGGCTCGCTCTTCTGTGGGGATCACTGAACCAGTCACAGCATTGCTGACACACAAGACTAACACGTGCAAATTATTTAAAAATATTTCAATAAAACTGCCTGGCTGGCTCCGGGCTGCCCCTATCCACTCAGCCCATGCGCCCTCCTCCCCCCATTCCCATTCCACTATGGGAGGTTCTTGGGGGAGGCCAAAGTCCCTTATAGAGGCTTCTTCACCCTTTTCCCAGGAGCAGTCCAGTCTCTGGGACAGGGCTTCATGCAGGCAGCAGGCTGGCTAGAAGTGTCAGGCATGGATCAGCCCTTGGCTGGGCACTGCCCAGAGTGAGGGACTCCTGGGGGGAGATGATCTTAGGACCTGTAGACCACAGGTTAGGTCTGAGGGATGCAGGTACTTGCTGGTATGAGTATCTGAAAGAGTAAAGCATCGGTGAGCTCCACAGTTGATTGTCACTAAACCTTCATCCAGCTCACCCCTTCTCCCCAATTCTCTGAACAGCCACATCACCAGCCTCCCTTCAGTTCTGAGCTTTACCTGCTCCTCCCTCTGTCCAACCCGCCTTTACACAAACAGCCAAGCCACCAGAGGCTGTGGACATGACTGTCTTCCCCAGGAACAAGTTTTCCCTCAGACTCTCAGCCGCTGCTGTGAGTCTCTCTGTCCCAGGACTCCCCATGCCTCAGCCCATCCCTCACACTTACCTGGTTCAGTGCAAAGGGTGGTCCCCATCTGGAAACCTGAAAGCTTCCATCTCACAGATGCAGGGAAGAAGACTTGTACACATCTCTTGTTTCACTTCTAACCATGACCACCTTTTTTGTACCTTGGCACATTTTGAGCTTTGATTATAAATAAACTTAGAGTAGTGAAGTAGAACTGGGATACGCTCAAGACCCCTCCTCGCCCATCCTTTTTTCTTTCCCCTTGCCCTGGATAGAACCTAACCCAAGTCCTAACTCACCTTGCCTGCCTAAAACCATGTCTGGGCATGGCTCAGGGACAAATGTCTGGACTCCAACTAGAAAAACCTTTAGGGCCAGGGGAGGGAACATTCACCTGAAGTCTTAAAGATGAAAATTCCAGTTAGGGAACATAAAGAGGTGGCCACCCTGTTTCAGGGTCCCTGGGGGTTGATCCTTAAAGCTACCCCACTGCTCCCTTGCTCACTTCCCTGGGGCAGCTCTAGTGCCCCAAGTGGCCCCAACTAAGAAAGTACAACCTCAGTTTGGGCAGCCTTGTCAAGGGATGGGGAGTTAGAATGCCCGTGTTCTTCGTCAGCTGTGAATTCCTAGCTAAATCCTCAGCTTCTCCCTCTGAAAGATGACATAGGTCCCAACCTAGTAATTATTTTTTTAAAGTATGTGCCAGAGACTTCTAGGTACTGGGGATAGAATAGAGCATAAGACTGCCCTAAAGAGTTATTAAGCAGAGGACAAATAGGCAATTACAATATTGATTTATGGAAGAGTTTTGGGAGCAGGACCTGGGGAGGAAATCTCATTACTATGTCTTTTTGGAGGGATCATGGAATTGAAAATACCCAAAAGTCCTAACAAACTTACCTAGAGTATTTTGTATTATCAATCCACTTCCAGCTCTTATTATAGCTGAAGCTAATCCAATATGTATCATCTGAACCAACATGTGAAGACAACTCACTTAACCTGCTGGAAAAATGCTGAGGGAAGATTCGAAGAGACCATAGGTGGGTGGAGAGTGATGAGAAATATGGAAGAAAATAAACACGCTAGGGAGGACTATGAGCTTTGGCAAGAGGGCTGTGTCCATCTTTGGTACATGCCAGCTCATCGGTAACTTGTCCCTGCATCCATCAGGTGCCACCCTGCAGATGCAGTCTCACCCTTTAGTTCACCTCCCAGCTGGGTAAGAATTTCTGCCAGCCATTGGAGGGGAGTCATTCTGTGGGCTGTTCTGGTGCTAAGGAACCAGCCCCTACAATCCAGCCCACCAGGTATGGCACCTCTCTGCCTGAGAGGCTACGAGAGTCAAAGAACCTGTTGAGCAGCCCAGAGAGCTGATCAGCAAGCTGAGATGAGACATAGATTAAAGTAGAGATAGTTTATAAGTTTCAGCTCTCACGCCAACTCCAGTCAGTTGGTAGGGGCCACCTGGAGCACTGTGCTGAGAAGATGCAGAGGCTGTTTCCAAGCACAGTGGTAAAGAGTATTGTGATTGATTATTGGTATCTGCAATGTGTGCAATTGATGACATACATCCCTTTACCTAACAGTACCCACTTCAGTCTATAGATAAGGCTATGCTTACTGAATATTGAAAATTTTCACTGACTGTGGCCAGGTTGGAGGACAGAGATCGACAATAGGTTTGGCTCTCCTCCCAATTTTTCTGAGTAAGTGAGAAGTAAAAGCATCTCTTCTGGCTCAGTATCCATCCCACTGGACAGCAGGTGTCTAAAAGGCAGAAAGAATGTGACAGCAGCAACACTTGGGATGAAAGTGACTACTCAGCAATCTGGTTGCTTACAATATTCCCTTAGGTCTAATCTCGGCACCTTCATAGACTTCTGGTACTGATCTTTGCAATCTTTCTTTCCTTTGCCTCCCCTGAAAGTGCCATAGCTGTGTATGTTAGTAAACGGCTTTAACATTCACCAACATTACTTCTTAACAATCTGGGAAGTTTATTTTAATTGGGCCCAACTTCTGAATGATTGTAGTCCACCCCAACATTTTGGCTAACCTCACCTGGGCCCCCATAACTGTTCCATAGGCCTCTCATTCATCTCCTACCCTCCCTACAGCATTCCCCACTGCACATCCGAGGCGTCCCCACACTCCTTCAGCCTCTGGCTACCTCCTTCCCTCGCCACTCTTCCATGAGCAGACAACCTTGGTTCCTGTTTTGCTGAAATTGTGAACGACCTCCATTTCCCTCCTGTCCACTTCAAAATTTCTGTCTCTTCTCTGTTCCTCTTTTCCTGACTATCCATAGGAAATAAACATCCCTCTCTCCTTAACATCCCACAGCTCAGTCTGCACTCCTGATCCCAGCCCACCTCCCTCCATTGCTTTGTTCCATCAGTCCCTATCTCCGTCACTCAAAAACCATTCCCTCTCCACTACCTCCCTCTCTTCTGTCTACGTTTTCCTATGTTTCTGCCCAGCTACGCCCTTGAGCTACTGTCCAATGGCAACTTAAAGGAATAAAAAGAAGTTGGTGTGGCCAAATCGAAGAGGGTGAGGCGATTAGTAGCACACCGAAAGTAGGCAGGGGCCTTGGAAGCCATGTTAAGTTTTTTTTTTTTTTTTTTATCATGAGGAAGAGAAAATCAATGTAGGGCTTTACATAGAAGAATTTTGTTCACTAGCTATATACCAAGTGCTGGAACACATAATAGGTACATAATTGTTTGTGTAATTATTTAACTGGAATGAAATGATCAGATTTTTGTTTTTAAAGGGTTACCCTGGCTCCAACATGAAGAATGGACTTGGGGTGGGGGGGGGATAGGAAAAACATTCAGAAAGCTGTTGCAGTTAGCTTGCAAAAGATGGGGATGGGCAAAAATACACATGAATGTATAGACTTAGTGATGGAAAATGGAGGGAATTCCTCTCTGATGGAGCAGGAGAGGACATGTGCTGAAAGTGAGGGGGGAGGTGGTGGGGAAGGAATTATTATGGAGAACAAGCCGACCACTGCAGAGGTTGCCAGGCAGTGCTGAGAGACTTGAGTTCCAATGGCATCATGCAGAATGACTGCATGACTTGTCACACTTTGGTGCAGGCCTGGGCAAAATGGGCAGTTGGGTTCATCCAGAGTTGAGATTTTTTTTGTGTGTGTGTGTGTGTGTGACCGGTAAGGGGATCGCAACTCTCGGCACAGTGTGGTCAGCACCACGCTCAGCCATTGAGCGCACCAGCCATCCCTATACAGGATCCGAACCCACGGTCTCGGCGCCGCACTCTCCCGAGTGAGCCACGGGGCCGGCCCAAGAGTTGAGATTTTGCCAGTCAGGTGCACCAGGACAATGGAACAAAGGAGTGAGTGGTTGAAATGATGGACCCCAGAACCCATGATGAGTAGGGAGAGAAGTGAGGACAGGAGACGGCTGATGGGAAGGGTGGAAACAGGGGAGTCAGCAGGTTGGAGGCCTCAATGAGGTTGAAGAAGAAGTGCGGGGAAGCTGGAGGAGTGGGTAGCTGTGATCAGAGTGGAAGTCTGAAACTGTCCTTTCAGTGCAGGAGCAGCTTGGGATGCTGAGGTCTAGGGAGCAGCTGTGGGAATGGGTGGCAACACTGGATTGGAACTGAGAGTCATAGAGAATAAAAAGGTTAAGGAAAGGAGGGCTGGGGTGTCTGCACGTAATCTTGCTGTCTTAAGCCTGCAGGGAGCTTCCAGATGCCCCCTGAGCTACATAGAGCCTAACCCCAACCACAGTCCATAAACACTCCAGTCCCCTCAGGCCTGGTACCCTACCTAGAACCTTAGCCTACTTTGGCCCAGCATTTCCCCTGTTATGTGTCCCCTTCTCCCATCTCTACCTGCTGACTGGGCTCCTGCTTTCAAAATGGATGGACACCCCATCCTAGTTCCCTAAACCACAACACCCCACCCATCTCATTGTCAGTGCCGTACATGCTTAAGACCTTCAGCTGCCTTGCCCCACTACCAGATTGCACCTCGTGTCAGTCAGTAATTCTTAACCTTCTGGGGGATCTCAGACGTAGTGAGAATTCATGCAAGCTGTGGACTGTGTCTTTAGAAATATGTGCAAACAACCAACTTCACATCCAAATTCAGGTGGTTCCCAGATCCTGAAACCTGAGTTTGCCATACTGCTTTGGACAGTGTGATTTGGATTGTGGGCTGCCTCCTCTTCTCTCCCCGGGGTCTGCCTTAAAGGTAGGTGAGTCCCCTAAACCCAGCATGCAGCTCCATCCTTCTCCCTGTTGGCCAGGGCTACACAGCTCAGGTCAGCCACCACTCTGGTTCACTGCCCTTTCCTGAATGACTCACTGGCCCCTGAGAGACAGACAGACCCCTGCCACTAGTGCCCCTCACTTCAATACATCCCTCAAGCCCACCCTCCCATCTCTCCTTTACCCGGAGCAGATACCTTGTGAAGGGCATGTGAAAAAGCACTTCAGTGTGTCCTGCATGCTGTTCAGCCTCTGCTCCAAGTCCCTCCTCTGCACCTCTTCACTTCGCAAGATCTCCTTTGCCTCGTCTCTGTCTGACTGGCAGGCCTGCAACTGCCCTTTGGCAGCCTGGTGATCCTTCTGTTCCACCTGAATTGCTTCCTGGCTCTGGGCCAGCTCTCTCCTGGACCCCTGCAGAGCCTCTTCCCTCTGCCCCAGCTGCGTTATCGTCAGGTGGAGCTGCTGCCTCAGGCTGCTGTTAGTGGCTTCCAGAATGCTGCTCACCTGCTGGAGCTGCTGAGATGCCTGCAAATCTGTTTGGCCATAAAGAGAGATTTGGAGGGCATCTTCTCCAGCCATGCCCTGGTCTCCCGAGCCTGCAGCATCAGCCCTTTTTCTGCTTCTTGCAACGTTTCACATAACACACTGAAATATAAAATCTGACTGCCTAAAGATTAAGGAGGTGCCAGATTAGGTAAAGACAATTTAGGAAGACAGGGCACTCTAAAACAGACCTGGCTGGAAACTAGACCAAAACCTAAGGATGTGGTAGTAGTGACTATGGGCCCTGCTGAGGAAAGGCAGCTTTGGGGGAGAGGAGGGAGAAAGTTGTTTGGGGTAAGTAGGAATTGGGGGGGCAGCTATACTCACAGCGCACTCCCAGGCAGATGGTGGCCACCCCTAACAGCAGGCAGGAGAGGAGCAGGCCGAGCAGGAGGTATTGCAAGCAGGCTGCACGGCCTTCGGCGGGACAGTGGGATAAGGACCAGTCAGGCCCAGGAAGGAATTTGTACACTGAGGAGATGGCCGAGTGGGGGAGACTCCTGGGGAAAGCTTTCCTAAGAGGACGACGGTGCGGAGTTGAGGCAAGCATGGGGTGTTTTGCAGGTAGGGGAGGAAGGGTGTTCCAGAGTAAGGGCTGGGAATTGTGACCGGTAAGGAAGATTGAGGGTATTACCTGGGAGGAGAGGGAACTAAATCTCAGACGGAGAGAGGGGAAGGATGGGGAGGTATGTGAACTGGAACCATCCGAGGGGGCTGGGGGTGCGATCTGGGTCGGCACATCGGAATCATCTGGGCATGGGAGAGCCGGGACGTTCCGAAGGGCTGCGCCCGGGGCTCATATCCGGGCAAGAATTGCACGCCGCGGGGCCCAGCACCTCCCCAGCCCGGGCCGCCGCGTGGGGCAGCTGGTGGCGCGCGGGGTGGGGCGCGGACAGTACTCACAGGGCAGGATCCGCCCGGCAGCCGGTGGCGTCACGGAGCTCCAGGACGCGGTTGGCTGCTCTGACTTGATCCCTGCGGAAGGGCAGCGTCCAGCTGAAGACGGGAAGCCCCGGGTAAGACCCGTTCTGCCCACGGCCGCCCCCGCCCCCACCACGCGGAGACCCTCCGTCTGCCCCAGTTGCCCTCTCCGACCGCTCCGGGACCCTACTCTCCGGAGTTCCTCATCTCCCCCGGGAGCCCTCGATTCCCTGCTGGGCCTCCCTTTATCATTTCCTCTGGGACCCCTTATCTGCTGGCCCCAGACCCCCTCCCTGACTGCCCTCGTCCCTCTCCCATGGTTCCCCATTCCCCGTTAGGACGCGTCAGCCCTGCCTGATTCCCCCTCCCCAGCCCTCGTCTCCACTGGGGTCTCCACCCTGCCCATCGTTCTTCCTCCCCGGCTCCCACTCATCCTGTTCTCACTCCACTCTCTCCTGAGGACCGTCCTCCTCCTTTCCCCAAGGGCATTGTCTTCCCAAGAATACTGTGGACTCCGCAGCTCCAGACAGCCCCCCACAAACACATGTCCCCAGGGCCCACCATACCTGCTTTGTCCCTTAGTCCAGAGGAATCCAAGCTCAAGGGCCCGCCTGGCCCTGGGGGCACTTGTATGTTCTCATAGGTGAGTTCCCCATCGTCGTCAGCCTCTGGGTCCGGAGAGAGAAAAGGCACCAAGGTGGGAGTCAGGAGTGGGATCTGTGGGGTGAGGGGTGAGGTCACAAGGGAGGACGGGGATGCAGGATTGAGGAGACGCCTGCTCTGCCACATCCACCTTTACCCAGTCCCAACTGGCTGGAGACGCTCTTCCTCAGGGGAGCCTTCACAAACCGCAGGTCTGCATAGGTGACAGCCTCAGCCATGGTCCTGAGCACTTCTGTCCCCACCCGTTGCCCCCCTCATCCACCGGCCCCAAGCCTCCCTAGCCACTCTCTTCTCTGTCCCTTCACACTCTTAGGCTCTGTGTTCCCTTCTGACTGCTCAGCTTAGTGCTTCGCTCTATGACTTCCAGTCACGAAAGAGGAAGATGTCTCAGACAGATGGGCTCAGTGAAGCAAAAGGCATCCCTGGGCCTGGGCCAGAGGAGCAGGGGAGGGAGTGTGGTCCAGAGCTCAGAGGCAAGGGCTGGGCCTGTCCTGGTGACCTGCCAGTGCTCCCCTTCATGCATCCAAGACCCACTTTGGCAATGCCAGCCTCCAGCGCCATCCTCCTGGTTATCCACCCTCACGTGCCCCATCCTCCCCTCCTGACTGTGCCGTCCACTGGGGCTTATCAATGTGCAGTCAGATCTCCTTGTGTCCAACTGACCTCAGAAGATCTCCCCAGCTCGAGGGTGAGGCTCCATGCCCCCCATCAGAGTGGGGGGTCCTAGCATGGAGCCCTAGCTCCTCATCCTCCTGGGGTTTCCAATAGGTACGGGTTCCCAGAAATGGTTCCCTGATTTGGTGGCTCCTCAAATGGGGCTGTCTCCCCATCAGCTTGGAGGCTTTTGGGGTGGACCCAGCTCCCCTCCTGCTTAGCCCCACAGAACTGCCAAGAGTGAGGCTCCCACACACTGGGAGGATCTTACTCAAAAGCCCTTCCTGGATGTGGCAGCCAGCCCTTTGGAGGATGCAAAGGACCTGGGACCAAACCGTTTCTTCTCCGCAAGCATCCCCAGACTCCTTCTTCGCAGCCTGTCCCTGGTCCCTCCACCCTTGTTGACTTACTGATCACACCTGTGGCCATCAGCCCCTTCCTCTTCCCGCCCCACCCCTGCCAGCCTCATGGTGTCCCCTGTGTCCCCACACATGAGCCGAATCCAGCAAGCAGAGCCCAGGAGGCAGAGGCTCTGGACTAGGCCTGGGCTGGGGGTGTGAGTGAGGAAGAGCCACAGCTGGCACACCTCTGGGAAAGGCTGCAGCTGCGGCACCACCGCCCCCTCATGCGCTGTGGGGGGGGCCAGGGAGCAGGCGGGCAGGGGAGTTGCACAAGGATTAAGAAGGGCTCCAGCTTCCTAGACAGAAGTGAGGCAAGGACAGAGCAGAGCCAGATGCTGAGCGTGCAGACTGGGCCAGCTGAGGCTTTGATATTGTCTTGGTTTGGTTTTGGTTTTCCTCCTACTTTTCTAGTAAAGTTCCTCCTTTAAAAAGCCCCAACATTGCCCCTTTACACCCAGGGGCACTTGTCGGGGAGAACCCAGGGACTGAGAGGCCCCCATGGGTGGTGAGGGCCTGGCTGATGAAGGAGAGCAGGAACTCCAGGGAGGGGTGAAGGGGGCTGCTGAGCAATGGTGCCTGAAGGTTCTCCCTAAGGCTCTTTTACCAGGAGGTGACCCCTTACAGGAACCCCAAAAGGGCCTATATCCAGGGATGGGAAGGAGCTGGGACAAGACAAGGTATGGAGGTGGGAAAGCCCCACCCCCTTGCAGGTGACTTCTGCCCCCTCAGAAACCCCTCCTGCAGCTGCGTGGAGAAAAAAGGAAGAGGGAAATGTCCTCACTGCGCACTAACAGCTGGTATGATGGGCGGTGTGTGGTGGGTGCTGTGAGGGGCCCTAGAGCTGTGCCCACCGGCACCGCCCAGCCTGCCCCAGAGAAGGTGACCACTGAGGCAGAGGAGCACATTTGTCACCTGAGGAACGTGGCTGAGGAGGGGCGAGTACGTGGGTGTGTGTGCGTGTGCACATGCACCTCCAGGACTTTGTGGTCTGGTAGGGGTGTCTGTGTGAGGTGAGCGTCTGTGTCAAAGCCTGCCGGGAGGCTGACACACGAAGGAGTCTGTGGGCTAAAGGGTACCTATGATAGCTGTTACCTTTTTCCACGGCAGGGAGTGATGGGCCATTTTCAGAAAAGTCTTCAAAGGTTATGGCAACACATTCACAAGCATTTCCTTTTTAAGGCTCACTGTTTTCTAAGGTGTCTCTGCAGCTGTTAACGGTTCCTGCTTGATTAAAGTTTCCAGTGACACAGTACCCTCCCCCCAGGCCTGACCCTGTCAGGTCCTCCCCCAGATACAGACAGTGGTGTGTGTTGGTGACTCCCTGGGGGCCTCAGGGGCCTGTGAGAGTGAGTGGGAGTATACAGGGCAGCTGGTGGAAGGGATGGGTGGGGACAGCAGGGTACTTGTACATGCGGTGTACGGGGGTAGGGGTGGGCGGTGAGTGAGTAAATCATTTGCAGGAATTCCATAAACTGTAGATCATGTGCCAGTTTTCAGAACCAATACACAGGTGAACATTGACCTGGATACCAAAACCAAGCTTCCAGTATGCACTCAAAAAACAAACAAACAGGGCCGGCCTGTGGCTCACTCGGGAGAGTGTGGTGCTGATAACACCAAGGCCACGGGTTCGGATCCCGTATAGGGATGGCCGGTTGGCTCACTGGCTGTGCGTGGTGCTGACACCACCAAGGCAAGGGTTAAGATCCCTTTACCGGTTATCTTTAAAAAGAAAAAAAAATTAAAAATATTTTCCCCTGTCTATTCTTTGAGATACTAATTGGAGTTATATTAACTATACCCTTTAATTTGGGGAGAACTGAGTTTTTTATATTTTACCTTCCCATCCAAGGATATGGTTTATTTTCTGTTTGTCTTGATCTCACTTTATATCTCTTAATAATATTGTATAACTTTCTTCTTAAGAGTACTATGTGTTTATTGGTTAAATCTGTGTACCAAGAGTGGTCTCAGTGCCAAACCGCCAGGATTCAGTTCCAAACTCTAAGATGTTCCTGGTTAGTGATCTGTCGTAGATCACTTAATCTCTCTGTTCCTCAATGTTCTCTTCTGTAAAATAAGAATAATAGTAGTAATCTATCTCAAGAGGGTGTTGTGAGGGTTGACTGAATTAATACAAAGTGCTTAGAATGGTGCATGGCGTTATAGTGGCTATAATTATCATCCTAAGAATTTTATACTTTTTTAACTGTAAATTGAAATTGCTCCCATTTTCAATTTGAGATGCTTATTGCTAGAGTAGAAAAAAAATTAGTTTAGTTTTATTTATCTTGTATCCAGTCAACTCTCCAAATTGTATTGTCTTGTGACTAGAGTTTTTTACTAGTCTTTTGGATTTTTTGGTAATATAATCATATCAACAGTGAAAAAAGATAACTTTATAATTTCTTTTCAGATGATCATAATTCATTCTTTTCCTGCATTTGTCTTGTCTTACTCACAAAACTTCCAAGATATGTTAAATAATAAGAATAATAGCAGGCATCTGTCTAAATTTTTATTTTAATTGAAGTGATTTTAGTGTTTCAACATTGAGAACAATATTTGCTGTTAGGTTTTAGTAAATAGTCTTCATTATATTTAAGCAGGTTTCCTCTTTTTCTTTTTTTCACTTGGAGTTTTTATTAGGAGTGGTATCAGGTTATACTGGCTTTGTATGTTAAATGGCATAGAAATTATTCTTTAAGGTTAGATAAAACTCAACTCTGGCGCCAGTCTTTTCCAAAAGTGGATTTCTCATCATCTTTCTACTTCAGTCTTTTCTAAGTTAAGTTGAGCTATTAAGCTTTCCTCTCTCTCTTAGGCAAATTTTGATAATTTATATTTTTCCTAAAATCTGTCCATTTCTTAAAAATTTCTTTTAAATTTTCAAATTGATTGCTGAGGAATTTTAAGTTGTACTTTTTAATAATTCTTTAATTTTTTCTTATATCTATAAGGATGTTTTCTTTCTCATAACCAATCTTGTCTATTTTTACTCTCTTTCCTTTCTTTTATTGGGCTTGCAAAAGGCTTATCTATTTTATTAATCCTTTAAAGAACAATTTTTAAAATTCACCATTTTCATTTAGTGAACACAGTAATTTTGTTCTTTTTTTCAACCAGCTTTATTTCATTGTAATTTAGATATAATAAAATTGATCGGTTTTGGGGGGTTTTTTTTGTTTGTTTGTTTTTGTTTTTTTAAGATGACCGGTAGGGCCGAGCCCGTGGCGCACTCGGGAGAGTGCGGCGCTGGGAGCGCAGCGACGCTCCCACCGCGGGTTCGGATCCTATATAGGAATGGCCGGTGAGCTCACTGGCTGAATACTGGTCACGAAAAAGACAAAAAAAAAAAAAAGATGACTGGTAAGGGGATCTTAACCCTTGACTTGGTGGTGTCAGCACCACACTCTCCCAAGTGAGCCAACCGGGCCATCCCTATATAGGATCCAAACCTGTGGCCTTGGTGTTATCAGCACGGCACTCTCCCAAGTGAGCCACGGACCGGCCCTAAAATTGATCAGTTTTAAGTGTAAAATCCTATGAGTTGTGAGAGATGTATTCAGTCCTGTAACCACCATCCAATCAAGATACAGAACATTCCTATCACCCCAAAGTTTCCCTCCTACCCCTTTGTGGTATCAAACAAATTCCCTCTGTTTGATACCAGTGTGACCTCTATTATGTTTATTTGCCTGGTGTCTCTTTCCCACATCTTTATTTTGAAACTTTCTTATCAGTTTGCTTTAAGTGTGTTTCTCTTAAGTAGTACGTACCTGAATTTATTTATAACAAAGACTGTCAGTCTTTTAATGGAGGAATCCAGTCCACTTCTACTTACTGTAATGTGATGTATTTGACTATTATTTCCATTTCACTTGTTTTTAAAATTTTTAACATTGTTGTTAACTCTTCTTTATCTTTGCTGGATTGAATGAATTGCTATTCATTCCATTTTCCCCCTCATTAATTTGGAGTTTGTCATTCTGTTAATAGTTACCATACCTGTCCCTGCTCTCAGACACATGTCTCTTCTGGTTTATGTAAACAGAATAAAGCTATTTCCACAATACTCTAATTATCCTCTGCTTCCTCCCCACCCCAATAATATGTGATCTTTAGATTACTCTTACTTCCCTTTCTTCCTCCCCTTTTTCCTCCCCTCCCCCCCAGCCCTTAGATATCTGGAACACTTTTACCTTCCCCTTGTCCCCTTCACCTGATTCCAGAGGCTTATTCCTATAATTTAGTTCTTATTAGAATTTCCCTTACGGTTTGCTACATCTGTTTCAAGAGTCCTTATTTAGCATTTATATTATACATGATAAATATATCTATCTATATACAGAGATAGATATAGATGTAAATATATAGATCATGGTTCGTTGCTCCCCACTGCTTTCTTTCCTTTTCTCTTCATCTTCCCCTATCTTGAAGTCTCTGTTCTGATTCATTTGTTGTTTCATTAGAGTATTTTCTCAAAAGTATTTCTCAGATGTGACTTCTGTAAATCTTCAAATGTCTTTCTTCCCTTCTTGGCTGGGTCTAAGTTGCAGGCCTTTTCTTCCATGAGCCCACATTCAATGTTGCTGTCTTTTAACTTCCAGGGTTGCAGATGAGAAGAAAGTGTTTGCTTTCTGCCTGAAAGTGTGTAAGATTTCTTATATCCTTTGAGTTTTGGAATTTTTGCCTGTATACAGCTGAGTGTGTATCTTTTCCTATAGGTTGGGTCTGGAACTTACGTCTTTCTTCAGCTCAGAGAAATTTCATTTATTATTTAATTATCATCTCTCCTCTCCTGTTCCTTTTTCTCCTGGAACCCACAGCATTTGCAGGTTGTCTCCTGGGTCTATTCTGATCTCCCATATTTCACCACAGGATTTGCATCTCTATATTTTTGTTACATGTTTTGAGATATTTCTTCTATTTAATTTTTTAGATCCATTTTTGGGTTTCAGCATTGACTAGCCTCTCCTTTGATTCATCTATGAATTTTTTAGTTCTGATATCACATTTTCTAGTTCAAGGAAATCTTTTGTGTTTGAGCTTCACACATATCTCCTCCAGGCACTCATTTTTTCTGTCAAGGATTCATCTGTCTCTGCCAGCAGGTCTCTCTACTCTCTGGTTTATCTGCATTCTCCTGGCCTCAAAGACTGAGAAATTTAATCCACCATTAGTTTTGGGGGAGTGTGAAGGAGATCCAGCAAAGTCATTGATTGTCTTTGGGAAGCATGCTGTTTCTGGGATTTGCTGTCTTCCTGAAAGTCCTTGCTCTTGGCCCTGAGGCTGTTTTCCAGATCTCATCTGCCAGGAGTTCAGTACAGCCCACTTAACTCCTAGTGCATAGCTGGAGTTGTCAGAGGGGTTGTGAAAGAGAGAGCCTCAAAGGGTTGCCATATGCACAGAATCTCCTCTCTGAGTAGCATAAGTATTATTGACAAATACAATGATAATCACCAAAAGACTTAGAAACAGAAGCCATTAATAGTAAGTTGCTTCTGGGAACTACGACTGGGAGTAGGAA